>NC_141990.1:308688382-308992489 GCF_049901715.1 Pseudonaja textilis
GCCACAATATCAAAATCAAAACAATAACTTAAATATCTATCACCAAAAGAAGCACAATAATTAAATAGTCACTGTCCCCCACTCTTCTGATTGGCTGAAGAAAGGCTAAAACACACCAAGTCACAAGCAGGAATTTCCCACAGTTCAGGGTTCTCAGAGGTTTTGCAAAATTACCAAACTATAAACAGAAATTCAAGCCTCCTTATGCTCCCTTCTGCTTTTTCAAGGGAAAGAGAAAAGAAAAAGTCTTCTATAATACTGAAGAAAAAAATACACTACCTTTTTGACAAGAACACAAATATGGGCTACCTGTGTGAATGTGGGAGTGTATTCATTGCGAGTAATCTCTTTTTAAAAGAAAACCTTCCAAGCAAAATGCTACCTTCCTTGTTTCTTGTCATCCCTCTTTTGTTCTTGCAAGAGGTTAACTGTATTTGCACAGAAATACTTGCACCAAAGATTTGCCTGGCCTTTCCCACTCAATTCTTCCCCACTCTGCTCCCCCCTCCCCGCTCCCCGTCCCAGTCTCTCCTCCTCCCCCCCGTCCAGCTGAAGCAAAGTAACAAGCAAAATCCTGAGACTTCTCTTGGCTTTCCTCTCGCTGAGCTTGTGGCCTTTTTGAACTGCCATCTGCAGATTCCGTTGATGCACTGACTGGGCCAGACTGTGAAGGAAATAACGTGATTTAGATCAAGTGCTTGGGAAGGCAGTTCATGAGAAACACTTGAGCTAAGCTGTTGCCACTCAGGATGCGCCCTGGGGAGATGGGTTGCGTTTCAGGTCATGCTCCTGACTTGTGTGAGGGCAGGCACAAAGCAGTGTTTGGTGGAGTCAGGCTGCGTCGGGGAAGGGAGGTGGGGGAGAGGGGCGAAAGGGTGGGTGGGTGCGGAAGGGATTGGGGAAAAGAGGAGGGAAAGATTATGAAACCATAGAAGCGAATCTGCCAAATTAACTTCTCACCCTCTCAATCACACTCTGGAGAATAAACCCCCAAACTTTCTTCTTTTAGAACTAAGCTTGTTTTACACCAGTCAATTCATCCCCTTCATTTATCATGACAACCTGCTATTATTCCAATTATTATTATTTTCAGGTGGGGGGAGAAAGGAAGAATTTGGGAAGGAAGCATGAGGCAAAATAACTGTTATTTATTTCTTTCCTATTTGGGCCAAAAGAAATTCATTTGCACGATTCTTTCAATCACTGTTTAAATGTCCCGGGCTCCTTCTCTGGTAAGGCCCTGCACATAAGTAGGAGACTGCAATGAACTCCTGGCTTCAATTTTCTGACATAATGTAAGCCAACTAAAGTAAACAGAGAATTCAGGTTGGAGCCTATCGGGATCAGAAGGAAAAAAAAAAACCATTTGGATTTGGAGGTGATTTGGATTCTTATCCTTTCAGCTGCTGAAATGTGCTATGGAGGTCTTCAGTTCAGAAGCAGAGTAACACTCAAAATGTTATATTCTCAAAGAGAAATGGGAATCTATATCAGTCATTTTCTAAGAAGAAAAGACCTTACTTTTCTGTTATACAGGGATGTTTTTTGTATAGACTACATTCCTCAACCTAAAAGGATTATTTCATCCTTTCCTTCTGAAAACTGTTGGTAGTTACTTGTTCCATTTCTGATGGAAATGACACAGTAGACTCCAGTCTAGCAATACACGGATTAAAGATGTTAAACTGGGAGTCTGATAGTAATGGCTGTTTATGAAATCCATAGAAACCGGTCTCCCATTCTGGCATCAAGTTTAATGTCTGGATATTCATCCAGGGTTTTACTGATACAAGGTCTTAATTCACCATTCTATTACTTTTGAGCTGTGGGGTTTTGCTGCCCTGATATGATAAGGTTGTTAGTATTTTGCTCTTTCTACCTTTTATGGTCTCACTTGGAGATCCATTAAGGTTATATAAACATTTTAGCCAATTTTTGCCTTTGGTAATTTACAGGCGCAAACCTATCTAAGGGAATGCTAGCTACCTCTACATATGATGAAAGGGGTACTGCTTTTCTTTAGAATGATATAAGAGCTGACAATAGTCAGGTATTTATTCAGAAACATCTCTTGTTGTGCATCTCTTGTTCAGCTCAAATCAGAACAGACATGAGGAACACACTCAAAGGCTGTATAAAAAGATCCCTGATCCTACCACCAACTTATTAATTGAGGAAATGTCATAGATTATGTCTGTGGCCCAAATTGTATTGAGAGGAGGAGGAGGAGGAGGAGGAGGAGGAGGAAGAATAAAACAGGATAAGCTAGTCATAACTTTCAGCTGCCTTGGTGGGCCAGAAAAGAGATGAAGGCAACAGCATGAGGATATGTCCTCTGAGATAGTTTGCTGGACATCTTTGTGCCACCAGTAATGAGAGGTTAGAATAGTCCTGTGCCAGAACAGTTTTTGTGATATAATTTGTCCTTTATATTTTGTGTTGGACATCTTAGAAAAAGACTGTAAATTAAATAACAACAAATTTAAAAATCTGGCCAATTTATAGAGTTGGAAGTTTAGTTTATATTGTGATTCTTTATTATTTCTATGTGGGTCAGACTGATATGTTTGTGATGATGGGATTAAGATTAATATTTGGGGTGGTTTTTAATTCAGAAAACGGATTATGATTTTCAGCATTTTGTTTGAAACAGTGTGTTTAGAGACTGGAACTGAAGACATCCCCTTCCTTGGAGAATCATGATAAAATCCAGTCCTTTCTCTGCTTCCTTTGTTTCTTGAAGTCTGGTAAATAGAATGCCATTTCCTTGCAACTTCTCAAGATCAAAAGTTATGGGGCTCTTTTATACACCTCCATTTTTCTCTCTCTATTCCCTCCTCCCTTCAGATTGTTTACAAGGAAGCTATTATAATGATCAAAATAGTAGAGCTCTTTCCTCACAAATTACATTTAGTTATTCAATGGGTGGTACAGAACTTAAGAGACATGTTTGTCCCTCAGACTTCAAAACAAGCTTATATTAGAAACACATTGCTGGAATAGTTCTTAGCTAACATTTATATTACTTTAGTTACCAAATCAAGACAAATCCTAGGGACTTGGCAGGGAAGAGTATAATATATTAGGTATTAAGGTGGTGTATGTATGTATGTCTATAAATATACAAGCTTTGGTGCACTTGCAAGGAAATAACTATGCGATTCTAGTGTATTGGCTTCTAGAGTAGGAAGATTCCCACCCATTTTTCCTCTGCATGCCATTTTAGCTTTTTGGTGTTTTGCTTTCAGCTTATGGAGATGATTTGGATTACTGTTCTGGCTTTTGGCACTGAGTCTCTGGTATCACAGGTATACATAGAAATATAGCAGAAGCAATCACTCCATGAATTAAGAAAAGATGAGATTCATCTTGGGGAAAAGTGAGGACATTTAATTGCATGGACAGTCGTTAGGGATATTTAGTATCTTAGACTCCTTTTGTTCAGATTACTGCAATGGATTTGCATGGGATGCCCTTGAAGAGGGCATGGGCTGCCCTTGAAGAGGGTGTGGAGCAACTCATGGTGCAATATTCAAATAACAATGCTGCTCCATGAGCTGGGCTGGCTCCTAGTGGGCTTCTAGGCATGGCTGAAAAGCTGTAAAGCTGTACGTGACACAGGGCCAAGCTATTTGTGCGATTGCCTTTGTCTTTGCTTACCCTTCCAGATCTGAAAGGAATGGCATGCTTTGTCTCTCTTCTATCCAGTAATGTTGTCTTGCTGGAGTTGTGTCTACTTTGTAGCAGTACTTGTCCTATGGAATAGCATCCTCCTGTGGATTTGTAAGGCTTATATTCTCTAAGAGAGTCACAACATGGCTGTTCCACCAGGCATTTGAACCAGAAGATTAAGCAAGCTGTGCTGATTGCTTAGTTTTGGTTTTATTGCTGCTTTTAATAGTGAATTGTGAATACTTTTTTTTAGACCCAAGGCTGATAAATAATTACTAGTTGTCCAAGTCTATTGTTGCCTCGTCTTAACTTCTTGTACATCACCCAGAGATGAATGGCTGTATAAATTGAATAAACTAATAAACAAGCAAACAAACCTATCTAGTCCACTGCAGGGCTAGATAATCTGGGTCCTGGAGTTGAAAATGTTAAGAATGGCCCTCAAAACACATTGAAAAAGTCAAGTGCAGCCTTCTATTAAATTGGAGGCAGAAATATCAAAAACCTGTGCTATGCTGATGACTCTTCCCTTGCCCTACCCTACAAACCAGGGGTCCCCAACCCCTGGTCCATGGACTGGAATCAGTTTGCAGCCCATTGGGAACTGGTCTGCACAAGCAGTGGGTGAGCACATGAAGTTCAAAGAAATAGAGTCTATCACACTTCTGGCGGGGGGGGGGGGGGAGAACAATCCCAAACATAAAACTTAGTTAATAGAGCCTTGCAAAAGTTCAGCAGGCCAGTAGGATTGGGGTTAACTTAATATCAGGTGGAATGACCTTCCAAAGGGTGGACTCAATGCATGAAAAGTTCTTCCTCTTGGGCCCTGCCAGTTGACAGTCCTTAGCTGATGGGAGATGGAGTATACCCATCCTGCTGGACCAGGTGGGAAGTGTAGAAATAATTGGGGAGATACTCTCCTGTTGATATCCCAAGCCACAAAGAGCTTTAAGTATTAGCACCTTGAATTACATTTGGAAACATAGTAGAAGCCAATTCAACTCACGAGTGGTGGAATGACATACTGTCAGCCCTCCCAGATAAACCAGATAGGAAACATGACTAGATGAGTTAATTCTACTTTATTAGGTTATATTACCAGAATCTTGCAAATCTGAACATACAAACTTCCTGCTGCCACTTTTAACAACATGGTGGTCCCTACCTAAATGTCTTCCTCTGACCTCAATCCATTGGGGGTTCCTGCATCTCTTTTCTGAATTTTTTCCTGGGCAGCATCTTTTCCCCTTGTCCCCCAAAATTACTCACATTCCATTACACATGCACCCAAAATCCAATGCCACTAAGTGCCACACCAGCACTTTCTGCACGAGGTAAAATTTTCAAATGCTCTTCAAAGGCAGCCCCATTTAGACCTGGTTGCAATAGTTCTATCTGGAAGTCACAAGGGCATAAAGGAACCCAAGCATGTCCACTGGTCCAGGATGGGCACAACAGATGCAAAACCCAAAGCCCTCCAAGCCACAATTGCCCTCTGCTTCTCAACAGAATCTCAGAGGACCTTTTGATTATGCTTCAGATTTGTCTGGGGCAGTTCCATCCCATCCAGACTCAAAGATAGAAGATCCCCAGAATGGAAGGTTCAAAAGCCCTAAGCCACTTGGTCTTGCTTGGATTGAGCTGAACCTGTTGTGCCCCATGAAGAGCCCCCAGAGTCTCCAGGCATCACTCCATGGCATCACTTAGGCAGTCTGTTTTCCACTTTAAAAAGTAATAGCAATAGCACTTAGACTTATATACTGCTTCATAGTGCTTTACAGCACCCCTGTAAGCAGTTTACAGAGTCAGCATACTGCCCCCCAAAATCTGGGTTGTCATTTTACCAACCTCAGATGGAGGGAAGGTTGAGTCAACATTGAGCTGGTGAGTGTCGAACTGTTGAACTGCAGACAGCTGGTGCTCAGCAGAAGTAGCTTGGAGTGCTACATTTTAAGCAGTGCACCACCAGGGCTTCCTTTCCCCCAAAATAAAAGATGTTTTGTTATTTCCTATTTTTTTTTGTTTAAAAAATAGAAAAGCAACAAAACACAAAAATAATTATGATAGAAATACATATGTTTGTCAAAGAGGAAAAATACACATAGAAATTTTTGAAAAGTGAAAGCATATAACAAAGAAAAAAAATCTACTATGATACATTATTTTAACAGTAGTATTTTATTCTATTTTGTTAATATCTGCATTTGATCGATAACAAATATCTATAAAGACTAAGTATTTTTTTTTTAAGTTTTAAAGGATTTAACAAGTTGTTCTAGTATCTCAGGTGTCTCAGAAGCTGAAAATGCTGCTGGTCCAATTTTCAATGTTCTTAAAGTATCCCAAATGAAAAAAAAAATGATGATCTATGGCAAGAGTCTTCAAACTTGGCAAGTTTAAGACTTGTGGACTTCAATTCCCAGAATTCCTGATCTAACATGACTGGAGGAGGATTTTTGGAGGTTGAAGTCCACAAGTGTTAAAGCTGTCAAGTTTGAAGACCTCTGATCTGTGGTAAATCACCCAGATATGATCCATATACCGTATGCATGCATATAATTCATATATGTGTGGAGGTCAGATTTTTCACCATGTGAAATTCATAGACAATCTATTTCTTTGATCCAGGTGACTTTCTTCTTTCAAGTCATTTTCCTCAGGCAGCAAAAGCTTTACATATTGGGTAAATGTTGTGTGTGTGTGTGTGTGTGTGTGTGTATGTGTGTGTGAAGACACTGAGGGACATTCTTTTGAACAAAAAATAGAAGTAGAAACATCTCTGCTTTAAATTACCTCCTTCTTAAGTGGCTTCCTTTCTTTTATAAGTATTGTTTATTGCACATGTCAGCATCTAAGGCATTTTCTGCTTTTCATTTACATGTGATATTTGAGGCATATACTTAAAAAAAGCAGTAGTTCTGGAAATATAATTGAAATGTTCCCACAATGAGGAGGAGTATTGTTGAATGCACAAGTGGATTGGAATCATATATGTTAGAATCATCCCCGACTTACATGCATTTGTGGGAAATTTGGAAGAAAAATTACATATCTATAGTAGCATTTTGTATGCCTAAAAGATATGGGAAATGACCAATTGTTCTCCACAAGGGAGAATTTGGATAGTGGTGCAGCCAGGAGCTGACATCAAAGAGAAAACCCGTGGTCCAACTCAGCAGAATAGCTATGAGGGCCTCCAAACTAAGCTGAACTGATTTGCCCTGTTTTTAAGTAAGTAAAGTAACACACACTATCATTTAAATAACACTGTAGCACTACCCTAAAAGTTTTGCCTTCAAGTCTCAAATTAATCAACTGCAAGCTGCATTTGTATTGCAAATTAAGATGATGGGATGAAGTTGAAACAGAAGTTGAGAGCAGCAGAACCTGTTTCTCATGGTTTTGTTCTTTATGTTCTCCCTCTGCTCAAAGGAGTTGTGGAGTGGTGGAGAAGGATCCAGGAGAAGGACTGCTGCAGCTGTAAACATATTCAGCAAGTGAGTGAGTGAGCAGTAACAAGTTGGTATTGATAGCAGAATTCAGGAGGAAGAAATAAAGATTCTCCAAGAATAACCGAAGACCTCTGAAGACATCTGAGGATGGGTTCTAGCCCAAGTCTAGTCCAAGCTCAGAAGACTAAACCTCTGGTCCCAGTGATTGACCAAGATTGGGTCCTGCAATCTATACAATCTAATATTGAATGGGAACTGCCTCTGACCATATGCAAAAAATGTCACTGTGCAATGCCCATGATCTCCCCACCTATTTGGAAGTTGAAGGGCAGAATTGTTCTTTTGATTGTATTTGTTCTGCCTTCTCCTGAGTGACAGATTAATAATGGATTTTGCTTCTGGGTGATCAGTTCTATCTTCCATTTATGGTGGGTTTCGGAATTTATATTAATGGCAATGTGGAGGAGAAGCTTCATTGCCAATGTCAAATGGATGAATGAGAACCAGTGGTGGGATTAAAAAATGTTTACTACTGGTTCTGTGGGCGTGGCTTGGTGAGCATGGCTTGGTGGGCATGGCAGGGGAAGGCAAAATCCTATTCCCTCCCCACCCCACTAACCTGCTTTCCAGCTCCGTTCTCCTGTGCAGGGCAACCAAAGAAGACCCAGCTGATCAGCTGGGACTTGGGAGGCAGAGAATAGATGGGGGTGGGGCCAGTCAAGTGGTATTTGCCGGTTCTCCGAATTACTCAAAATTTCTGCTACCAGTTCTCCAGAACTGGTCACAACCTGCTGAATATCACCTCTGATGAGAGCTTGGGAAATGTCAGTTGGACGAGATTTTGGAGCTAGAGGCCAACAGGCATAGTGCGAAACAGATCTGTACAAGAAATATGGTGTTTTCTCCTGTGCAGCTATTTCTGAAATGAGGACTGGAATTGACAGAACTCACTACATGCTCTCCAGTGGGTGGGATTCAATTTTTTTTTTTTGCTACCAGTTCTGTGGGCGTGGCTTGGGAAAGATACTGTAAAATCTCCAGTCAGAGGTGGTATTTGCCGGTTCTCTGAACTACTCAAAATTTCTGCTACCGGTTCTCCAGAACTGGTCAGAACCTGCTGAATACCACCTCTGATGCTCTCCATAAAAATATCTGGAAGCTTTTGTTGTGCAATTGTTTTGCCTCAGTCACAGAATATTACATGGGGTAGGACATTGTAACTTCTCCTTTGAACTTTCATAAATCCTTGCCTTCCCAGGAAAAACCCCCCCAAAACTTCCCTCGATGTATTCCATAGCATTGTTGAGTAGTATTCTTTACCCATCCATGCTTGCCTAATTAGGAAGGATTAGTCTTTATCTTCCATTGGTAAAGACAAAAAAGACTCCTGCTTCAAAACTTGTCATTACAAACAATATAATGACTCAATGAAAGGCAACATTTCTATGTCTACATGAAAGAATTTTTGCTCCATTTTGCACCTGAAATCCACCCAGATGCCAGGGTACACCACTAGATGGCACCCCTTAACCCCCTTTGACAAAAACGGGGGGGGGGATTCAAAATGCCCCCAATAGCTCAAGAGTCTGTATAAAGAGTCCGATGACATTTTTAAAAGTTTATTTATTTATTTAATTTTAAATTTTATTTATATTAATTGATTTACCAGCAGTATTGCAAGGAATAGAACCTACTGTCTGCAAATGTTGCTGATCTTAATTAATGTAATTGTTACAATGCGATGATGATTGATGGTGTTGATAATACAATCAATTCAAATAAACTAATCTTATTTCCAAGAAATTAATCAAGATTTCAGTAGAAAGTGAAACCAACAATGGAAAGTTATGAAATGCATTATGGATTGTGCATTGTGAAGCTAGATGTCCTGTCTCTCCTGTAGCCAAGTCATGGAAGGCATGTCCCAGGGGCTGCCTTTGGGGACCATGCCTATAGCATTATAAGATGGCCCACCACAGGATTTGGAAAGACCCCATTCTGACTTCATCAGCATCTCTGTCATCAGTGAAACATGTGGAACAAATCTGTGATAGAAAATTATTTTAAGCTGCTTCAACTCTGGAGCAGAGACAAGAAAAGGGCAATGTCATTAAGCACATGGCTCTTAAAAGTGGTTACTGGAGCATGTTTGGACTAGGATTAAGGGAACATGTGGTTGAACTAATGAAGTGCTAAAGATGCACCAGTCGTGTCTTGATTCCTGAAATCCTTCCAACTCCAGAATACCAGAGGAGTTTAGTTCTGGAAGATGTACATGAGTACCAGGCACTGAAGTATGTTGGTGTAATAAATACAATGTAAAATGCAAACATGTATTAAAAAGTGATAAGTAATTATTATTTGTTTATCTCTGGTGCTCAGTGCAGGCAGGTTATACATATGAGGCAGTATTTATCCAGAAACAAATGTTTTAAAATCTTCTAAACTATATTAGTAATTAAAGTCTCTTGCCTTATGTACATAACTAACATAATGATCCATCATCTTTATAATCATCCCCATTATCATTATGAAAGTTGCACATTTCATTTTAATGATAATTTTGGATGGAATATCACACTGAATTGATGTTATAAAAGAAACACATTTAAAAAGTGAAAATAACAACCCCTCAGTTTTGTTACACAAATATGTATACTATATACATAGTCTCAATAGAAGAAAATGTATGTAGCTCAGGGTTGAACTATGGAATTATTGGTCATCTCCAAGCTTCTTTGGTTGCTTGCAAATGCTTTGTTACTCAAGTAGATAACTTCTTCAGTGTCTGAATATGCACTAAAGCACTGAAGATATTAACTTACTTGAGTAATGAAGCATTTGTGAGCAAACAACCAAGCTCAGAGAGCACCAGGGATTCTGTATATTTATCTATTAAAAAGAGTAACATTCTTGCTCGTATCCCAAAGGTGTTTCAGTTCTTCAGACCTGAAGAAACTTCTTTGATGAGAAGTGAAATGTTTTCAAAGAAAAAAACCAAGTAGTCCAGCTGTCTTTTAGAAAAACATCTTTGGGACAACCATGATTGAGAATCTCCATAGATTCTTGTTCTTATTTTCCTTTTCCATATTTCTGAATTACATGGCAATTCCCATGAATTTATCTCAATGCTAATAGATAGAGAAACTGCCTCTTATGAACATTATGCAGTGCATCAATTAAACCCTCTTCAAAATTACCTTAATGAACCTCAAAGCTGCCTCTTTGCACTGTAAATAGAATTGTGTGAAGATTAAAACATATGAAGAACGGTTACAGGAACTGGGCTTGGCTAGTCTAGTAAAGAGAAGGACCAGGGGAGACATGATAGCAGTCTTCCAATATTTGAGGGGCTGCTACAGAGAGGAAGGGGTCAAGCTATTTTCTAAAACATCTGTAGGCCAGACAAGGAATAATGGATGGAAACTGAACAAGGAGAGATTTAATAAGGAGATAAGGAGAAACTTTCTGACAGTGAGAACAATCAACCAATGGAACAGCTTGCCCTCGGAAGTTGTGGGAGCGCCATCACTTGAGACTTTCAAGAAGAGATTGGACTGCCATTTGTCAGGAATGGTGTAGGGTCTCCCGCTTGGGCGGGGGGTTGGACTAGATGACCTATAAGGTCCCTTCCAACTCTGATTATCTGTTATCTACATGAGTAGATGGCTACATACTCAGCAGAACATACAATACCCTTCATCTCATTGTAAATTTACTCTTTTATTAGTGATCTCATCGACTTTCTTTAGGATGATCTTGCTGCTGTAAATGAGGCCATCCACTTTGCTGCTGGACATTTTTCCTTTATCATTATGGGTTTCTTAAGGATCTTCACATAACATGTCCAAAATATGATAATTTGAACTTGGTTACTAGTGCCCTGAATGAGAACTCAAGAAGGATCTGTCTTCCTGTGATAGATGACAGTGTCTTTCTAGTATGAGAGAGAATAAGTTATGCTGCCTTCTTTCTGGGAGACTCGTGCATGTACTTTAGTAGTGTTATTATATACTCGCTCCATCTTCTCTTTCTAACCCACCAGGCCCTTTTTAGAAGAACATCCATAGCTCATTTCCAAATCTGCTCACCCTATTTTTACTTGATTGCGAGGGATCTGGAAATCTACTTCTTGGATCATGCACAACTAAATGCTTCTGTCTGTCTGCCCTTGCCAGCAATGGGCAGTCTGCTTGTGAAGAAGACTTAAGAAAGGATACAGAATTTCCCAGGTTGTCTGAGCTCTGAGAATGTTGTATACTATCCAATGCCCCGTTTATCTACTCCCATGGGGTGTCAAAGAAGCTGTCATCTAAAGTCCTGTTTCCCCACCTCAGTCACTTTAAGATGTGTAGACCGCAACTCCCAGAATACCCTAGCCTGCACAGGAGTTGAAGTCCACACATCTAAAGAATAGCCTGCATTTTACCAGAAGGAGGTCAAGCACCAAAGAGACATAATTAAAAGCTCATTACAAGAGACCATCTCCATTAGCATGCCAAACTTCATGCAAATCCATTAACTCCAGGGCTTTCTTCGGAAGCTTTACATTCCTCCATAGTGCCCCAGGGACTGGAAAATGTGGCTGTTTAATTTGCTGCTCTCGGTCTGCGAAAATGAGGCTCAATTCAGCTTGCTCTCTGGATTATTTCACATTCCAGCAAATTAGTTTTATCCGTTCAGAGAACATTTTAACAAAGGGATCTTTTGGCATTGTGCAGATAAAAACTGATGGATAAAAATGAATGAGTAGCTTGCCTAATCAAGAACAAATAACTTTAAATCTTTTCCACAAATGCAGACTTTCCTGTTATTTCTCCCTCTCCTTTCCTCCCTCTTCCATTTATCTTTCCACACACCATACATACAATCATACATACACACACACACACACACACACACACACACATATACATTCATATGCCCTGAGTGTAGGTCTTGTCCTCTGGCTCTTAAATAAAAAGGTTTTTATTCCATTGTTACCAGTCTCCAAACTTGTTAAGTATAAAGTCAGTAAATGATACTATTTTTCAAATGGAGAGGATTTATCTAGCTTGGAGAGAGGCAGTGGAGGAGCTGGGTGGGTAAAACACTGGGGAGGCTCGAATGAACTCCAATGGCTCAATGTAAACAGAGAAATCTGAAAGCTTTTGTGCGCTGAAAGTGGCCTATCTGTTCCAGGTCCTGCCTCATTAACTACTAATAGAACTATAGCAGTGGCTTTCTGAGATACCTAACACTCGCGACTGACCTCCCATATCCCCCCCCTCACTGCCCAGGCCTCCCAATAGAATTAGGTGAACTTTAGGTCTAGCTGCTCTCTCCATTCTTGTGTTGTGTTGTGCGGTGTCTTGACCTTAACCTCTTGAGAAAATGTTTATCCACTTTCACTCCCCTAGGCTATATTGAAAGAGGGAGAGAATGTGTGTGTCCTATGTCTCAAGTAAATTCAAGATGGGTAAAGGAGAGAGTGTCCAAGTGAACAACAGTGTGTGTGTGTGTGTGTGTGTGTGTGTAAATAAAGTCACACCGAAGAAGTCTGGTCTGTTGCAGATGTTGTTACCTGATCAACTAGGAGGGAAGAAATGAAATGAAATGAGAACTGAGCAGGAGTGGAGATGGCTATTTCTTGTAGGAGGCACTTTGATCCATACAGGGAAGGGTGGCAGGGGGAAAAAAAGGCATAGAGCGACATTACCAGGCTACAGAGTAATATTACCACTTCCTCTCGCTTGCTTGCTCTGAAATACACAGCCAATCTGCTTCTAAAGGGACGCTGTCTGTCTGGAGAAGCTTTAGAAATGACAATAATTACAAGCTGATGATGGATGCTGAAAGAAGAAGAAAAGGAAGTTTCTCTCTGTCCTACCCCCATCCCATAATGGCTCATAAAGAAATATAGGGTTGAGCTGTGGAGAAATTATAGGCTAAAGTCTTTTCTAGTTGAATCCTTTTGGTGTTAATCACAGGCTGTAAGTGCTGTAACAAACACTGTTGCATTTTATCAACTAGCTTCCATTGCAAGCAAGTCTCTGCCCAACCCTCCTCCATTTTTTAAAGAATATAGTTTAAATATATTGTACATCTATATCTAAATAGTTAGAATTCTCACAGACAATCCACTTTTCATGTAGAAAAGTGAACTGGTAGTCCTATACTTAAGATTGTAATGGAGCTTGGAATTTAATAGTCATATAACAGTCATTAGTTGAGGCACACATGATTGACCTAAGTTTATGACATTTTTTGTAGTGGATATAAAGTGAACACTAGAATTACTAAGCAAACCCATTGTCCATAATGGCATTTTTTTGCTGGTAAGTAGACACTGGTTTCTGGCGAAAAATATTGCAAGTTGTAGCCATGTGATCTTAGGACACTGCAAGTGGCTCTATGTGCGGGTTGATTGCCAAGGTTACAGAATGTGATCACATGACTATAGAGGGATGGCCAGAATTTTGAATCCAGGTGGTAAGTACATTTTTTTTGGGGGGGAAGGGTCTGTCATAATTTTGAATAATTTTCTCAACCAAGTCATGATTGGCATCACCTATAATGGAGCAATTATGCCCATGGTGTAAGTTTGCAGCCGGTGTTGATTGTTAATTGAGGCCTGGTACTGAACAAGGGTGGACAGAAGTATCTAGTGCATAGCATGGCAAGGGCTGGTAGGGCATTAATGATGTTCCAACACAACATCATTAATGTTCTAGAGCAGCTTTCCTCCGGGGATATCAGCATATTGTAGACAGGATTACATAAATCAAGAGGGATCACTCCTTTCCTCCCCATGAGCAAAATCACTCCTTTCCCCCATGATTGCATTTTGAGAGGGGATGTACAATTGTCCAGCTGGGGTCTGAGACAATCTTTAAAGACTCCCTCAACTTGAGCTTCGTTTGTGCATTCAACCATTGCCTTCCTCCCAAATATTTTTCTTGAAATTTTATTGTTCTCCGTTCGTGTATCAAGCAGTTCTGAATCTGCTTACCTTCCAAACCCATCTGCTTTTTGGCTGTACGTGATGCCATTACTGACATATGACTAGAATCTATGACTGATCTACTGGTTTTCATTCATTGAGACCAACCTGCCAATATATACTCCCATTCCAGATTAAGATGCCTTCATTATCACACTCTATTAACACTCGTTTTATTCAGCCCGGCCTCTGAATGTCTCCTTGATTCTCTCTTTCTCACAGAGATGGGAGGTAAGGAATAAGTAGCAGGAAGGAAAGGGTTGGTAAGGTTACAGAATTCATCTGATCCATAATGTCCTCCTGTTTTCTTTTCATAAGTCCCTCCTCCCCCCTTCCCATTGTGGCTCTCTCTTGCCGATGTGAAATGATTTCTTTATATTTAACTGTCTCTTTCCAGTACAGACCGGAATTGTTCAGAACAAAAGGCAAATGGAATCGGTGGAAACTATATATTAAACGCAAGACAATTTGTCTAGTTTTCATTAGGCTGCTGAGTGAGAAGTCGAAACGCCTCTGTTCTTCCCAAGGTACTCAGATAACCACAGGCAGCCTTCTCTTCCCCCCACCCAGCCCCACCCGATTCATTTCTCCAGAGTTCCCTCAAAGAATGCCTGGCTTTCTGCTCTTTATATTGTCAGTGGTGATGGCAACCAGGAACGTTGACATTTCCTATTGTTTACCACAGATGAACACCAACACAGCTTTCCTGATCATTAGATAAAACTCCTCCGATTCTCCCCCTGCTCACTTCACCAAAGTAACCTTTTCACGGTACGCTGCCTATAATTGACGGTGAACGACGTTAACCAGAAAGGGGACCAAACTTTATCTCAGTGAAAACAAACCAGCAAACAACAACCAAGATAGAATTCTCCAAGCCCAGAGGAGAAATGTCTTTTTTTGATGGGACATTTTCCATAAGAAGGTTGTCTTTAAAGAGACCTTTAAAAGCACAAACATGAAGAAAGTTATATTGGAAAGGGCTAACCTAATGACATTTCTAACGGCTCTCATATTAATTGGTCTATCTTTCCAGGGCTCAGACTTTGCACCAGAATGTAGAATGGAGAAACCATCCTATACATGGTAAGGCATATTTGGAATTTGAAGAACAAAATGACTATGTGTTTATTCCAAAACCAAATTGGTTGTTTTGACTGGCATAGCTAATCACAAAAGCTCAGTTTACCAAAAGATGAACTGGAGAGATTGTTTTTCTCCAGTCTTCTCCTGGCCCCAGATGCTTTCTCGTGCCTTTTTTTTCCCTTGGCAAAGGAGCACTTTACAGAACAAAGCCTTAGAGTGCAATCCAAACCAATTTTTGCTTTCCAAAAAATGTTTGAAGAGCAGGGACATCCATGGGAGCAGAGAGAGAATCAAAAGGGTCAAAACGATGGCTATAACTGTGCAATTGAACCCTCCTTCATAGCACATGAAAAAAAGCGGGGCTTTGGCTACACTTTTGAATCAATTTTTTTGTACCCCATTCTCTTTAGGGACATTCCTGTTGAAGCATCAGTTGAGTCCTTGGTGCTCTCTGAGCCTGGCTGTTTTCTTTCAGATACTCAACTAGGTAATACCTTTAGTGCCTCTATGAGACCAGAAGTATAAAATTTGAGAGGGATGCTGGAGGCTAGTTCCAATGAGCAAATGAGCAAGCAAAAGAAGAAAATAAAAAAGTTAATACAGAGATATAATATCAGGAAGGAGGGAAAGGATTTTCCAAGATTGTAGTTAGTGTCCAATACATTGTTGATGGGAAATTAACCATAAAAGGAAGTACATTTAATTATTTTAACAGTAGGTGGAAGGCTATAAATCTCTGAGTTTAGCATCAAAGTCTCCATTAGTTTTTTTAAAAAATACAGAAGAAATACAAAAAGAGGAAGGAAGGAAGGAAAAAGGAAAGAAAGACTATAAAAGCATTATAGATAAACATTAGTTTCTAATTTCTCCTTTGTTGTACTCTGATATACAATGTTTATATATGCTTACTTTTTTGAATATTTCTGATTTCATATCTTTAGTCAGTTCCCCTCCCCCTTAAAAACCATACAGCTTGACTTATCAGTGGCCAGGAACACAGACTGCAATTATGAATAACAAGGTCACCATATGTGTGCGTATCCTGGATTATTTTAAAGTCTGTCTGAGATGGAAAGCAAATAAAATCAATCAGATAATTGTGTGAGTTCCTTCTTTGCATTTCTGGGCTTCTCTATCCATGAAGGAATGCTTCAGAATTTCATTTGGTCTGGGTTTTTTTAAAGTTATTGTATCTGTTTTGCTTTTCCCAGATTCTTTAGTGTCAGGTTGTTAGGCCTAATTATAACTCAAGTGCAGATTTTGGATTTTGTATGTGTGTGGGTCAACATGACTGTGATGGTTTTCAAGTGGCTTAGAAAATATTTCCCTTTTGCTTTTAATTTTGTTAGATTTAATAAGCCACTGCAGAAAGATTTTATTACATATTTTAAAGGAAAATCTGTAACACATTAATGCAATTTTCATGCACAGAAAACAAAACTTGCAGATTGATGCAGAAATAAGGCAGACGGGCTTTATCAACAAACACATGTGAAAAATGACATGGCCAGGAAGTAGAAAGTTCTGCCAGGTCCTGCTGTCCATCTTGGCTCAAAGTTTTGGCAGCTCCTTCACAATAGAAAGGCACCTTGCTTTTTGCTCTCAGTGTAGCTTATTTCTCTATGCCTCCATTTTCCTTTTGTTTTGCAGAAAGATGAATGGGGAAGAGTGGAGAGAAAGCCATTTTTGCTCAAAAGTGCCATGGAAATTCATTTTCTTCACTTACTTTTTTCATTTGTTTAGAATTTATTGATTTATAATGGGTATGTCTACAGCCATAAATGGGGTTAACCAGTATTATGGGAACTGTTGTCCTGTGAGGGGAGGAAATGCAGTAAAGACTTCTTAGCACCTTCACCAACTACAGTTCCCAGGAATGATTTGCTTGATGATACACTTGTTGAATTGCTGTGCCTTTGGCATTATTTGATATTTTTTTAAAAAATGCATGATTTTACCCATAATGAAATTCCAAAGTAGTGATGTTGTTAGAGTAGCTTACATGGAAACCTAACCTCAAAAAGAAGGTTGTCCTCCATGAAGGTCTTTTTCATTTCTGATTGCTGGCAAAAGACAACAGCACAATTAGCAGGTCCATTCTAGGTGAAACAAGACCAAGGAAGCTGTTGGACAACTTATCCAACAGATGAAAGGATTCTCTAATTCCTTTGCGCACTCCCATATGTGGATATTGTAAACAAAAGAGTGGAGCTGGTGATTCCAAGATGCCACTGATCTCTTGCCCTTTGATTATCTTTTGTGGTAATGAAGTCAAGACATGTTGTTTAGTTTATATGGGCCAATTAGGAGTTCCATTTCCTTGCATGATTCAATTCAAAGAGAAATCAATGCCAGAAAGTATTTCAGCTGGGGGAAGAAAGAGCGGCACCGTGATAACTCAGCCAATCAAAAAGAAAAATATCTTATATTGGAGTGCTTGGTGTATTTGAGTTGGCCTATTCCATAGATTTACAAGAGTGGAAATTATAAAAACAGTCACATCCTCAATTTAGCGCTTATCTGCACAACAGACACAGCTGCTTGTCTCCTGTGTTGAAATTGGCTGGAAATGAAGCCAGATTAAAGAATTGCTGTCTGGATTTCATGCAATGAAATGATGTTGGCCAAGTATTCTGTTTGGACCATGGTTACCATAGTCTCTGATTAGTAGAATCTCACCTGTACTGGGAAGCTAAGCACTAGTTGTTTTTGTTCCAAGGGAGGCCCTAGAAGACATATGATTTCCACCCTTAGACTTTTGCATGAATGCCCTCTCCACCTTTTGTTGACTTCCCCTTGTAATGGATACCCCTTTGGCATATCCACGGACGGATTGATTGGGAGAGAGAAGAAAACATGGCAATTTTACTTTCTGGCTGTGGGATCAGAAGAGGAAACAGGCAGAACTGTCAATCTCATCTAGTTAAAAAGAGAAATAAAAGTTCCATCATGCCCCTGGTGAATTGGTAAAACAAAAATCAAGAAGTCCAGCCTTTCACTGTCCCATCAGGGAATTTGTTAAAAAAGTACAGAAAGTCCTTTCCAAAAAGGAACGCAGCCTGGCAGCCCATGATGACACAGTTATTAAATACCACCAGCAGTGACTGGAGGGCGGGGACATTCTTGCCCAATGCACAATAGACAATGGGTGGTGGTGGTTTTGGCCTACAGTGGCATGTGGGTTGCCTTTCTATATTTCAATTTAGACCAGCCAATCTATGTACTGCCAACCTGCCAATCCATGTACTGCCAACCTGCCTACCAATACATGCACTTGGGATTGAGTATTAGGTTAAGTGCCTGAAAAGACTTCTGGACATGCAGATACAGAAACTTCAGGTAAGATTCAGCTACCATAACATAGGCTGGGATCTAAGTCTTAATCCTAAATTAATAGAATTCCCATACAAAGATTTAATATGATAGTCCAGTTCACACACTATGCAAAAACAATGGCTGGATTCCCCCAACATTCTGAACCACTGACTATGCAGCCCTCAGTTGAAACCTTGGTTATAAGTCCTAAATTAAAGATAAACAACCATCTAGGGCTGCCCAAGGGAATTGTGCTCCCATTCCTACCTTGGGTTATTACTCTTTTATGGCAAGTTAAAATAAAATTTAAAACAGTTTAAGGATAAGTTGGTGTGGAAAACCATTATGAAAAAGGATGGCATTTTAAAAAAAAGTTTTATTGTGAACATACACACTTTCTTCTTCACCCATAGCACATTCCCCCCTTGTCCTCTTCATATAAGGTCCCTGAAGCACACTTTGTCTATAGCTTTTGATAGCCAAAGCAGCCTGAACAATACTTAGCAAGATAGGACAGGTCTCACTTTAAGAGAAGAAAAAAACACAAAACAAAGAAGATTAATTTATTTGTAAATATATGTAAGCACCCAGTTCTCAACAATTATATATGTTCAAGGTTGTAGGTATTTTAGGTGAGTTTGGGATAAGAGAACAGCCATCCCTACAATATAAAAGCAGAACTGATATTAATTGTACTCAAATCAGAAACTTTTAGTTAATGTGGGCTTTGGTAAGGGAATGATGAAAGAGGTATTCCCAAACCTTTGCGTCCCATGATAAAAAATAACCCCATACCCATCTCAGTAGAGAAGGCTATCTTATGCATGTTCTTTAACTGTAAGGAAAGCCAGTTTTCACATATATCTTGTGCTTTGGTATAAATCTCTCTTGCTCTTTGCTCCATTTCCCTTCCCAATCAGGAAATTAAATAAAGAGCTCTTTTAAATATTCATATTATTTCTTTCTAAAATGATGGAAAGGAAGAAAGACACTGCTACCTGAATCCTAAACAGAATCAAAAGATTTGCGTCTACAAATACCAATTCCATCTTACCCTAGAACAAAACACCTAGAATTCCCACCATAAGAGTCACCCTTATGTCCCAGGAATCTACTTCCAATAGAAATAGGAGAAAAGCTAAATTTGACTGAAAAAGTTCTGAATTTGGATAAATCAATTTAATGTGGTTAATGTATTTATGCCCCATTTATTTAATGTATTCTATCATATTAAAAATGACCATTTGGTTAAAAAAAGGCATGTTGGGAAACAGAAGCTTCCAATGGAAGCCAGTCAATGAATATTATGAAAAAGGTAACGTTTTAGAACACAAAATAAATATTAGCAATATTCTGGAATTTTTGGTGGTCTCTGAGCTTGGCTGTTTGCTTGCAGACGTTTCATTACAGTATCAGGTAACATCATCAGTGTAAGTAAGTGTGGAGTTTGCTTTTTGTTTATATATATATACTAGCTTGTTCTTGCCAGTTTTGGTGATCTTTTCCTTAGTAGGTCCTTGATTAAGGTCCCGCCCTTGTTGCCACCCCCCCAATAAAGAAAACCCCATCTTGTACTGTGACAAGCAGGAAATATAGACCAGTCCTCAACTATTGAAAGATGTTTGACAGCCACAAAGAGATGGATGGATTAGCAGCTGCTTTTCAATGGGAAAAGAGTAAACGCTTTCACAGATCTATGTTTTTAAATTCTTTTGTTGGAGATAAAGAGTTCACAGGAATTAATGACCAAGACTTTCAAATGAATATTCCAAATAATTTTCTTCCAGAGATATCTGTATCTAGCATCTCTCCCTCTGTGTGTGTGTGTGTGTGTGTGTGTGTGTGTGTGTGATTCCTAGCAGAATGTACTGGACTGGGTTCCTCACTAATGTTTGAGTAGAAAGTGATTGGTCTCTATTCCCATTGGACCTCCTCCACGGTGGTCAGTCAGCAGGAACAATCTTTTCATTGCTTCTGTGTTAGCTATTCATTGACATGACAAATATCAGCTGCAGTTCAGCCAAGCTCACTATTTGTGTAACTTAATTGCTTGCCTGATTCCCCCTCCCCTTTTATGAGACAAGCTGTTGGAAAAATTAAGCTTAAGGACATAGCTCTCCCCCATTAATTAACCTCCTTTCCAAATGCATTAGTAGGGTAGGTCAAATAGCTGGGGAGTGTTAAGTGTATCATTAGGATGTCATTTCCTGGCTAAAAAGGGAGATGAGTTCTTAAAGCTGAGTTGCTTCGAGTGGCCACATTAAAACCTAAGAATATGAGAAGTGCCCCTTTGGATTAGATGAACCCCTATGTGGTCCAGCATTCTGTTTCCACAGGAGCCAATAACCAACGCCTATCATTGCTGCTGGTGCTTAGTGGGGCCCAACACAAAGGCCACAAAGAGGTGGAGCCAAAGAGTCACAACAGACAGTTGTTCACTGTGTTAAAAATACTCCCCCCAGTCTCCATTTTTTTCTCACCCAGCAAAAGCCATTACTCAAAAAGATAGAACTTTGTTAACATTAAGACAATGAATGCTAAAAGTGGAGGGTAGTGAGGCTATGTTTAACACCTGAAAAATCAGCCCATTAGATTAATATATTTCAGTAATTGAGCAATACAATCCGATAGGAGGAAGAAAGCAACATTAAGCCGAAAAGAAAAGCAATGTTAAGATACTACAGAACAACCAATCATCTACTACAGATAATCTGACACATCAACATTGAAGGTGAATTTGCATTTGCAGAAGAAGCGTTGATTCCTTTCGGCCAAGCTTGCCATTTTATAATTCGATAATTTATCTTTAACCATTTTTTCACCAATGCAGCCAACAAAATGTCTACTTAAAAATGGCATTATATTGGTCAGAGTAGAAGGCCTTTACTTTAGTGTGTGTGTGTGTTTCCTTCTCAGATTAGCTGAGTATAAACTCAACAAGAGGGAAATTTATTAGAAACTCTGCTTTAAATGTTTGTGCTAAACTCCTATATGTTGTCGGTCACTGAACTCAGTTTCTGGAACTTGGCTGCCTTATATTTCTTGAGCAGTCTCGATTTACTCAGCAGGAATAAATAACTCCGTTGCTCACATGGGACAATCGACAACTTTCAAGATATATTCCTTGTAATGAACAGCTATTAATGAGAGCACATAATCCTCAGAATGATTTGCTGGATTCTAGTATCCTTTTGATGAACTCTACTCTGCCTTGTGAAGAATTCTACTGACAAATTCTAATTCATTCTCCCAATTGGCTCACTTCAGTAGTCTATTAATTCAGCCATCATCCCTTCCTCCAACTCTTTCCCATGTTGCTTGTTGCATCTTAAATTTCCTCTTTTGTTAAGTTTGGGCAATACATACATAGCTAAACTGAACAATTTCTTAATACATCTTGTTATTACAGGAATCACCTCTTAGACTTGGTGGTATCTAATCTATGAAATACATTCTTGTTCCCCTTCTCTTAATGTAGCTTTAAGTAACTCCAACTATTCTACTGATCTCTCCCTTCCCTTCCTTTCCCTTTCCTTCCCTTCCCTTCCTTTTCCTTTCCTTCCCTTCCCTTCTGTTTACTAACCCTATTTGGATAACTTCCTACATTTGAGTATACGTATATGTATATATTATTGGAAACCTCTTTATAAAATACGTAATTAACCTGTGAATCCATTACCACTTAACATGATGATGGCCATTAACTTGGATGGCTTTAAGGGGATTGGGTAAATTGGTGAAATCCATAAGACTAAATATTATTTTAGGATTGAGAGCAGCTTGCTAATTGCAGGGGACCAATGGCAGGAAGAAATATGACTCCATCTCAACTTGTGAGCACCCTAGAAGCATCTTATTGGCTACTGTGAGAAATAAAATGCTGGACTAAATGACTTTGGTTATTCTTGTAATCCTGGGATTAAAAGGTTGGTTCTCTGATCATGTGTTTTATGGTGTATATAATGTTTTGTTACAATGCTAAAATGGCATTGGGTTGCTTTCCAAAATATACTGTTAAAAAATAAATTTTCAGTATTTTTCTGTTGTGAATGTTCATTCCACAAAAATTAAGCACATCAATTGACTTACTTGTATTTTTGAAATCCTGTATTTTCCTGAAGGGGATGAAAAACTGTTGACATTGGTATGCAGAGCAATTAGCAGTAGGAACTCATACTTGTACAGCTTGGCTGGAAGCAAAACTATTTCTGTTATGCTTTATTAATAGTTTGAATTAAAGAAAAACACTGGATCACTGATTTGAACTGTCTCTTTCAATTAAATCATTTGAACCCTTAAATAAGCTTACAATCTAAAAGATACAATCACAAAAGAAATGAGGGATGTGGAAGAAAGGAAAGAGAAGGGAGCATATGCAGGTGTCTGTCGAAGTTAAATTGTGATTCTTATTATGATCAGTCAGAAGAAATAATAATACAGGTGTTTGATGAGCTGCATTTTGACTGGCCCCATTTCCTCTCTGCTCTGGGCTGAACAATGTCCACTGAAGGAGAAGGAGGCATAATGAATTAATAGGATTCCCATAACTTCCTATCAGAAAGGCAGATGTCATCATGCACAGCAAAAATATCCACTGCAGTAGAGATGATGTTATTCATCTGACAGTCGGCGATTCTGTGGGCCAGGTCTCTCCGTATCTTCTGATTATGCAGTGCTTCTTTGCGTTTTTCTATGCTTCGGCTGGTGTCATCTTTGATAGTGATCCACTGTAGTGATGAGACACAAAGATTCTAAGAAGGTCCAAGAAATGAAGATGTGTAGATAAAGAGGATGAACGGAATCAGCATCTGATCAATCAGCTTCTAACAGCACAAGTGCAATTTCCCTGCTGCAGTTATAAGTAGAAAGTGAACTCATATACTTGCAGTGTTGATAGATTGGCTGATGTTTTAATCCAGTGTCCAAAAAAGATTGGATTTTTTTTTTTTTTGGTGAAAATCAGAACTCATTTTTTTTTTTAAAAAAAAGAATGATTAAGAGTGCTGTAAGGAATAAAAATGAAAATCTGAATTGACACTGTATTTTTTATTACGTGAGGTATCCCCTGTCTGGGAAGGATTTGGGTTTGGTGGCAGGCTTTTTCTGTTGTATCCGTTGTGTTCTAAAATCCACTTCTGTTTCCTTCTTGGATTTTTAATATACTGGAGTTTTTGCCATAGCTGAATGTTTGTGGTCATTCCATTTTGCAGGATTGTTTTGTTCTGACTCGAGATTTCCTCTTTTCTTTTTTCCTGCTTTGTTGCATGCCAACAAGAACGTCATGACTGGGGCAGGCTACAAATAGTGTCAATAAGGAAACTAACCAATTAATTTGTGGAGCTTGCCCATGAAGCTTCCTGGAGACTGCTCCTCTCTGCAACATATCTCTTAACTAGCTTACTACTGAAATAGAAACAAGAGTGGCTTGGTCATTGCCTAGGGCCACCCAATAGTACATTGGAGAAGCTGACTTTCTGAACCTCAGAATTAAAACACACACACACACACACACACACACACACACACCAAAAACAACTCAGTTATCTTTCCAACATCTCTGTTGAGGTTTTGTGCTGTAAACTGGGAGTTTTATACTCCCATTAGCTAATTATGTATGGATGCATCCAACCAGAATTCCTAAATAATAATCCAGAAACCACTTATGCAATCCTTCACACCCTATGACAAAATCTGAGGCAGTTTGGGACCACAAATTCTGAGTTTTGCAATGCCACCCACAAATGAGTGAATACCTCCCCCCCAACAATCTGCATTTATCTTCCTGTGGCTGCTTGGCAGATGGTCACTGTTGTGCAGCCCAGACCATAATTAGCACTTCCCATTTTTTAATATAGTAACACAAGGCTCAGCTTGTGGAATGGGGGAAGGCAATGTCTTGACTGGTGGGATCTAGAAATAGAAGAGCTAATTCATTTCAGTTGTTGGAAGGGTGGAAGAAGGTCTTTCTCAGAATCCTAGTAAGTGCAAAGAAGGGAGAGGGGTTTTCAGTTCACCCTTATCAATCCTTTCAACAGGTTCCCTCTTGATGTCCTGAGTGGCTATAGATGCTTCCCAAAGATTTAGAGCCACTCACTTATTTATTTATTTGTTTATTTGTTTGTTTATTTGTCAAGTGATTATAAGATAACAGGTATAAGTATAAACATAGTTATGAATACATGAAATGGATACATATAAGAAAAAAAAACCAGTAGGACAGGAATGGTAGGCATGTTGGTGCGCTTATTCACGCCCCCTACAGACCTCTTAAGAAAGGGGTGAAGTCAATACTGGACAGTCTAAGGTTAAAGTTTTGAAGAAACTACAGAGTCTAAAATTTCAAGTCTGGTGGCATAAGGTATTCTGCAACGAGTAGAGGAGTGGAGAACTCTTCTTGTGAAATATTTCTGGACTTTCTCATCTGTATGTAATGCGGGTTCCAGACCAATGAGCTGTATTCAAGTATTGGTCTAGCAAATGTTTTGTATGCTCTAGTTAGTAGGGTGATATTACCAGAGAAAAAGCTATGTAAGATTAGGTTAACAACTCTTAATGCCTTTTTGGCTGTGGGCTCTAGCACTTAGATCATTAGAGATGAGTACTCCAAGGTCTTTGACAGAGTTTGGATCATCAACAAGGTCTTGACTATTCAGCTTGTATTTTATTTTCTGATTTTTTTTTTGCCAATAAGCAAGACAGAGCATTTATTTGTTGAGATTTGAAGTTGCCCTTTGTTTGACCATTCTGATACATAGTCAAGGCCTTTTTGAAGGGGTAGCAGTATTGTCTGTGGTGTTGAATAGCTTAACATCATCAGCGAAAAGAACACAGTTGTTTTTAATATGATCACAGAGGTCATTAATGTGGAATATGAAGAGAATTGGTCCTGGAACACTTCCCTGAGCTTGCCCTCCAGAAGTATTGACTGCAACTCGTGTTTGGTTATGAAGATTTAATTTACTTGAGCAGCATTGGGTGGAATTGTTTCTTAGCATTGGAGAGGGTGGGCTTCAAAAGCCACGAAGGGCAGGGCAGTGATGCTACATGGGCCCAGGTTCTTGTTCCTCTCTCTAGTATTATGGAGGAACGTTCAGGTTTCCCTTTTTAAAACCATTATTTATACACTGACACTGTTTCTATTATCCTCCAATCTTCAGAAGCACTTTGAAGGAGACCTGTGTCCATCTTCATTTCTGTTTGGTGGTATCCATGAGGAGGGGGACAAAGGGAGAAAGTGGCAAAAGAACATTGTGCCAATGCAATTGTAACCCTTTGAATTCATATTGGGATGTCATGTGGACATCAAAACTTATGATGTGACAATGTGACAACTTTCCCAATTTTGATGCAAAGGTTGGATCCTGTAGACACCCCTCTGAGCTTCAGTTGATTCTCCCCTGCCCTGAATGGGAACAAGTACTACAGAAAATATTTTCCCCTCCCTCTCATTCCACAGAAAATGGAAAGAAGCAGAACGGAAGGAAAGAGAGAGAGCCAAAAAAATATATGATCCTTTGGTATAACACTTTGTTCTTTTGGGTTCCTGAGAGAAAGCAGTAAAACTGTCAGACTTAACATTTCCCTTGCAGGACCTGAAGCTTAGTGGCTGAAAAGAGGAACGAGGCAGGAGTTCTTGCCCACAGAGACAGAGCATCTCAAAGCAACAAATAACACCTACCTTTATAGCAGCTTCAACCACATCACAGCAGAGCCAGAAATATATAATTTCAGTTCCCCGGCCCTGCTGTCATTTTAGGAACAAAAAGTTCCATAATAGTCCATGAACAAACTTTTTTGTGCAAATGTTCCATGCGAAGCTTAGTATTTTGAAGTGTTTCTTATCTCAGCACAATGAGGAATTATTTTCCCAGTTATCAGCAATATGCACATGTGACCTAGGATTTAGCTTGCCTTAGCCTTATCCTCAATTCAACAGGCGAGGTTTACAAAACAAGCATCTCTGCATTGGAATCCCTTATTCTATAACTTCATATTTCCCTCTCATCCTTTACCCAGGGGTGGGATGCTACCAGTTCTGCCGGGCTCTATAGAACTGGTAGCTCTGAAGAGCAGCAGATACAGAACTAGTTCTGTGTTTGCTGCTGTTTGGCCCACCCGCTTGCCCGGGTTCTTACCTGTCCTTTATTTCCTGCTTTTTCAACCTCAGCTGCTTTGCGCGGCACAGCTGAGGTTGAAAAAGCAGGAAAAAAAGGCTTTTCAAATGCTGTGCACCCACATGCAGCACTTATCAGCTGTCTGGGCGGCACAGCTTAAGGTCTTTTACACTACGCAAAACGTAGTCACCGAACCAGTTGTAACACCGGTTGAATCCCACCCTGACTTTATCTATGGCAAAAGTGGGTTGTAAATTCTTTGGTGTTGGAACTAGTTGTTCAAATTATTTACAACTCCTATGATGTCATCAAGTCCTTTTTTAGAAGGCCATGAGATAATCCTTAACTGGGATTTCTAAAAAAAAAAAAGGCAGTCTGAATACAGTAGAGGCAAACAGACATGGAGAGCTTGGAGAAGGTTGCTAGACACACTCAAAACAGAATTGTCAATTTCATATTCTACACCAAAGTCATAGGGTTTTAAATAACCACCAAGGTTAGATGCAAGCAAGTCCTTCCCAAGAAAATGCTTACAGTTTTGCCTTTTGTCATGAAGATAAAAGCGATCTGATTCTATCTTGGTAAGATCTCAATTCAAGCATTATAATTTGATTGGAAATATGATGGCTCTCTTTCACTAATGCTTCATGAAGGGGCTGGATAATCATTAATTTAATCCAGAGACCTGATTCAATGGCTGAAATGGCCTAGTCCTATTCTATTCTATTCTATTCTATTCTATTCTATTCTATTCTATTCTATTCTATTCTATTCTATTCTATCCTACAAACAAATGAGTATAGGTCGCAGAAGAGCATCAAAGAAAGACATTTAAAAAAATACTGTGACATTTGGTTGTTCCTTGTCCATAGAATCAATATGATACCGAGGACATAAGCATTGTCCTGCTGAATCATGGGAAATTGCTATTTGGCTCCCAAGGTTGTGTGCTAGAAACAGTTGGCAGAATGAAGATGGCCAATTTATTTGTTTGCTTCCAGCATCTCGCCGTTAGGCATTCTGAAGTTCTAGAATCTGAATTGGTGTATTGATAACGGCCATGTCTCTCAATGACAGATTTAATAGTAGGGTGTGTTCCTTTCATGATGAAAGGGTGACTGGGAAAAAGCTTTCATTGTGCCTTCACAACACTGCTTCAGTGTTTAAGAAAAGAGTGGCTAAAGGCACCTGGGTTGAGTTAACCATTATATACCTGATTGGCAATGATTCCTAAGCAAAATGAGTCTTTTTTTTTTTAACAATACCATCAAATGAGGGGTTGCTTTTTATTTAGCTTCTTACCCTTATGGGAGTCACTTCTACAAATTAAGAAATTTCTCCTATTTGGGACTGATAATATGCTATTATAAGGAAAAGCCCTTAGCTTTTCCTTATAATAGCATAGATTGACTGATAACTTGCTTCTCTCTTAGAATAAGCTAAACCCTCTGGCTTTGCTGGCTGAGGAATTCTGGGAGTTGAAGTCCACAAGCCTTAAAGTTGCCAAGGTTGGAGAGCCCTGCTTTAAAGTGTCCCCTCCAAAGGTTGAAGCTTGGTGTTCAGTTGTGAGGCAAAGGGCAGGCTGCTGAGTCTTTACGCACTGGGTCTCAAATCACACCATGTAGTAGGCAGAGGCCTGGCAAGGAATGTGTCAGCTCTCTCAGCTTTTCTTGCCATCCTGTCCAGCTTTGGCAATCCAAGGATCTATGGATAGAACTGACAGGACTGGCAGGACAGAAGGGAGGAGATAACTTTTGGGATGGGAAAGAAACAGTTTGAAAGAGTTCTCCTATCCCAGTGACAAGAATAGAACAGCCGCGTAAAACATTGTTCAAGACCAAAGGGGAGACAGCAGCATGCTAACGGCAACATGATGTGGCCTGGAGTAGATGGACAAGACTCAGCCCTTGACCACCAGATGAATCCAATGATGGCATGGCAGATCATTCATACAGCAAAACATTTGTTGGGGAGAAGAGGAAAAACACCACTAATACTGGTGTAGCTAAAGGGAAGATCTCCTTGCAAAAGTGAAATGTGAACTGGAAAGAAATAGTGTGACAGGTAAAAACAAGAACAGAGAAATCAAAGAGGAATACACATGGAGCACTGATGATGTTGGAATGCTCTACCTGACTCCATTGTTACAGCCTCAAATCTGCACAGCTTCAACCTCAAACTGCCTACTGTAGACCTCACCCCATTTTTAAGAGGTCCTTAATGGGGCCGTGAATAAGTGCCCCAGCCTGCCTACTGTCTTTCTGTCCCCATTTACCTGTAGTTACTTCCTTTGTTCCTGTTTATGTTCATACCTATACTTGTTATCTTGTACATGTTTGACAAACAAATAAAATAAAAATGTTACCTAATTTGAACAATGAAAACAACCAAGGTTAGAGAACGCCACAATATACATTCTCTTTGGCTAAAACAAAGGGCAAAAACACAAGCATCTTTATTGGTAGTGGGAAGGGGCAAGGCACAGATCTGCTTCAAGTACATGAAACATCAGCATTGCTTTGCAGCTTGCACTATATGACAGCTGGGGGCATATGCAGCAGCTCCATGTGGAGTAGAATCCTTGTTTTGTGGGTCTTTACAAGAGGCCCAACATGAAACCTGCCATCAGCCACAGAAAATGGCCAGTCACCATCTCTCAGCCACTTGACAGGAAGGTGATATGGAGACGAAGGGTTATTTATTCCACCATGAACTCATGATGGAAATGAGGGATAAAAAAATGTAACCGATGCATTAAATGAGAGAATGCAGGCTAACTGTTAAGTTTGAGCAATGAGAGGCTGAATCAGAGCATGAGTGCAACGATACTTTATTATAACAATAAAGGGCTGACCGTGCTTGCCACGCCTGGAACTGGCTCGCAGCAATCAGCGACTGGTTGGACCCCGCAGCCTGCTTTTATAGCTGGCTGCTGGGGGGAATCAACCAATGAGGAAAAGGGTAATAACGCCCACACAAAGTGAGTGGACCTGGGTGAGAACTCCTAGAGTCCTCAGGACATAACACCCCTTCCCCCCAGATGCGAACATGCATAGTCCTTGAGGTAGACGGGGGGTTTGTGTTGGCGCCCGGAACGGCGCAGCTCGGGAGCATTGTCTGTCTGTTCAGAATCAGTCTGTGACGGTTGAGCCGGCAGTGTGTCGCCAACGCGCTCATCGGATTGGGCATCCTCGGGACTCACGGGGTTGGATACTGGGGGCGAGTTCCCTTGGGCTGGATCAGGCTGGTCAACTCTCGGGGCGCCGCTGTCCGAGTTCGGGCTGACCGGAACGGCTGTTGGTGCGGACTGGACGTTGGGTGCGATGAGGCTGAGAGGCGGATGAGGCGGTTCCCCTTCGTCTGGTGATTCTGGATTTCTGCTGGCAAGGGTGCTGTGGCGCCTCCGCAGTTGGTCTATGTGCCTCCTCCAGACGCGACCATCCTCCAGCCTGACCCTATACGATCTTGGCCCGGTGATGGCGATGACCACGCCTGGCATCCATAGTGGGTCCCCGGCGAAATTCCTCGCGAATACAGGCTCCTGTAACATAAAATGTCTAACCCCCGAAGTGGAAGCAAGGGGAGAGTCAGGGCAGTAATGTGGGTGAAGTCTGTCCAATACAGTCCTCAGGCGCCGGCCCATCAGGAGCTCCGCTGGGGACTTATTGGTGACTGAACAGGGGGTTGAGTGCTGGCTCATCAGGAACCGTGAGAGTTTGTGGTGCCAGTCATCCCTGCTGAACCTGGCGAGGGCTTCTTTGGTGGTCCTGACGGCTCTTTCCGCCAACCCATTACTGGCAGGGTGAAATGGGGCTGTGAAAATGTGGCGGATGCCCAGGTTGGCAGCAAAATGGCTGAACTCTATAGATGCGAACTGTGGGCCATTATCGGAGACGATGGAGTCGGGTAGCCCGTGCGTAACGAACAGGCGCGTTAACACGTTGGTGATTGCTAGTGTGGTGGTCGTGGATAGCTGTGCTACATCAATCCATTTGGAATAAGCATCCACGACCACTAGGAACATCTTCCCATGCAAGGGGCCGGCCAGATCGATATGGATTCTAGACCAAGGGCCGCTGGCGCTCTCCCATCTGGTAGGGGTGGCAATGGGGGGAGCAGGACGGGATTCCTGACAGATGTTGCAGGAACTTACCCAATTGACAATGTCCTCGTCTAGACCCGGCCACCATACGTAGCTGCGTGCTAATGCTTTCATTCTCACGATGCCAGGGTGTCCTTCATGCAACGCCTCCAGGACTCGGGTACGCAGCGAGGTCAGAATGACCACTCGAGTGCCCCATAGTAGACAACCCTGCAAACTTGACAGCTCCTGCATGCGAGTCTTAAATGGAGTTAATTTGTTATCAACGATGCCACCTGGCCACCCCCTCCTCACCCAGTCGAGCACCTGGGCGAGCGTTTGGTCTGCCTTGGTTTTGGCGGCGATGTCAAGGGCGGTGATGGGCAGGTCCAACTGGGTGATCTCGAAAATGGCGTTGACAGGAGCGGGGTCTTCAGCTGGAGCGGGTAAGAGGCAGCGACTGAGAGCGTCGGCATGGGACAGTGTTTTGCCTGGGCGGTGAATAAGTTTGTAGGAGTAGGCCGCTAGGAATAGTGTCCACCTTGTCATTCTAGGGGAAAGGACCTGAGGGGTCTGTTTGTCCCCGGCCAGTAGGCCCAGGAGGGGCTTATGGTCCGTAACCAGTTCGAAAGAATGGCCAAAAAGGAATTCGTGAAACTTTTTCACGGCCGCAACAGCTGCTAGGGCTTCCTTGTCGATCTGGCTGTAATTGCGTCCGTGGCCGAGAGCGTTCTTGAGAAAAAGGCGATGGGAGCCTCGGCGCCATTGGGAAGTCTGTGACTAAGGACCGCCCCAATTCCAAAAGGGGATGCGTCTGCTGCCAGTACTAAAGGAAGGTTAGGGTCGAATTGGATAAGCACCGCCTCTGACGTGAGTAGTGATTTGACGGCGTTAAACGCCTGGTCTTCTTTGTGCCCCCAGTGCCATGGTGACTGTTTGTCCAATAATCTGTGAAGGGGTTCGGCTACTGAGGCTTTGTGGGGCAAGAAGGATGCGTAAAAGTTCAGCAGCCCCAAGAAGGCTTGTAGCTCCGTTTTGGAGGTTGGAGTGGGAGCTTCGTGGATTGCCCTGACCTTGGACTCCAGGGGGTGAATGCCAGAGGCGTCAATTTTATAACCCAGAAAGTCCACCTGTCTAGTGGCAATGGCGCATTTTTCTTTTTTTAACTTGAGGCCATGCTGTCTGAACCTCTCTAACACTGCTCGCACTCTCTGGAAAAGTTGGGGTCTGTCCCTGGCCGAGACCAAGATGTCGTCGAAGTAGGGTACTACACCAGGGAGGCCCTGTAAAATCCGTTCCATGAGGGACTGAAAAATCCCTGGGGCAACACTTACGCCAAATTGGAGACGCTTGCATCGGAAGGCACCCCTGTGCGTGACGATGGTCTGGAGTTCCGCTGTTTGGTTATCAACAGGGAACTGCTGATACGCTTGAGACATGTCCAATTTAGCGAAAATACTGCCCGGCTCGAATGTGTGCAATAAGTGCTGAATGACGGGCACAGGGTAGGCGCTAACTTGTAAATATTTATTGATTGTTGTCTTGTAGTCCGAGCAAATTCTCAGGCTACCATCTTTTTTGAGGGGTGTGACGATGGGCGTCTCCCACTTGGCGAAATCTGTTGGCTCAATGACCCCTTGTTTTAATAGTTTATCTAATTCAGCGTCTAGTTTTGGTCGAATAGCAAATGGGACTCTACGCGGTTTTAGTCTGATTGGGACTGCCTGGGGGTCAACTGTGAATGAGATGGGGGTTCCGTTATAACACCCCAGCTCTTCGCTGAACACATCTGCGAAATCAGCGAATAAGGAGTCAGTGTCTAAGGTTGAGACAGCATGGACTCCTGTTAGCCCTAGGCCGAGGTGGGGAAACCAATCGAGCCCCAATAAGGTGGGTAAATTGCCGTTAACTACCACTAGAGGTAGGTGACCTTTAAAAGTTCTAAAACTGACAAAAAACTTGCCTCTGCCGATCACAGGAATGGTCTTCCCCTGGTAGTCCTTCAGGCCGAACTCGCATCTTTGAAGCCGAGTGGTAGATAGGCTGGGGTGGAGTCTCTTGAGGGTGTTCCACGAAATTATTGAGAGCGCTGACCCTGTGTCAACCTCCATGTGGCACGGTTTACCTTCTAGGGAAACGGAGAGAGAAATTTTACTAACAGTGTGGCAAGTACGCTTGGCAAGGCGGTGCGTGCGACAGTTTAATACTTGCCTCTGAGGTCCCGAGTGCAAGGGAGGGAGTCTGTGTGCAGCGCTTTGGGGGGTTTGGCAGACTCTCGCGATGTGCCCCCTTTTATGGCAGTTGTTACAGGTGGCTCCTTTAAACTTGCAGGTGGCCCTTTGATGCGATCCCCCACAGGATAGGCACAGTGTGATGTGCTTGGGTGGACCGGTGTTTTCTTGTTTGGCCCCTACCTGTGGCCGTTTGTTGTAGGCGCAGGCGGTGGACATCGTTTCGCGTTGAGGGTTTCCTCTGCTACCACCTCCTCGGAATGGACTGGGAACGATGCCAGCTTGGCGCTTGGGCCCTGTATTTCGGTGGCTGAGTTCGTTGCCAGCTCGGCTGCCAGGGCCTCCTCGACCGCTTGTGCGAGGTTGAGGTCTTTTTTTGCTAGAAGGCGCCTCTGTAGGTTGAGGTCCTTGACCCCACAAACTAATTGATCGAGGAGCATGTCCTCCAGGTATGTTCCAAACCCGCAGTGCAGAGCTGCTGTTCTGAGGGCGGCCATATATTGATTGATGGTCTCCTTACTCGATTGCTTCCTCATACGAAAAGTGAACCTCCTGGCGATCTGTGAAGGCCTGGGAGCGTAGTGGTTAGTGAGGATCTCAAGCAACTCGGACCACGGACGTTTTTCAACTCTCTAGGAGCTACGAGTGCTGCGGCAGTATCGTAAACGGTGGCTCTGCAGTAGATTAGGAAATAGGATTTTTCCGATGCTCTCCGCATCTGCCAGGCCGACCGCATCGATGTAATGGTTGAAGCGGTTCTTATACGATTCCCACTTCTCTTCGTCTGGCTTGAACGCCGGGAATACTGGGTTGGAACTCATGGTGCTGGGAGTGGCTGGGCTACCTGTGGAAAAAATCTCTCTGGGGACAACGGGCGCTCGTGGGTTGCAAGTGAAATCAGCTCTGGAGAGGGTTTTTTGCTATCCTCTCTTTCTCTCTGGGTTAACCACGTTGGCTGTTAGCCGTTGGAGGTGTCTAGATTCGCGCCAGCGTGGGCATTAGTGACTTACTACAGCGCTGTGCTGTATCTCTCTTGGTTTGAAATTCAAATGACACCCGCTTGAATTTCGCGCCTAATACTGAGCGACTGCGGCTCGCAGCGCCGCTTTACCCGTAGCTGGGCTAACAAGCGGCTACAGACGCTTCTAACTTTTGAACCAGACCGCTCTCTCTGGCTGCGGATCAACGTCGCTCTTTTTGTCGGCTGGCCGCTCTCTCTGGCTGCGGTCAGCGTTTCTCTTGTAGTCGGCCGATCGCTCTCTCTGGGTTGCGGATCGGTGACTAGTGACTCAGCGGTTGCATGGTGCTTCTGGTAGCCATCCCATCCTCGTCGCCAGAGTTAAGTTTGAGCAATGAGAGGCTGAACCAGAGCATGAGTGCAACGATACTTTATTATAACAATAAAGGGCTGACCGTGCTTGCCACGCCTGGAACTGGCTCGCAGCAATCAGCGACTGGTTGGACCCCACAGCCTGCTTTTATAGCTGGCTGCTGGGGGGAATCAACCAATGAGGAAAAGGGTAATAACGCCCACACAAAGTGAGTGGACCTGGGTGAGAACTCCTAGAGTCCTCAGGACATAACACTAACCTTACCTTGTATAGCAGTGGTCTCCAAACTTGGCAACTTTAAGACTTGTGGACTTCAACTCCCTGAGGGATTCTGGGAGTTGAAATGCACAAGTCTTAAAGTTGCCAAGTTTGGGGACCCCTTTGGTATAGCCTGGTACCAGAGGTGGTATTCAGCAGGTTCTGACCAGTTCTGGAGAACCGGTAGCAGAAATTTTGAGTGGTTCGGAGAACTGGCAAATACCACCTCTGACTGGAGATTTTACAGTACCCTTCCCCTGCCATGCCCACCAAGCCACGCCCACAGAACCAGTAGTAAAAAAATTTGAATCCCACCACTGTCTGGTACCCTCCAGGTTACAATCCCAAGCATATGAAAAAGAGCAGTTTGGATGGGATGTCATGTTCTATTGCAGCAGCAGCAGAAGCACCAGGCTACTTAAACACAGACCTTGTCCTGACCTTGACCAAACAATGGCTAGTTGGTCTTTCTGTTCACCTGTTATGCAGAGATAGCCTAACTCAGCCTTAAAATCTGCTACCTTAGTCATAAATGAGGCTGGTGAAAAGGGGGTCCCAGTAAAAATGAAAGAGGGTTTGTTTCCATTCTTTTCTTTGGAGGAGCGAGACAAGAAGGGAAGCACTTAGAGATAAAGCCCCTGATGCAATTACTCTGCTTTGGATAAAGCCCAGTCAGTATTTCCAAACCAGAGGTGGTATTCAGCAGGTTCTGACCAGTTCTGGAGAACCAGTAGTGGAAATTTTGAGTAGTTCGGAGAACTGGCAGCTACCACCTCTGACTGGCCCCACCCCCATCTATTCTCTGCCTCCCATTGAGTCCCAGATGATCGGCTGGGTCTTCTTTTGTTGCCCTGCACAGGAGAATCGAGCTGGAAAGCAGGCTAATGGGATGGGGAGGGAATGGAGATTTTGCAAGTATCCTTCCTCTGCCACACCCACCAAGCCACGCCCACAGAACTGGTAGTAAAAATTTTTTGAATCCCACCACTGTTCCAAACCAATCAGGGGCTTGTTTTCCTTTGCTTGCACTCCATTGTGGCTGTTCATCCTCTCAGAGAGAGAACAGAAGTTGTGCTGAAGGCCCTTTGATCTTTTCCAGTTGTCTGCAAAAGGCGGAGCCAGGCAGGCTCTCAGGAGAAGGGAAGGTAGCCAAGCATATGTAGGAAGTTCTCCCATGAAGTTCTGACTGGATAGTGTCGGAGCTAGGTGAGAACAATAATAGGCTAGCTAGAAGTTCTGCTTCTTGGTCTGGTTCAGCATGTTTCTTCCAGTGTTCTTAATTTGCTCGCTCTTCTCTATTTAACATAGGACTGGAGCTCCTCCAGTTAGTGTTTGATTTGGAATCTACTTTACTGCTCATAATGATAACCCTTTAATCTACATCCCTTTCAAGGGACTTTCCCTCATTATTACAGTGCTGCATGAAATGAAACTAACCCACTGGGAGATGGAAATCAATGAATTAAAGTAACTCAATGGCCTTTAGAACAAAGGCTTGGATTGATTCAAAATAACTTATTCTGAGGAACTGGAGGCAATTTATTAGACACATATAGCAATTATGGTCCATTTCTGAGATTGCATTACTGTTAGTTATAAACTGAGAAAAAAAAAAGGAAGATTATGCTCCAGGTTTTCACTTTCCACAGAGAAGATTTGTCTTTCTTGAACTGCATTAATCTGTGTACAGGTTTCCCCAAAGAATACAGTACGTTGAAGTGATATCCATATGAAAATGTGGAGGCGTAGAATTTCCTTTCTAACAAATTACTTTGGAGTAATTTGCATATATGTTGGAATCTTCTTTGTATACAAAAATTTCTGGACAAAGTTGAAAATATAAGATACCCATTTGGAGATAAGCATCTGTTATAATTTATTCATTAGACAAATAGAAAGCATAGCAAGTTGCTTTTTTATATGCTTGTCAATTTGGCCCACAAAAACATCTCCAGTAGACAAGGGATATTCATGTAAGTTCTTAGAAAGTAGGCTGTGGCTTAAATGCATTTTTTTTCCATTTGTAGACTTGATCTGCGCTCTTATTCTGAGCCTCCCCACCCGTTGGATTACAAAGCACCTCAGCCAAAATGTTTTGCTGCTTAAAACAAAGACAACATGGATACGTTCCCTGGTGCTGCTCTAATATCCCTAGTTTAGATACCCATCTTCGGAGGTATCGGAGTTCGGAGAACCGGAAATCATGCCCCTGGCTGTCCCCTCCCCTCTCCACCTTCCCCTCCCCTCCCAGTCAGTCCTAATTGCGCATGTGACATCGCTGACTGCGTTCTCCACCGCCCAGTCATTCCTTGAAGTATTTTTCCCCTCCCAATGATCAGCTGTTCCAATGATCAGCTGTGTCGGGATCCCCCTCACTGTCTTACTGCTTCGTCCAGGATGCTTGCCTGAGGCCCAGGAGGCAAAAAGGGGCACACCAGAGTGGGTGGGTGGGTGCTGCGCAGCCCCCTATGCTCCATATTTTGCCTTCCTGGGCCCCAGGGAAGCCTTTTGGGAGCAAAAACACCCCCCAGGAGGCTTCCCTGAGGCCCAGGATGCAAAAATAAATGGGGGGGGGGGACTGCAAAAAAAAGCCATGCCAACCCAGTCACACAGCCACGCCCACCTAGCCATGCCCCACAGAACCAGTTGTTAAAAAAAATGAATCCCACCCCTGCACAAAACCAACTGGATAAACACTGGAAATTGACAAAAAATGCGGAAAAATCAGTCATGTGACTGATGGGATGCGGGAAATGACCACAAATGCAAGCCACTTGTCAAGCATCCAAAATGTGATCACACGACCATGGCATGTGTGTACAGCTATTGGAACTTGAGAAAAGGGGTTGTAAATAAAGTAACTCTGGGAAGTTCTGTCATAAACTTTGAACGGTTGCTAAGCAACTAGTTAAGCAAGGACTACTTGTATACACACACACACGTGCAGACTCATTTTGTTTTGCATTTTTCTGGCGGGTTCTCTTTAATTAAATAAAGTAAAACAAGCTCTCCCGCCAGACACTCCAAGCACGCTGCTGAAACTGACCCTGCCATATTCAATTTCTCTTCCCTTTGATTAGGAAGGGCTTTTTCTGGGTGGCTGGCCAAGGCCCAGCTGGGGTGGATAAAAGAAGCAGGCAGTCTTGTACCATAAATGAAACAAAATAAAAAGCCACCTTGTTGGGATTTCTAATTGGCTTCCCTTTTATGCAGCATCTTCTGGGCCATTTGCACGGATGTGCGAAGGAAATGTGGAGGGGGAGGGGCAGACATCAACCCCAACTTTGCAGGTGGCACAACCACCTCTCTCCTTATGTACTGGAGGTTGACTTGGCAACCAGCTCCTCAATAATAGGAAATGACTAATGATGTGGTAAAAATTATGAACCAGGGATTAATAAAACTTGAAAAGGAACGGACTTGGCTGTTTGATCCTCCAGAGAGGAAATATATCTCTGCATTAGCTTTTCCCCTCAGGTGGTGTTCTTATTAGTCTCATCTGACTTGGGAAGCAGAAAGAGTATGACATTTGGAATCACTGGTAGAAAGAATAAAAGAGAGAGAGAGAGAGAGAGAGAAATGGCACTGTAACAAAGGAGGCCCAAGGGGTTGTGTGCACATTACAGCCATTAGCAGTTTCCCTTCTAGCTTTGCATTAATTTCTGTTGGAAAATCAAGGAGGCTGTGAAGGAGGCAGTCAGGGATAGTCACCCTGCAAGAGAAGATGGTGGTGTCTAGCACATTACAAACAACAAATCACGGGGGCGGGGGAAGGAATGTGCCAGAAATACATTATCAGCCTATTTAACGGCTAAATGTTACAGTCTGATAAAAATATATGTTGCTGCAACATACACAGGACAATAGTGAGTCTTCCAGGGACGTAAATGCTTCTGAAAATCCCACCAGGAGCAACACTGTCTTTCTTCCTTGGTTGCATTTGATATTCTGTGGTGAGTCCATATAGGCAGTGTTACAGTCTTTATACACTCATTCGGGGCTGTCAATTAAGCAATGGTACAGGTAGTCCTTGACTTACAATTCTTCATTTAGTGACCACTCGAAGTTACAACAGCACTGAAAAAGTGACTTATGACCGCTTTTCACACTTACGATTGTTACAGCATGCCCGTAATCTCTTGACACTTGCAACTGACTCATGTTTCTGACAATTGCAGTGACCTGGGGTTGTGTATTTCCCCTTTCTCCCCCCCCCCCTGGGGTTATGTGATCCCCTTTTGCGGGGGGAATCAGACCAAGATTTGACCAATGTCAAATCAGACCAAGTGTGTCTTGCCACGTTGTTATGCATGAGTCTGGACTTAACACTTAAAGAGGGGTAGAATACAGGGTTTTTCTAACTGTGCGATAATTGTATCTTATTCATGGGGAACATCAGGGGTATCCAGAGAGTGTTGACAACCAAGTCAGAACAGTGGTAACAAAGCAGTGATTTAAGGTCACCTGTTTTTATACGTGTTGTTGTTGTGCCCACCAGTCCTGACTTATTTGTCCATACCCCAAAATACCCTTGAGGAGGAAGATTCCCTGGGATACAAATTGATTTATTATTTCAGGGGTCTAACAGTTGAGAACCACTAAATTAAGATTAATTTAATTTAATTAATTAGATTATTTAATTTAATTTAATGGGCAGGTGGCTGTCCAATCTTTTCTCATCACTGGAGGTTTTTAAGGAAGGACTGGACAGCCACCTGTCTGAAGTAATATAGGGTCTTGTGCTTGAGCAGGGGGTTGGACTAGTTGCTAGGAGACCTCCAAGGTGCCTTCAAGCTCTGTTCTGATTGATTGATTGATTGATTGATTGACTGAAGACAGTGAAAATCCTTCACCACTCTGCCAAAATACAAAAATGATGCGCAACCATTAAAAAATTATCTGAGCATCATAAAAATTATTCAGGCAGGCTATTGCATTGAATTTTACAAGGAAAAATTTCAAACAGCTGTTGACCTTGCTGGTGAAGACTATATGAAGAAACATAAACAGCTTTTAGGACAGCTTTTTAAAGTAAACTACAAGAAAAGCCTAAAGCTAAATAACATTTTGAACAAAGATAATTTTAAGAATGTGTACAAAATGTTTAGGTTTTTTTTTAAGTGTGTTTACTCATCTTCTCCTTTACTGCAGAGAAAGATGTAAGAAAAATCAATGTCTCTTGACATTATGAATGAACATAATATGGTTGGTTCCACAAATCTGTTTTATGAAGATTATTGGCATATCATTATTAATCATTACTGGTAAAGTGGTTTATGCCATTATAACCAGATAGAACAGTAAAATACTGTATTATGCAAGAATATAATATTCTATATATACTATATTCAGATCAAAGGAACAAACAGAGATTGGAAGAATAAAGGCTGGCATTGCAAATAAAGTGATGTGAAAGCTTCCATTCAATAATAAATGTGCAAATTAATGGTTACATACACTATATTCTTAATCTCTAATCTCTGTGACCTCTTGCAGATTTCTTCTGGGATCTCTGCAGAGTCTGGGGACAACCCTGAAAAACCTGTTTACAATATTGAATATAACTTGAACACGGAGTTAAATTTTTGGAGATGAAATTGTAGGACTTGTTGAGGGGAGGCAGTTTCTGTTAATCTTACTCACTGTAAAAAGACTGATGGAAAGGATTTTAATGTGAGACAGTATTTGTCCATGGAAGAGTCTAAATATGGCTGACTATGTAAACAAAGAAAATTTAAAGATACAAGATGTAATGTACTTATTATTATTATTTTAAAAAATGCGATGTGCCAAAGTTGGTGGCTGAGAAGAATCACATATGGATGATGGGAGTTATTTGACGCTTTTAAATATCTCGATTGAGCAGAATACAAAAGCAAAGCAAGTTGACATGCTGAACATCTTAGACCCTAACTATATTCAAATATCACGAATACTTTAGATGCAAGTTAGAGCAGGGTTCATCACTGACTGATAGAAGACTGGCTACCTTCTTTAAATCACGCCATTGACCTTTGCCTGCCTGCCATGGAAATGTGATAAAATATAAAAGATTACAGATTTATTGCCAATGGGTTCTCCTGCTTTGTGAAGGGAGCTACTCAGCTCCCTCTAGATTGTGAAAAACAGCATTTGGTATATAGCATGGCAAGACAAATGTTTCTTCCAAAGATGGGGAGTGGACAAGAATTGGAGAGGAATAATGATTTTGCTGCAACCCTTTTTATCCTCTGTTATACCCATCATTTCCTGGATAATAGCCCATTTCTGAAAAGACCTATAATTTACATGCAGTTACTTTAACTCAATAAGCTGTTGCAGAAGGGTCAACAGTTTATAAGTTTATCAAAAAAAGGTTATTTGCGTTCTAATGATGTCATCTGGAACTTCCTTCAAGTTGTCTTTGAGAAATGTTGACAACTTGAGCTGAGTGATGTATTATAGGAAAATTTAGCTCTTTTTCAGAAAGGACATAATATGGGATATATCTTCCCCCATTTCCTCTGGCCTCAATAATAATGAAAGGATATTTAGATTACATGAACAGAATAAATGATGCACCATATCTCTCTTGGTTTACACCAGGGACAATGACAAACTCAACTTGACTTGTATTTTGTCCTTCAATCCAGAATAGGTCAGTATCATATGTTAGGTCTAGGGATTTGCTGAAAAAGAGGAGGCTTATCTGAATAACATTGCTTAAACTATCATTATTCTATATTGTTGAGCAACCTCAGATATAAAGAAGCAAACGGGCTTCCTTCTCCACCAATAGACTCAACCAGATGTTACTGTAGATTTATGTGGGGACAATAATAAATCACTGAGAACTGCCACTTTAAACATCCTGTAATGTCATGGACTGATACTACATGGGTGCACTAGGTTTTTGTGGGGAAGTTTAAATGGCAATTTATATGGCAATTTAAACTTTTGTACTTGATAAGTGGATCCTTAAAGCAAAGATAAGTGCAGATAATTTTAGCTAAAAGCCTTGACTCCTGAAACTTGATTGTAAACTCCAAGTGACTCCCATATGCTTTCTTAGAAGACAAAAGCAACAGATAGCTGTAGGTCAGTATTTTGTTTGAAGCTAGGCCCATTTGTCAGGGCAAAGAAATTTCTTGCAGAAGGGCAGGTAAAAAAGAGAACAGGTAACATTTTGGTAAATGAGTAATTTGTAACTGATTAAGGCAGTCATTTTGTCAGAGTCCTCCTCGTATCGTAAAGATTCCATTTATCCACATATGGGGAATTGCTGATTGTTACATGTAGCATGCAACAGAAATGGGAAATTCCATATGCACATCACTGTTCTTGGAATCCACTGAGATCCAGGGTAGGTTCTTGGCCAAAGGAAGAGAGGAGGCAATTGTCAAATTTAGACTGCTCTGGTGTATGAAAATGATTAACTACAATTCCCTACTCCCTTCCTCCAAAGAGAACAGAACTCCATGAATTGCTGCTAATCTGAACCCAACCACAAGTGGCATGTACCGTATACAAATGTTAGGTAAAGCTTAATGTAGTGTCACAGTATGTGGTCAGATTTGAAAAATAGAGACCACCAGGATATCATATATCCTAGGATAGTAGCTAGCTTGGAAAGTCAAAAAGTCTATCCTGGAAGAAGTCAATGGCAAGCTGTTTCTCTCTTGCTATGAAGAGGACCAGGAACCAAGATCTGATCTTGATGTAAGGGACCACAACTTTAGCTTTACTATTGCTGTTCAGGTGTTGGACTTGAGATCTAGGTTTATGTCTGCACTCAGTGAAGGACTTTAGGCCTCTCTCTGCTTTCAAGCAAACTTCCTTTAAGGATAATTCTTTAGCTAATGGAAAAATTCTATTTACTAGCTTGTGAGCTCTAAAAGAAAAGGTTGGATACAGATATAATAAGTTGTCCAACTCTGTTATTCTGTTAAGTGAACGAACAAGAAAACAAATGAAAAGTAGTGTCCTCATTTGTTTTTAACAACATGTAAGTAGCTGCTCTGTCATAATAATTAATTTAGAGACAGTTCCAAGGAGAATTATGGAATGCTACTTCTCATAGTTAGCTAAAGAAATACAGGTAACCCTTGACTTACAATAGTTGATTTAGTGACAGTTGCAGAGTTACAAAAAGTGACTTATGACTGTTTTTCACAGTTACAACCTTTGCACCATCCCCATGATCATGTGATCAAAACTAAGATGCTTGGCAACAGGTTCATATTCATGACCATGGCTCTGTCCCAAGGTCATGTGATCACCTTTTGTGACCTTCTGACAAGCAAAGTCAATGGGGAAGCCAGATTCACTTAATAAGCGGGTTACTAACTTACCAACTGCAGTGACTCACTTAACAATTGAGTCAAAAGTTGTAAAATGGAGCAAAACTCACTTAACAAATGTATCATTTAACAACAGAACTGTTGGGCTCAGTTGTGGCCATAGCTCCAAGATTGTGAGAAAAGGGCTTTCAGGTATGAACTTCTGACTTAAAAAGAACTGCCTTTCCAAAATAGCTTCACAGATCTATCCCTGATGGGATTTGGCTGTTCTGATAATTTGTGAGTGAGAAAATAAAATTATGCACCCCTGGAAACTCAAACCACTGAGAATTAAGTCTGCCTCTATTTGCACAATTTGACTCTAACTATGTAAACATTAAGATGGAGTTCCAAGTGGATTCTTGCTGACAGCTTAACATTATTTATCTTTGTGTTTTGCTCTTTGATTTGGTTGCATTACTGACTTAAGAAGGCAATGTTTGGATTGTCTACTGTCATTTCCTGAGTCTCTGAACAACAGAGGGATTTCTGTGGAATTCTGTACTTAAGTTTTGAGGCTTATTTCTTGTTTGTCTTCTTTGGCTGATGATTCCACTGAAAAAGAATGAATGACAAAATCGGAAGTATAAATATTTCAGGCTAAGTCCTCCCCTCTTCACCTCTCCACTCCCATCTTATATACATTTTTTTAGCAGCTGTAAAAAAAAAAAATCCACAGGGAAATTGAGAACTTATGTAGTCCCATGGTTTGGATTCAGCTAAACAATATTTAGAAGGCTTTGTCAAATGGCACTTGCTAGTTCTTCTCAGAGAGAGAAAAAAGTAAACCAGGATGACATTGAGGGGCAAAGTAAGCAAGAAATACTGAAACCAGGTCATCACCACTACTACCATGTGAATTAAACTATACGGGAATATTTTCTACCAAGCAACCAGTTTCTCTCATCTAGCTGTCTTTGTAAACTTTTCTTGGCTATGCCTAGCATTCATCCATCCTGACTCTTACCCCAGAAGAATTGGCCCAATGTGTGCTATTTGGCTCACACTGGGGCTTGTTTTTGAGGTTTGTTGTTTTCTTGTTTGTATTTTTGAATTGTTTTAATACTGTATACCACCCCAAATCATAACAGATTCATTTAGGTGAAAGATAAAGGCTCCCCTCGCATATACATGCTACTCATCTCTGTTACAAAGCTAAAGAGCCAGAGCTATCTGAAGAAATCTCTGTGGTCATGTGGCTGGCATGACTAAATACCAAAGGTGCACAGAATGCTGTTACCTTCCCACCGAAGTGGTCCCTATTTATCTACTTGCATTTCCACATGCTTTCAAACTGCTAAGTTGGCAGAAGCTGGGACAAGTAACGGGAGCTCACTCCATTACGTGGTGCTAGGGATTCAAACTGCCGAATTGCCGACCTTTCTGATCGACAAGCTCAGTATCTTAGCCACTGAGCCGCTGCTTCCCAATAGATTCATTTAGACCATGTTAAATAAAGAAACAAACAAGACAATATTGGAATCCTACTGCCTTACAGGACCTGATGCACCTTCTCCTGTCTGGGTCAATCAACTATAGAGGAAGCCATAAACATCTTTGGAGCCATAAACACCTTCTTTTTAACTGACTGTATCCCTTTTCCTTATTTGTTAAATAATTATTTTATTATTTTTTTCAATTTCTATAGCTGCCCATCTCAGATATAGAAAGAACTATATAAACTCCAGTGACTCTTATGCTGGTCTATGTCCATAATGAAGATTTGATTTGATTCAAAGAATTGGATCTATCCCTGTGTTATAGTAATACTCCAGTTCTTCTTTTCCAATGATAATAGATAACAGATAATCAGAGTTGGAAGGGACCTTATAGGTCATCTAGCCCAACCCCCCACCCAAGCAGGAGACCGTACACCATTTCTGACAAATGGCAGTCCAATCTCTTCTTGAAAGTCTCAAGTGATGATGCTCCCACAACTTCCGAGGGCAAGCTGTTCCATTGGTTGATTGTTCTTACTGTCAGAAATTTTCTCCTTATTTCCAGGTTGAATCTCTCCTTGTTCAGTTTCCATCCATTATTCCTTGTCTGGCCTTTGGGTGCTTTAGAAAATAGTTTGACCCCTTCCTCTCTGTGGCAGCCCCTCAAATATTGGAAGACTGCTATCATGTCTCCCCTGGTCCTTCTCGTCTCCTCACTAGACTAGCCAAGCCCAGTTCCTGCAACCATTCTTCATATGTTTTAGTCTCCAGTCCCCTAATCATCCTGGTTGCTGTTCTCTGTACTTTTTCTAGAGTCTCAATATCTTTTTTTATAATGTGGTGACCAAAACTGGATGCAGTACTCTAGGTGTGATCTTACTAAGGCTTTATAGAGTGGTATTAGTACCTCACTTGATCTTGATTGTGTCCTTCTGTTAATGCAACTTAGAATTGCATTAGCTGTTTTGGCTGCTGCTGCACACTGCTGGCTCATATTTAGCTGGTTGTCCACTAAGACTCCAAGATCCCTCTCACAGTTACTGCTGTGGAGCCTGGTTTCACCCAGTCTATATGTGTACTGAATGAATAATAGTTATTGTTGCTGCCACCACCACCTATTTTTTTCTTCTTTCTTTCAGTGTGCAAATGCTGTTAAATACAGGTAATTCTTGACCTACAACCAAAACCGAGCCCAAAATTTCTGCCGCTAAATGAGACAATTGTTAATTGAAGCACTGCAGTTGTTAAGTGGATCTATCTCCCTGCATTGACTGTGCTTGTCAAAGGTTGCAAAAGATGATCACCATGACTCTGGGACAACTGCAGCTGTCATAAATATATATGAATAAGTTGCCAAGCATCTGAATTTTGATCATGTGACTGTGGGGATGCTGCAAAGGTTGTAAGTGTGAAGAGCAGTCATAAGCAGGGGTGGGATTCCACTGGTTTGGACCGGTTTGGGTGAACCCCTTGCTCCGAAGATCAGCTGCGGTTGATCGGTTCGCTGTGACGAGCATGCAGGTCCACCGCATTCCTCTGCTTTATTTTCTTTGTTTAGAGCACAGCTGATTTGCGTGGTAGTTTGCTGCACCTCAGCTGTTTTATTCACAGGGACTGCTGTGGAAGGAAAGTATTGGAGCTTTTCTAAATGTGGAGCACGCATGCAAAGCAGGCGATCACCAAATTGGTTGTTATGCCGGTGGAATCCCACCCCGGTCATAAGTCACTTTTTTTTAATGCCGTTGTAATTTTGATCGGTCACTAAATGAAAATCATGTAAGTTGAGGACTACCTGTTGCAAAGTTTACCCTCGTTGGTACTTGACCATTGATACTAATGTTGTGGCTTCATTATTTCTAGCCAAAAGCAGAACATAATGGAGTGAGATGGGCAATATTAGAGGTCTCTAAAACAGTCAAACAATCTCTGACATCAAAGGAAAGATGTAAATAAGTCAATTGAAGGAACTTTTCATCCTTATTACCCTCATATACTGATTTTTTTTAAAAAAGTAAAAACTTAGCCAACTGGTGTCCACCATCTGTTGTCCAAATGTTGAGAGTAGTCACTAATGCTTAGGGCAGAACTATCATTTTTAAGACAAACGTTATCTCAAGAGGTCAGAGGTGGCCACTGCAAAGGGCAAAAAGAGCAACTAAGGGCATGGACCTGCCTTAAGTATTTTCCCTGAAAAACCATTCAGTGAGTCCTGAAAGTAATGGAAAGGTTTGCTAGGCAACCACCACCTGGGGACACAATTGGAAGGAAGCCATCTTACTGATCTTCGCATCATTCTCACATTTGGTTTATAGACTTTGTTCTCATAAAGGCTTGTGTCCAAAATACAGTCATCCACTAATACAGCAGGATCTTTAATTATTCCACCTTCTGCTTTAGTTGAAGTAACTTGACTAATAGATTCACTATCTCTTTACTGGTTGAAACATTTGAGTTCCATCCTTAGGCTCTGGTTGGTGAACATTATGAGCATCTTATCAACCACCAAAGATGCATCTTCTTTTAAAGCCGCCAAAACAGCCATTATGACATCATGCCTTAATTTTGAACTGCAAATCAAGTAACATCCTTTTATCTATCCTATATCCTATCCACTATCCATTAATAACTCCGAGTTATTAATTGGCAAATCCAAGTTCTAAATTCAAGTGCTTTGTTTTTTAGTAGTTAGGTGTAGCATCCGGCTGTGTGTTTATGTGTCTTCTTTGTGCCTTCCACACATTTGCATTTCTCCAGAAGGATTGTCTAGTTGCCAATTTTAAATTGTCTAAAGGTTTGTAGTGGAAATTAGGCAGATGTGCCAAAATAAAGAAAAAAGAACAGCTTCATTTACTCACTGGTGCATGCCAGATCATGGCTAGGCAAAAAATATACTGACAAAAGAAAATAAATATGACAGAGTGGTTGGGATATTGGACTAGGAATAGAAAACCTCCTTCCCATCTTTAATTTTGAAAGTTCACTGTCTCTCAACTAATCAACTTTAGAGAATTGTTGTTACTAACATGAAATTGGAGTAGGGAGTTCTATGTCCATTGCTGTGAATTTTTGGATGAGATGAAGGTTTATTTCAAACAGATAAGCCAATTAATAAATTTAACTACCTCAGTTGACACACATCTGGTTATTTCAGCCACACAAACATTCTAATTATGTCAAAATCAACTGATGTCTCTGTTGCATCCAAGCAGAAACAGCAAAATTCTACCTATGTTTGCATGACACATGTTCTATGACCAATAGAACATAGATGCTGTTTTAATTTTGCCGCGGTCAATTTTTTGCTATAGTGAATTTTCCCCACCACAAGCCAGAACAGAGATGGCCAGCTAGAAGCAGCCTGACTGTAGAACAATAAAATATTTTAGTATGGCTATGCTCAGGCTAAATCAGCTTCAGGATAGTTTTAGCTATTGGTTTGTTCAATATATTTCCTGTATAATTGAATGGCTCTTGTCTTATAGGAGAAGACAGAGTAATAAATTCATCTCTAATGAGTTTTCTCACATTCATTCATTTCTGAATGGCTTGCCTGATGGAAAGCTGTACTGCATTCTCTGAATGTTTCTTATGGCCATCTTTGTAGTTTTAACTGGAATTCTGCCAAACAACTTCGCATGCTAGGTCCCTATAGCTTTGTTGGAAGAAATATCCTTCTGGGTTCAGTTCCAGGTGGGGAAGAAAGACACTGGAAACATGATGACTGCTTGGAAAGAGGGTTTAATGGTGGACAGGACCACGTGGCTTGGGTGAAGAAAAAAAGGGAAGAAATGCTGAGGGTCCCTTGGTTTTATGCCCACTATTGGGCTTTGAATTTGAGCTTGTGTTCTGATTGGCTGTCAGACTCCCCTGGGGCCATGCAGGGGCAACTCTGTAGGCTGTCCTGAGTCTCAAGCTTGGTTGAGCCTTGCTGGATGATGGTGTAATGAAAGGGCTTTGGGATGCCTATTATGGGTCTGCCTGAAGGAGGTAGGTCTTTTTTTATTAACTTTCCCAGGCTTTTATGGACCATTAGCAAAAGTGGGGGTGGGGGGGTGAGTTTCTGCCTCTCTGAGTTTCTACTTTTAGGGGAAATATTCTGCCCTTTTAGTATATCCTAAAATATTTCATTTTCCTAGGAGAGGGTGAGTTTTAACTTTCAGCAGCTTTTACATATAGCCTTGCTGCCCGTAACTATCCATGGGGCCACAATGGCAGCATCCTTTCAATCAACTGCAGTCTTCCCATCATTTAAATAAGTGGTGCATAGCTACTTCATAAGAAAACCAGATCCCTATCTTAAAAGGTTCCTGGTTCTACACCTGCAATCATTCTTACTATTTTTCAAGATCCCCACAACATCTATTCATTTATTTTTAGGATGCTAACCTTTACAACATTTATTTAAAGTCCATACTTACATATATCATTGCCATTCTCATTTCTAAAATTCTCCTTCTCTCTTGAAACTCCTTGATTAGGCCATTTCACCCATTGTCAAAAGAAATTTTAAATTACTTCCATTATATAAAGCAGTTTAGTGAGATCAAGAAAGTGTAGATTAGCTTATGTTACATGCAGCATTCCTTGATAATGGTAAAGATAGCTGATGGTATCTGTCAGTTTCAGCATATATTGATAAGCTTAGCCAAAGCTCATGTCAAACATTGCCGTTCTAATCAAGCTGATATCTCTGGAGAACTGGTAGCAGAAATTTTGAGTAGTTCAGAGAACTGGCAAATATCACCTCTGACTGGCCCTGTCCCCATCTATTCTCTGCCTCCCGAGCCCCAGCTGATCGGCTGGGTCTTCTTTTGTTGGAGAAAGGAGCTGGAAAGCAGGTTAGTGGGGTGGGGAGGGAATGGGGATTTTGCAGTATCCTTCCCCTGCCACGCCCACCAAGCCACGCCCACCAAGCCACATGATGCCCACCAAGCCACGCCCACAGAACCGGTAGTAAAAAAAATTGAATCCCATCACTGCTCTGAACTGGAGATCATTTTACAAGCCAATATAATGTTCCCACATCCCACTAACTTGAAGGTATATGCAGCATACTGACATAAATTCTGTAAAAGTTTGGTTATTGTAAGAGCTGCCAGAAAATGATACATTGGGTAAATGTATTTGTATATGTGAATATACAGATTCTCAGTTGTTTACATCTTGATGACCATATTCAAAAATTGATATTCAACAGGGCATAATTGTTAGGCATAAAGAATGGAAAAAGATTTTTCACTGATGTCTACCTACACAAGAGCACCACGGTCAGCACTAAACTGCACCAGAAACTAAACAATGGAATTCAAGGGTTGCTGTTGGTGGGTTGGACTTGGATTGCTTGTGGTAACATAACGACTCCAGACTGATTCCTTTCTTGACTCCACCCCGTGTGTTCTTCTCCTACAATAACCTACATAGAGTTTCTCAATGGCTCCAGGATAGCCAGCATGGAAACAAATATTCTATACTTGACATTTTAATCTGATTTAGAAGCCTTTTTTTATTTAAGAATTAAAAAAACACATTTTTTTTCCAGAATCCCTTTTCCTGGTTAATGCATATACAAGACATTTGAGATACATCCACAAACATTGTAACCATTATTTACAATTTACTAGATTGTCCACTATGTGCAAAATATATCTAATCAACTGTATGTCAGCTATGAAGCTGGCCTAACTGTAGCCATTTTCTTTTTGTAGCTTTTCCCTAGTGGGTTTCTTTTTGATTAGCTTCAGGGTTGACACAGCCTGGAGCAAGGGGCTAGGGAGTGGGGTGTTGAGATAGCAGGGGTGTTGTAGCCTAAATAAAATTCTTTCCCCTGGGAATCAAGGATGTTTTTGCAGGTATTCAAAAGGTGAAGACTGAGGTCACCTAGCAACCGGACTACATGCTGATTGGATCATGTGACTGGGGACTCTGGGGGAAGTGACAAAGTTTTACTTTTAATTGGGTGTAAAACTGGTGGGAACTTAGAGCCAGTTTTCCACCGAGACTATACCAATTTGATATATCCCAATAAAATGTTCTTTGAAAACAACATGCTTGCCTCTGAGTTCTTATTGAATGGCATGTATTACTTAGAACCTTGACAGTATAAATAGGTCCTGCCCACTATTGGATATGTGTGAGCAATCCTGCAGGTAAAACCCAGAGCCCACCACTAGGAGGCAGCAATTTTTGAGGTTTACTACTGTCTAAATGTTTACCTAGCACACTGTCCCTTCTTTTGACCAAATAATCATTTTAAGAAATGGAGAAATAATGCAATGTTAAGTTATATCATTCTTTTTTGGTCATGTTGCTATTTTATAATGTGCAGATGTACATAAATCAACATCTTCTAGGCTGCCGCTGTTTTACAAACAGCAATAATTCATCAGAAAGTATGTAATCAGGATGGTTGCGTCACAAGAGAAGACAGTTTTAGTCATGTTGTTGGTTTGGAACATTTTGTGGTTGCTGTTGGTCTATAGGTTGAAGGAGTTTTGTAAGGACACGCCACAATAAAACCCATAGATAAAAATCTGAGTCATGATTTTACTATTTATTATAAAAGTTTACAAAAAGTTTTATAAATCTTTATAAAAGATTTATTAATGGCAAAGTTGGCTGGGAAAGACAGGAACCAAAAAGTTCCTTCACTTGCCCAGAAATTTTCACCATCTTGGCCAAATATCACTTGCAGGATCAATATATTACCAACTGTGTCATTGTCATTTTTGTGTTGAGCATGAAATCCTTAATAAGCTAAATTTCTCATTCATTACAGTAAATAGATAATTTCTCATGAGTGTGACTCCAAGCTTTTGGATCAGATTCTGATCAGTGGATATTAGCAGGAGGAATTATTCTCATTACAAGAGAACCCAAAAAATCAAATACCATTGTATTTGCAGGAAACAATTTTATTTTCACAAAAATCCACTAAGAATACAATAGTGTTCATTGCACAGAAGTCAGTCCCATTATTTAGATGCCATCTAAACAAAGATTTCTGAATTATTGGTAAAATGTTCTGACTTTGGGTTTCCCAAATAGATAGTCAGATGCCTAAGATTCTTCCAACAGTGCCCCCCCAAAAGTAAGCCACAATAATGTTAGAATGACACATGGGGCATGATGTGATCATATAATGAAAACAACTTAGTAATTCTCAAGATGTCAGATGGGAGGGAACTTTCTTCCATATGTGGTGGTCTTCTATAGAAGCTCAAAAATATTGGCAGAAAATTAGAAATTGGCTGGAGGAAATGACAAGAGAACAGATAGAATTTAAACCAGAGTCCTTTCTATTAGGGATCTTTGATAAACAACTACCAAAAAAAAATGAAATATATAATAATACATATTTTGACAGTGGCCAGATTGGCTTTTGCACAATGTTGGAAACAGCCTCATGTTCCATCAGAGGAGATGATTATTCAAAAAATTTGAAGTTGTGCAGAAATAGACAAATTAACCTTGGCATTAAAAGATACACACACTTCAATATATTACGACAGCTGGAACTGCTGGTACAAATGGATAGACCAAAGATAGATTTCACACTAAAGGCAAAAGAAGATATGATAGAATCATACTAGTGATATACAGATATATGTAAGGATTAATTGTGTATATGACATAAAATACAGATAAAACGGAGGTCTCACAAACTGTTGAAGATGAAAATGTTTTTAATTGTTTTCTATCTTTTTCTTACTATTCTTTTTTTCTTATTTTCTTTCTCTCTTTTACATTTATGTATGTGCTGTGGTCTATTTTAATTGTAAAACCAATAAAGTGTATTTTTTAAAAAAAGAAACAAACAACCTACTCTCTAATAAACAATTTGGTTTCAGGAAAAAACTATCATGTAATCTGCAACTCTTACACTGCAAAAACATATGGACTACACAACTCGATCAGGGAAAAGCAATAGATGCAATCTACATAGACTTCTGTAAAGCCTTTGATTCAGTGGTAAAGCCTTTGATTCACAAACTACTCCTAAAACTAAAATCTTACAGTATTTCTGGACACCTGCATAAGTGGATATAAGCTTTCCTATCAAACAGACAACAAATGATCAAAATTGGTCGCGTCCTATCAAATTCTGTACCTGTCAACAGTGATGTCCCCCAACGCAGTGTTCTAGGAACAACTCTTTTCATACTCTACATAAATGACCTCTGTGATCATATTAAGAGCGACTGCGTTCTCTTCACTGATGATGTAAAGCTATTCAACATCACAGACAATACTGCTACCCTTCAAAAAGACCTTGACTATGTATCAGATTGGTCAAACAAATGGCAACTTCAAATCCCAACAAATAAATGCTCTGTCTTACATATTGGCAAAAAAATCAGAAAATAAAATATAGGCTAAATAGTCAAGACCTTGTTGAGAATCCAAACTCTGTCAAGGATCTTGAAGTACTCATCTCTAATGATCTAAGTGCTAGAGCGCATAGCCAAAAAGGCATTAAGAGTTGTTAACCTAATCATATGTAGCTTTTTCTCTGGTAATATTACAGTAATCACTAAAGCATACAAAACATTTGCTAGACCTATACTCGAATACAGCTCATCAGTCTTGAACCCACATTAAGTATCTCATATTTACATAGTTGAGAAAGTCCAGAAATATTTCACAAGAAAAGCTCTCCACTCCTCTACTCGTTGCAGAACACCTTATGCCACCAGACTCGAAATTCTAGATCTAGAAAACTAGAACTACACTGCCTTCGGTCCGATCTAAGTATAGTATATAAAATCATACATTGCAATGTTCTACCTGTCAATGAATACTTCAGCTTCAACCATAACAACACAAGAGCAAACAATAGATACAAACTCAAGGTTAATTGCACCAAACTTGATTGCAGGAAATACAACTTCAGCAACAGAGTGGTCAATGTCTGGAATACTCTACCTGATTCTGTGGTTTCTTCCCCAAACTCCAAAAACTTTAACCTTAGACTGTTTACTATTGACCTCACCCCTTTCCTAAGAGGTCTGTAGGGGGTGTGCATAAGCGCACAAACGTGCCTACCGTCCCTGCCCTATTGTTTCTTTTATTTTTCTTATATGTATCCATGTATTCATAACTATGTTTTTACTTATACCTATTATCTTGTAAGCAATTGACAATCAATCAATCAATCAATCAATCAATCAATCAATCAATAAATAAAAAAAGTCTCTTCTAAGCTATGTGGTTGACTTTCTGCCGGTCCAAAGTTGTCTAAAGCTACAGATATGTTGTCACTTCTGTATGGAGTTGGATTTCTGTGAAACTGAATTTCAGATATTGAATTGATTTGAATCTAATCTTATGTTTTCTAATCCCCTCCCATTCAAATAATCTTTAATTATCAGGTTTAGATTGTGTATTGCCTTGTACTCATAACATTTGTGCATCTTACCTTCGGGATTTAGGTAATTTCTCCCTCTCTGAACTTGTGACATTTCACTCTTAGTTAAGTTGCAGAACCCATTCACAAAAAGACTTCTATATAAATCCCAAAGTACTCAGTCAGTTTTTGGTGGACTTTGGATAAGATGGCTTTGTTGTCCTCTTCTCTTGAGTAGATTCACCTTACTTCTGTCCATACAACCTGTTCAATGTCTGGAATACTCTACCTGACCCTGTGGTTTCTTCCCCAAACCCCAAAAACTTTAACCTTAGACTATCTACTATTGACCTCACCCTTTCCTAAGAGGTCTATAGGGGGCATGCATAAGCGCCCCAATGTGCCTACTGTCCCTGTCCTATTGTTTCTTTTATATTTTTTTATTTTTTTATTTTTCTTATATGTATCCATGTATTCATAACTATGTTTTTTAACTTATACCTATTATCTTGTTAGCAATTGACAAATAAAAAATAAATAAATAAACAACCTGTTCACATATTTTTCCTTCTGAGTTCTTCCCACCAACACCAGCAGCCTGAAGGAAAGTTCAAGGCAAATAAGGAAGATAATCTATCTTTCATGTTTGCTCAGAGTAGACAGAAACAAGGAACAGAGGCAGCACCACTGCGAAAATGGTCTGGAGGCATTAAGAGTGAACCCCACCCCCCAAAGCTTATTAATTTTGTCCCAGGAACTGGGCAAGATCAAGGAAGTAGACACAGTCAGTTCTCTTTAATGCTATTCTGGGATAAATAAAACAACTTAGAGAATGTAATAGCCTTGTTTATAGCAAGATGATTAAGAGAGTGTCTTTTCTTCCTAGTTTTCCTCACCAGATGGGCTGATCTGCCATTTATTTTAAAAAAAAGTTACTAACAGACTCACCATCCGTTTCTTGATTGATATCTGTTTTTCCTTCTCATACCTTGTCATTGTCTGAACATGACTGCAACCCCACTAATCTGGTCTGTGTTGATTGCATTATTAGAGGCACATTAGAATGATTGTGTAAATCAGTCTGGAAACACTTTTTTTGTCTATAGAAACCCATTAAACTGACAATATGTTTGCTCAGTTCTTTTATGAGCCTTTGATGTTGTATAACCATAGGTGTGATTTCCTCTCCTCTCTCATGAAACCATTAATTTTTCTGCCTAATGGTTCCAGGGGGGCAGAGATGATAGATACATCAAGGCAGTTGTAATTGTCTTTCTCGTTCTTATTTTTTATGTTTCAAGTTCCTCTGGAGTGGTCTGGCTCAGTTTTTATTTGTTCAGAATATAATCAGGAGCAACAGAATTTGATTGCTTCATTGCTTTTGAAAAATCTAGTTGACTTTTGCTTTGGCACACCCTGTGGCTTTATTTTTCATTCAGATAGGGACTGAAAACTTTGCTCTCCAGAACAACAGAGTTGGAAGGGACTTTGGAAGTCTTCTAGTCCAACCCTCTGCTCAAATCCAATATATTTGTGATGAATTTGATGTTCCTTTCCCATCACCACCATTTTAACTCTCCAGATCCACAGAAAATAGTTTCAAATTGACCCATAAGTGTCCTATTTGCTGCTGACCTCACTATACTGGAGCATTATGTATGCAAGTATGAGATTTCTGGGAGCTGAAGTCCACAAGTTGTAAAGGTGGCAGGGACCTGACATGAGTAATGATTAGTGAAACAGGTTTTAAAACAAAGAAACCACCAGAGATGGTATTCAGCAGGTTCTGACCAGTTCCGGAGAACCGGTAGTAGAAATTTTGAGTAGTTCAGAGAACCGGCAAATACCACCTCTGACTGGAGATTTTACAGTATCCTTCCCCTGCCATGCCCACCAAGTCACACCCACAGAACCAGTAGTAAACATTTTTTGAATCCCACCACTGAAAACCACCCATATTTATTTGAAGCTATACATTACAGAATCAAAGCCCATCCACTCACCCAGGTGCATTGTACCAAAAGGAAAGTTGAAGAGCACATGCTGTATATTCGGGGTGTCCAGCATTGGCAACTTTATGACTTGTGGACTTTTGGGAATTGAAGTTCACAAGTTGTAAAGTTGCCAAGATTAGACACCCCTACTTTATGTGCTTGTGCCTGGGTAATGAATTCAGATTATCAATCTCTTAGACATACGATCTATATTGACTGTTTCATAGTATGATTTGATTGCTTATTATACCCTATGACTATTATTAAGTGTTGTACCTTATGATTCTTGATGGACGTATCTTTTCTTTTATGTATACTGAGGGTATTTGCACCAAGACAAATTCCTTGTGTGTCCAATCACACTTGGCCAATAAATAATTTCTATTCTATTCTATTCTATTCTATTCTATTCTATTCTATTCTATTCTATTCTATTCTATTCTATTCTATTCTATTCTATTCTATTCTATTCCATTCCATTCCATTCCATTCCATTCCATTCCATTAAGAGCCAGGAGAGTAAGGGATAAAGAGAGGGCATCCTTAACTCTTTGTCTATGCCCTGCTGGCTTATTGAGGTCAATATGTTACAGGTTGCTAAAGACTCAGTGCCAATGAATTTCCACTTCCTACAAGAAGAACAAAGAATATGTGATGTCCATTGCTGCTTCCTGAGATGTTGTTTATTCTGAAGGCACATCAGTTCCTTCATTCTCTACTCCAAGAAAAGTAGAAATGGCATGGCTGGCTGGGGGATTTTGGGAGTTGAAGTTGGCAAGATTGGAGATTCCTGGAGTTCACTTTTGCCTTCCATTCATTCTCTAACAACCCTTTGTAAAGTAACTTAGATCAAACCTTTAAGACTTCAACCCTTGCCAAATGTTTTCAGCAAATAATAAGATCTGATGCTTCCTATTGACTATGTGTCACCTGGCAGAAGCCATCATGAGTGAGTTCCTGTGAAAACCCAGGAACAAAGCATAATCTTCAATCCATTATTCAAAAAGTAACTAAAGTGATGTATTTACTGTCATGAATTTCCTGACAATGAAACATCCAAATCTATTCCCAAGAGGCTTTCTGATGGGTTTCTTTTAATCCCCAGAATAAACTAGATGGCTAAACTATAACTTTCACACAGTCTTCACACACACTTCTTCATTCCTCCTACAATATATTCAGACATTTATCCTATCTGGTGATAAATGTAAACACTGCTTGGTATCTATTTACCAGCCAGGCTTTGAAACCATGTTTGGGTTTACAAATCCGGTTTGGATGTCACACAAAACCAATTAGTCAGTTAGTTCCTGAATCAAAGGAGCAAAGCCTTATCAGGGTTGTAGTTGCTGACTTTAATTATTTTCACTTTGAACATATATTATTCTATTTTGAAACAAACTGTAGTTTTTGCCAGAGTAAAACTTATAGCTGACTAAAGAGAGCGGGATGGCTAGAGGTGGTATTCAGCAGGTTCTGACCAGTTCTGAAGAATCGGTAGCGGAAATTTTGAGTAGTTTGGAGAACTGGCAAATACCACCTCGGACTGGATATTTTACAGTAGCCTTCCCCTGCCATGCCCACCAAGCCACGCCCATAGAAGCAGTAGTAAAAAAAAATTGAATCCCACCACTGGGGGAGCCATAAGTTGATCCAGGGTCTAAAATTATTTGACTGCTTCAGTTATTTTTTTGGAGAATGTCAGGCCAGGGAGTAGAACGGTTTTGAGGTAAAAATTCCATAGGGATAACAAGTCTACAGGCAAGATAACCAAGAGATAGCTCTGTTTTGGGACTTGATGAGTGTGCATGTGTGAATGTGGAACTCCAGGTCGACTGTTTACAAATGATGTGGGAAGAAATCGATCTGCCTCATGTTGACTTATGAAGAGATGCAAAAAATGTAAAACCACAGTGTGGAGTGAGTTCCTTTTCCAGCATCCTGGTGATTGCTCAGTGGGTACACTTGATTGTAAAGCACAATATTGGTTTTAGCAAAATTAATCACAATTCACTTCAGGGTTCTTCTTTTGCTTCTTTCAGTTTCTCTGTGTTCTTCTGAGTTGGTCATTAGAAGGTAAGAAGATGCCGGTGCAGGCCGACAGGTTGGCCTACAAGGACACAAAACCCGAATGTCACAAAAACCCTAGGATTAGGCTGGTGACATTCACTTTATGGAAAGCTGCAGATTTCCTGCAGTGCGTTGAAAAGTAATATTAACATTTTTCATAAAATGTTCTTGCTGTGGTTTATTTTGGCTGGTCATCCCTTTCCTTGAGCCAGTGAACCTGCTCAGAGCCTGGGAGGCAGTAAAAATATAGTAAATTAGGATTGCAAGACCTTGAGGGGAGTTGTAAAGTGATAGCGAAAAGAGGAGCCAGGCAAAACAGGAAAGCTGATACTTTTTATGGAACCAGGTGTGGCCCATGCAGCATTGTTTCATTGGATTTCTCATCAGAGTGCAAAAATAGCTTGCCAGGCAACTTTGAAGTCTCCCATGTAATTTAATAGCCTCCATATATTTTAACATAAAGACAGATTCTCCCCTTCACCCTGGATGAATGTCCTCTCTCCTCTTTGATGGCAGCCACCACTTATGCATTAGAGGGGAGAACCAAAGACACTCTATTACAATAATCCTTCTGCAAATCTGTCTGTGTAACTCTCTTGTTCTATGTCATTTTGCCAGCATGGATGGGAGAGGTGTTGCAAAGCACATCGTAGAGGAAGGAAAATGTGGTCTTTGATCATCCTGATGGTGGTGCATTATGGGAGTGGGAGTGCACCTGAAAGAATGCAGCCTAAAGCCCTGAAAGGAGATCCTCAAGTATATTTTCCCTTTAGGAAGGGAATAACAGCTTCCAAGTATTTTTGGCCAGCCAGCAAGGCGATAGCAGCTATTAATAGGTACTTACCTTCTGTCTTCATGTTCAGGTTGAAAAGATATTAGAGTTTATTTCACTCAGAATTCCTGGATTTATAACCTCTCAGAGTCATTGGGAGTTGAACTCCCTACATGTTATTATTTTTTGGTCCTCTGACCCTGAACACGTGGAAGTGATCATGTTCACTTCCCCACTTTACATAATCCTGCCAGACCCAATGGAAATAGAGGTAGTCCTCGCTTAACAACAGCAATTTGAGATCAGAATTTGACTGATCTCAGATTTGGAACTTGTTTTGAATAACATGGGAGCTATGAAGAGCAGCCAGGAAGTTACCTTGATCCAAAGGCAGTGGTGTCAGAAGAAAGAAAGTAAAATCCAATAAATTCAATTTCCTGGAATAATCTCTTCACAGAATATAAGGGGGTCAACCTATTCTTCAAAGCACTTGAAGACAAGAAGCAATGGATGGAAATTAATCGAGAAAAGAACCAACCTAGAACTAAGTATAATTTTTCTTGACATTTAGAATAATTAATCAGTGGAACAATTTGCCTTCAGAAGTTGTGGGTGCTCCAATGCTGGAAGTTTTAAAGAAGAGATTGGACACCCATTTGTCTGAAATGCTACAGGGTCTTCTGCTTTAGCAGGGGGTTGGACTAGAAGACCTCCAAAGGTCCCTTCCAACTCTGTTATTCTGTTATTTGCAGGGGATTTTTTTTTTTGCTTGCATGTTTCTTTCTTCTGGGATAGGTGAGAAGGTTAAAATACCAATTAATACAACAACAACAATGACGAAAGAGTGGCTGGTCTTTAAATAAATAAACTGTAGGGAAGAGAAGAGACTTTAGATCCAGCTGTACACATCAACTCTCTTCTTCTCCCACATTTTTCTAAATGACATCAGTTCCCCTTCCAGTAGCATTCCCATCAATTCATACTCCAAGAAGTTAGCAGATTTGACCAATATTTTGTCCACAGTTCCTGGAGAGGTGTAATTAAGTGACCAAACCATCAACGAATTAATTAATGTTCTCCTCCTCCCTCCCTCCCTCTCAGTTGCAGGCATTCCAGGGACTGTTTAGCTTTCAGATTTTGCTGGTTTCCCAGCACTGTCCCACCAGCAAACACTATCCCCGAGCAGCACCTGCAAACAATCACTTTGAGAGATGGCTAATGTTCTAATTACCCAGGACCCAAAAATGTTAGCTGTAAACAAAAGGGGGACTGTATTTATAATCCATCAGTTTTATGACCTTCTGATGGTGATGATATCTTCCGAGTTTATATTTGGAGACCTCACGTCCTCCGCAGCAACAGCAGCTGTTTGCTTATGGTTGGCTTGAAAGAAATTCAAGCACTCGTTTAACTCTGGGCAAGAGACAAGGAAGCACTGGTCCTCTTTGAAATTGGAATTGTTATTGAGTTTCATCTACATTTTGGGGGAGACTTGAAAAGCAACATATCGAAAAGGTTTTTTAAATCCATTTGGAACCTCTACCTAAGTTAGAAGAGGCTTCCGTGCTGAAATTACTGTAGCTTATGCTTACAGAGAGGATGTGGATGATTTAGTTTTTCAGCCTTAGGAATGGGCAGGAAATGGCAAGATTTTAAATTATTTCTGACCATGCTGTTATTTCCTGGCAAAATAACTACACATAGTCTTCAACTTTATGACCACAATTGGAATCAAAGTTTCTGTTGCTAGGCAAGAGAGTTATTAAGCGAGTGGTGCCTGATTTTATGATCTTTTTTTTTATAATGCCACGTTCATTAAATGAATCATGTGGCCATTAAGTAAATCTGCCTGGCCTCCTTGACTTCGCTTGTTGGAAGCCAACTGGGAAGGTTGCAAATGGTGGTCATATTGTCAGGTTCCAAGTAATACATCCCATTCAATAAGAACTCTGAGGCAGGCAATTTCCTCAAAGAACATTTTATTAGGATATATCAAATTGGCATATTCCTGGTGGAAAACCGCCTCTAAGTTCCCGCCAGTTTTACACACAATTAAAACTAAAACTTTGCCACTTCCCCCCAGAGTCTCCTGTCACATGGTCCAATCAGCATATAGTCCAGCTGCTAGGTGATCCCAGTCTCCATCTTTCGAACACCTGCACCAATGTCCTTGATTCCCAGGGGAAATAATTTTATTTAGGCTACAACACCCTAACTAATCTCTACACCCCGCTCTCTTGCCCCTTCGCTCCAGGCTGTGTCAGCCCTGAAGCAGTGAAAAGAGAAATCTCCCTAGAGAAAACTACAAAAAGAAAATGGCCACAGTTCAACCAACTTTAGGGTTGATACACATGATCCCAGGATGCTGCAACCATCATAAATGCATGCTAGTTGCCAAAAGTCTAAATTTTGATCACAAATCATGGGGATGCTATAATGGTTGTTTGAGAAACTATTCTAAGTGACTTTTTTCAAAGTTGTAATTTCAAATGAATGGTTGAAAGTTGAGGACTACCTGTACTGGTAATCATAGCAGGGTTTGCCTTAGAAGGCTAGCAGAAAAGTCCCTTTGGGGCAGAGGTGGTATTCAGTAGGATCTTACCAGTTCTGGAGAACCAGTAGCGGAAATTTTGAGTAGCTCAGAGAACTGGTGGTAATCTTCCCCCAGCAGTGGGGAGGGAAAGGAGATTTTGCAGTATCCTTCCCCTGCCATGCCCACCAAGCCACCAAGCCCTGCCCACAGAACCAGTAGTAAATTTTTTTGAATTCCACCACTGCTTTGGGGGATGTGGGTGAGTAGAGACAAGAAAGTGACCACAACTACATGCTTGAAACACGCAAAAAAGGCATGGGGCTCAATTATTTAAGTCATAGTTGTTTTCAACAGTATGCTGCAGACCTGCCTAATGGCTGGACATCTTCTGTGGCTATAATTCAGAGAGGGAAATATTCTTGCTGTTAGTTTTTGTCTACAGCTAAATTTAAAATAAATTTCCCTTCTTATAATTCAGCTTGCAAGCCAAAAGGCTATGGCTGGTGAAGAGTTGGTGGGTTTTATAGCCCTGGCTATAAAGGCAAATACTATCTGTAAATGACTGGTATTATCATCCCATATTTACTCATTGAAACAATTTATATAGCCACCCATCTCACTGGGGCTTTGGACAGAGAATAAATTAAAACAAGGAAATAATAAAGCAGCTCAATTAATTAAAATTTATTTAACAAATTGTTAAAATGCTAAATAAACATAATCATTATTCCGCCAACTGGCTGTATCTAATAGATCAGCCTACATGTTTGAAGGACACCAAATTGGAAAGATTAAATTCTGAGGAAATTCCAGATCATCAAATTCATCTCTTGGGTACAGTATTATTTCAAATACCTATAACCCCCCTAAACCCATTGCTTTGTGGTGTCCTCAAAGATTTTCAGGTACAGAAAAATGTTTTTGTGACCCATGATGTAGATCCATATGTATTGTGTAAACTTTTATGGAGGGATAGTTGGGTATCAGTTTGCTAAATTTAACTTATAGAGCACAATAAACACAACAAAATCCAGAGCTTTAATTAAGAAAAGTTATGGATAAGATGCCACTCCCTCAATTTACAATCCATCCCCTCTTGTGTATACTTCCACATGGGTCAGAATATTTCCCCATTTCTGTGTTTTGAGTCCAGAACAAAGCTAATGCATACATTATCAAAGTTCCGCCTTTTACAGAACTGTTGCCCTTTTTGGGCTATATCATTATTATTACAGTACTGCAAATGCTTTCAAGAACCCTTTTCAAGTTAAATTTCTCTGGGACAGAGAAAAAAAGGTTCATAATTAAGGAATTCAAATGAATTGCTTTTATATCAAAAGAGGGCAGATACAGATTGAATAGAACATGACCTAGGCTCAAACCTGGACGGAAGCTCTGATATACCTTATTCCCAAAGAGCAAACAGATCCTCACCAAATTAGAAATTACAGACCTATCTCACTCCTGAATGTAGATTATAAAATTTTAGTGGTAATAATTGCAGACAGGTTAAAACCATTATTGAATGATATTATTCATCCAGACCAGAATGGTTTTCTCCCAAATAGATATATTAAAAATATATAAGAATAATAATGGATGTCCTAGAGTATTATGAAACTAAATCTAACAACCAGATGGCATTGATGATTCTGGATGCCCAAAAGGCATTCAACAATTTAAATTGGCAATTTTGATTGAGCAAATATCTAGGATGAAATTTTGTGAAAAATTTATAGGACTAATTAAAACAATATATTCTATACAAAATGCAAAATTAGTAATTAATGGAGAACCACAAACAATGTAAAAATAAACAAAGGAGTGAGACAGGGATGTCCGCTTGCTCCATTATTATATATCTTATCGGGGGAAGTGTTGTTAACCCTGATAAGGAAAAATCCAAAGATCCAAGGGTTGACTATTAAACAGGAAACATACAAACTGCAAGCGTTCACTGATGACATGGTCTTCATAATGGAGGATCCAAAAGAGTCAAGTAAAAATTTAATGCAAGAGATAGAGGCATTCGGTAAAGTAGCAGGACTCAAAATCAACAGAGAAAAGACTAAGATAATAACCAAAAACTGTACTAAAAAGCAAAATGAACTGACAAAAGAATTAGGGATTCAGACAATGAAAAAAGTAAAATATTTAGGAATTTGGCTTACAGCGAAATGCTTTACAATAAAGGCTGATAATTACGACAGGTTGATAGACCAGATACAAAAAGATCTAGATAGATGGGTAAATTTACAATTCTCTTGGATGGGAAGGATAGCCATCATTAAAACAAATGTACTTCCAAAATTGTCTTTCAAACCGTGCCAGTCAAACTAGGGAAAAAAATCGTCGAAGATCGGAACAAAAGAATTAGTAAATTTATTTGGCAAAAGAAAAAAGCTAGAGTAAAATTCAAATTAATGAAAGATAGTAAAAGTAAGGGAGCATTGGCACTCCCAGACTTTGAGTTACACTATCAAGCCGCAGCAAGTACCTGGATCAAAGATTGGATTAACCTGGAGGACAAAAGAATACTGACAATAGAAGGCGATTTACAGAGTGGCTGGCATTTCTCTGGGATGGAGAAAATAAAACTCATAGTTACTTTCAAAGACATTGGAAAAGGGACGCATTGTGTTATATATGGGAAAGAATTAAAAGAAACCATTATGTGAAAATACCTCTCTGGCTATCTCCAATGTAGGCACTAGTATAGCCCAATGTTATGGATCTGAACGAAACAATAAAATATGAAGAATTAATAACAGATGAGGGCGACTTTGGCATTAGCATAGTCTTTAGCATTTAGCATACCTTCAATGTGGGTTTTCCGATTTCTCTCAAAGCTGTTCCGTTTGGAAGGAGAGTGAAAAGAAAAAAAGTTTTCCCTTTAATATCCATTCGCCGCTTACTCAGTCTGGGAACAATGTATCTTTAGTAAGTATTAAATATCAGGATACTTTCACTGTTACTTTGTCCCGGTCAGCAAAGATCACTTTCACTTCTTCACAAGTCCTCCAGCACTTTCTTTTTCCGGCTGAGCTCTTCTATGTGGCGGCCATTACAGACTGCCGCTCAGCTGCCTTCGGAGAGGGAGATTTAGCCGGCTAGGGAAGAGAGGTGCGATGTCTCTCATCCCTGCCAGAGCTCCCCAGTCTTCACCACCTTCTGCAAAGGTGGCTTAGCCCTGAAGCCAAATGGCTCGGGGTACTCAGGCAGTGAACACAGGCAAGGACCGCACACAGTCGCGGATTCCTGCCTGCACCGAAGCGCCACAAACTGGAAGTCCAAGTCCAGACAAAATTTTACAAGGAAGTGAAAAAAAGATGATTACCAAAATGTACAATTGTTTATTGAAATTCAAAATGGAAGAGGAAACGGTTAAGGAGAGCATGATAACATGGGCTAAAAATTGTGGCCACAATATTGAATTGGAACAATGGGAACGAATTTGGCGAACTAACTATAAGTTAATGTTATCAGTCTCGTATAAAGAAAATATTGATAAAATGTTCTATTGCTGGTACCTCCCACCAGCAAGACTTGCTAGGATGTTCCCTAATATGTCACCCAAAAGTTGGAAATGTAACTTTAGCCAGGGAACGTATTTTCACATGTGGTGGACATGTCCTAAAGCCCAAAAATACTGGTCTACGATACAAACATGGTTAGAAGAGATGATAAAACTAAAGATTAAATTCAACCCAGAGACCTTTCTACTTGGAATGACAGAACCAACATGGAGCAAAAAACACCAGCATCTGATATCACATATCATTACAGCGGCAAGGATAATCTTTGCCCCAAACTGGAAATCAACAATGATAACCACGGACCTGGCAGTAACTAATAAAATCCACCAATGTGCAGAAATGGTTAGACTAACCATGTTACTAAAAAATAAGGAAGATGGGGATTTTTTTACAATTTGGAATATATGGGTACAAATGATTGTATAAAAAGGAAGTAAAGATGTCTAGTGAAACTGATTAAACAAATAACAAGGGGAAATGGAAACAAGGATAAATGTATATATAGCTATGTATATATGTAAAGTAATATAATTAAATAAATATTGTATTATAATTGTAATGATAACATAACAAAAAGTAAGGATTTAAGAAATAAGTTATAGATTTACTTGTAACAAATAAGTTTAATTGACAGTAATAGAAATGTACACTACTATGAAAATGTTGCAAAAATGTGAGAACATGTTTCTCTTTTTTAAAAATATATTCTTTTTTTTTTGAAAGTTTCAATAAACATTATTTAGCAAGCTGAAATAAAATGACTAGCAATGGCAAAATGTTTAAATGAGAAGATGAATATAAAATATTCAAACTACTAGACTATATTCTATTGAATTGAGTCTTGCTCAATGGAACAATGAGTTAGGGGTATTTTCCTTATTTTTATAGCATACCATCAGATTTTAGCTTAGTGTTATCTTTATGATACCAGCTTCTCTTCTGTGGGTTGCTGAGAGTCATTGAGAATCACCACATAGCTGGTGGTTTCTTATTTTGGACTTTTATGTTGGATCCCTCCCCCGCAAACTAAAACATATCACTGTTGAATTTCAAAAATAGCCCAACATGCCAGTTTGTTGACCATATTGAATGCTCAGCTTTTCCTCTGAAGGGTGTGCATTCCACCCAGGTTTGCTCCATCTGTGTATGAATATAACCATCTTGGTAATGTAGGTAGATCCTTAGTAATTATGATCTAGGTAATTAGTTTTTTTTGTCAGAATATTCATGAACTGACAGAGACATGGTTAACAAGGTCAGCCAATAGGAGCTGAATTAGAAACTGAAACTTAAAGAGAGAATCTGGGCATGGCTTAGTTCTCTGAAGAAACTAAGCTTATCTGTGCTGTTTAAAGTGAAACTAAAACCTCTCTGCTCTGAGCTCTGAAGCTGCTGCTTGTGTTTTGCTTGAGTTACATTGGTAGAATTGGTATTGTAAACTTTACTTCAAATGTTATGTATATAAAGAAGTTAATGAATCCTGCTGAATTAGTCATCTGTGTATGCTTTCTGGATTTAAATTTCTGCTGCAAAATCTAACATTTTTCAAGCACATAAAATGTCATTGTGTTCTAAGATATGGATCTTTACCATACATTAATTGAGGTTGTATGAAATTAGAAGTGTCTTTTTCTAATATGCACAATGAAGGGACCATCTCCAGTCATATTTGCTGGGAATAGAATAGAATAGAACCTATGTTCCTCTTATTTCTCCTGCATCTGCTGATAGTTTCTTCTTCCTGATTCCTGAAATGGAGCAATTTCTTGCTGACTAGTGTGATTTCTTTGCCAGTTCCTTCATAGTGTGATGTTCAGCCCCATTCAGAAAAGCTCTATCTGAATAGGCAGCTTGATGGTGGTCAGCTTGACTTTGCAGTCCACCCAACATTTAGTATATTCATGCATCGCTCTGACCTGGTCTTATGATACATTCAGGAATTGCCGCTGTAGACTTTAAAAGTAAATATCAGGAACAGTAGGCAGTTGCCTTTGGAGACATAGATAAAGAGCCTGATTGGTGTGGTGGCTAAGATGTTGATTTAGGAACAGAGAAGCTTGAATTCTATGAACACAGTTGCTCAGTGGCTAAGACGCTGAGCTTGTTGATCAGAAAGGTCAGCAGTTTGGCAGTTCGAATCCCTAGTAGCTCCCGTTACATGTCCCAGCTTCTGCCAACCTAGTAATTTGAAAGCATATAAAAATGCAAGTAGAAAAATAGGGAACACTTTGGTGGGAAGATAACTGTTCCGGCACCTTTGGTGTTTAGTCATGCCGGCCACATGACCACAGAGACGTCTTTGGATCAGCGCTGGCTGTTTGGCTTTGTAATGGTGATGAGCACTGCCCCTAGAGCCTGAAATGACTAACACGCATGTGTGAGGGGAATCTTTATCTTCACCTTAAGCTGGCGTTCTAGTCCTGTTTTAGGCATGAAGCCAACTGGATGAGTCCTAGGAAGAAGGCAATGTCAAACCACTTCCAAAAAATGTTGCCTAGGAAATTTCATGGACTTGTTCAAGTAAATGCCAGGAATTGAGTTAGACTTGAAGGAAAACCAAAAGCAAAACAGTAATCAGAATGATGTTAAGTAGAACTCTGTGCTGCATTTTCTGTCCTCCTTTACCAACATATCTTGGTGATAACTCTGAAGTAGGAAGTAAGAAAGGCTGACATGGGGAAGTGAAGCCCAGGGATTGGTTTGTCATTTGTTTAGTTTGGGGTTTGAAGACTGTCCAACACCCTGTTCACTCAGAGTGCAACAGGTTCAGGAATTGCCCTGATGGGTATAATTCTACTACAGATCCATTCAGGATTCAGAAATGTTTTTCTTCCCCTACAATCACCTACAATGAGGGATTTGGAGGAACATCTTCAGGTTTGCTCCCACTTTACTTTCATACCAACCTGATAAGAAAAACCTAGGCTTACATCTAACAATTAAATCTAACCACGTTCTTCTCAATGGACAATTAGATGACAGTGAGAAGCAGCCCCCTGTGGGATGTTGTTACTGCAAGAGACCTTTTCAGCTCTTGTCCTTCAACTCCATGCTGCTACTTGTGAACTCACTGACAGCTTTTCCACTCTGGGTGGTTGAAATGGCAATTCCAGGAAATCTGGCTAATATGGACAAGAGCTACAATTGCCTTAATTTATTATTTTCCCTATATATCTTTACTTGTATAGTCATAGTCTGGGGGGAAAATATTCCCATCTCTGTTTTGTGAGATCTGAGACAATAGCCATTACTGGGCATACATTTAGCAAGTTTTAGATCTCCAGTCCTGCTCTCACAATCCTCTGTGTGGACTGTCTTCTCGCCACACCAAAACAGAATAGAACAGAATAACAGGTTTGGAAGGGACCTTGGAGGTCTTCTAGTCCAACCCCCTGCTCAAGCAGGAGACCTATACCATTTCAGGCAAAAGGCTGTCCAGTCTTTTTTTAAAAGCCTCCAGTGATGGAGCACCCACAACTTCTGAAGGTAAGAAGGCAGGCAATCATTCCTTTGGAAAATTTGCATTATGGAGAAGAAGCAAAGGGTGGGTACCTCTCTCATATTGCTAGGTTTATCACCGCTACCAAACCATTGCTGCATTGGCTCCTATTCTGTTTTGGTCATATCAGTGCAAGGTTTTTAGGAGATCCAGGTCCTGCCTGTAACTTGCCTGCTTCAGTCCCAAGATCTGGTCTCCTGTGGGGGGCTCTCTTTCCATTTAACATCCCTTCTTGGAAGGGTATTTATTTCCTGAATGAATGCCCTCAAGACACGGGAGGTTACTAGAGACTAAACAGCCAGATTGCAAAAGCCTTTTTGTCTGGCACTTTAAAGAGAGTCTTTGCCAAGATTTATGTACATGTTTTGAGCTGGGCCCTTCAGGAGACACTGGGTCTAAAGACTGAGAAAATGAGGAAAATACCTTTGGCTGACTATGGGAGTTAACTGCCCTTGTGTTCTCAGTTTTCTCTGCTATATGTTTTCATTTTCCCAGTGTAAGCCTGTTTTCCAGTCTCCCATGAAGTGATACCACCTGGTTGTTGCTGGGAACATTATAGCCTGCCAGTCAGAGGTTAACTACGCTTAGACCTTCCCTGATCCCTGCCGTGGTAAGTGGACAGCTTCCCCCTCATTCCTTATTTGCATGATTTCCTTTTCTGCAAAAGTGGTATGTCTTTCTTTCTCCAGGACCTAGCCTCACAAGGCACTTGAGTTTACCATGTAAAAATGTTAAGGAGGCTTTCTGACAGCACTGGTGGATTCTAGGATACTATTGGAACGGAGATGTTTGCTTCTTTATGAGTCTTCCCACCAGGCAGAGCACCAGTAGCCAATTAGAAGTTTCTATTGCAGGCCAGGCAACCAGAAAGACGTGCCTCACTATCCAAAGCACAAAATATTTCCCCTCTCTGTAAAAGAAGAGACATTATGTTCCTTTCAGTGTGACAAATCATCCCTGTGCTGTCCCTATTTGACTCCCATTGATTCTTGAACCTATCCTGGGATTCTGGAAGATGGAAGCAAGGGCAAGTTGTGTTCTCTCCAAAGACTGCCAGGGTCACCTGAAGTAACCCAAATTCACACAACACTGGCACTGCTGCAGTGACACCATAAAATTTGCCACAATCTTTGTGAAAGTGACAAGGAGAAGCAAGAACAAAACTAAAGAGTAAACAGTTATCAAGCTAGTCTATCTTTCTTTGATCTGGGTGTTCTTCAACTATGTTAAGATGATTCCTAACTATTCTGTCATAACTTTTGCTTGAAATTTCAGTTTAGACAATTCAGACAAGACAACTTTAAGATTAGATGCTTCCCTGAATGTGCCTTAGCACTTGGATTGTCATCTAAAAATCTGAACCCTGGATATTATTTTTAAACTCTCCCATTGTGAAGGTGACACCAGGCCACTTTACTTTCTTCTGCATGATCCCATCTCACATGTCTGAAGCGTGATGTCCTGTCTCTCCTTAATCTTCTTTGTTCTAGGCTTAGTTTCTGAATATTTCAGTGGATGGAAGCATTGAACATACTTCAGCTAATCTTGGAAGTAAAGTGGCTTTAGAATTTGGATTGGAATGTTGGGGCTATAGATACAGTAGACTGGGAAGTCAACATTTGGCAATGACCTCCATACTACTATCGAGAAGACCATGATGCAAAATCAAAATATGAAGCTTCTCTTGAAGGTGAATTTACAAAGTTTCGGATACAGAAAAACTCATATCTTAAGAAAACTGAAATATTCTATAATAATTTGTATTATATTAGTATGTAGAAGAATTAAAAACACAGGGAGAATAAAACCCATCACACATCAATGTGGACATGAATCAATGCAAATACTAGCAAAACCAAAAAGAATTCATACTCAGTTATCTATTATTTCTTCCATTTCTTTAAAAAATAATTAAAGAAGAAAAGGTAAATTATCTGGTACTACAAGAAATTATGCATTTTTATCCTTGTTTTTTAGAGACTTAACATTCCAATTATTTCTCTTTATACATCACTTCGCAGATTGTCAATGCCTTCTTAAAATATGCCCGGAGTAATACTTCAAATGTTATCTAACTAAACAATAATAAGAAAGTGTTAATAAGCCCATGTAATGTTTTCCAGAATTGGATTGATTTTTGTAGCAAACATATTGGTCTACTTATTTGCATTAATTTGTGATATATTGAGATAATTACATTGTTTTTGTAATATATGAATGCTGGATTTTCTCATCCTAATGTTCATGTCTAAGAGCAGAATTTAATGTTTTATTCTCTTTAATTTAATTGTATTGGTTTGGGCCTTGTGATTTAGCCGGTGTAGTCATTCTATTATTATGTATAGTGTCTACAGATTTAATAAACATCTCCTTTCTGCCTTTATCCAGGTAATTTATTAAAATGTCAGATAACACATTGCCACCAAGTGCCATAGTAACTATACAAAGTTTATGCAGAATTATTAATAATCTCTCACAGAGTATACTTACTCAGTCAGCTGTGGATTCACCTAGATATAGAAACATCTCATTTATTTTATCATCTTCTCAACAATGGTCTCATGAGAAAGTCTTTCAACTGCTTTGCTGGAATAAAGGTTCGCAAAGCATAGTAACATTCTATTGTGCTGACTCCCAGTAATTCATGGGTTGTTTTTCAGATTTCACAAACCAACCATTTGAGAATGCTGTCTCACATTGTTATTTATTTATTTTTATGATTAATATTTATTATTTTATTTTTTATTATTGTTGTTATTTATTATTATTGGGCTAATCAACTTATTACTTCTTGTGTTTTACTGTCCTTTCTTTTTGAAAACAAGACATTACAACAGGAATTACATTGCAATCTTTTGCACTGTAGAAGCATAGAGAGTGATTAGCTGGAGTTACATCTATTTTCTTCAGCATTTTACTAGAGCTACCAATATTAGGTGTACAAAATGTGGTGATCAGATCATGGCAGCAAAATAGTTTTCTTCATCTCCTTGTATCATCTAATGATCTTCTGTATTTTTGAAATCGTAATCTAGTAGCCTTAATTTTATTTTTAAAGAATTTCAGTCCTTCCTAAAAAAATTTGATCTCCTGAACCATTTTTCTTTATTTCCAATTGTGCCTTTTGCATGATTTTATAAAATTCTTCTATGGTGCTTTATCATTTCAGCTTCATGTGGTACAGTCATTCAAACAGAGAGATGTTGACTAAGAGGTGATGCTGGGTAAGAAATTGTAAGCAGTTCAAGTGTCACTCCATTAAGCTGGCTCTCTATTTAGCTGGTGAGTCTCTTAAAGTCTTTCTCCTTCCAAAATGATCTTCTTGATGGTGCTTTCTTGCAATTTTCAGTCCCTTCAATGGTTTTTAAACTGGAAAATGTGGCTATAGAGCAAGTCCATGGTGTTTGGGGAATTGTGTTCTCTCCTCCCCGTGCCCTTGCTAATTATAAACATTCTCTGTAGCTAATTTTCAAACAGCTTTTTCCTGAATCTTTAAATGTGAGTTTTCAATGTTGTCTTGCTTGTCTGTGGTTTTTATAGGGACTGTTTTTATAACCATTGTTGGAAAGAAGAAGGAAAAGGAGAAAGAAGAAGAAGAGGGGGGAGAAATGGACGGTGTGGATCCAAACATGAGTCTTCCAGTCTTCTAGATCTTAAATTAGATTGATGAACATAAACACTCCGACTGGAGCATTTTCCAACTCAATTGCAATTATCCTGGAAATGGTCTACAATTACCAGCAACCCTCTGGAAGCTAAAAATTATCTTCTGAGGTTCTCCTTCCAATGGGTCAACTGGGAAAATGTCATTTGCTTATGAAACACAGCTAGTACACTCCATTCACCAAGCCTACACAACAAATGAAATCAAAGAAGCGTGTGTGAAGATCTGCCTTGCTGGATTTATATGAATATTGAAATACTAATACAATTAGTCATAAATACTGTATAAAAATTTGTCAATCATCTCAGGAAGGAGTGCTGTAAAGCAGAGAGTCAGAAAAAGGCAGACGGGCTGGAAAAATTCCTTCCCCAGGAAAAATTGCAACATTTACTAGAAAAAAATGCAAGTAAATATTTAATAGAAGTATATACAATTATGCATCATGTGGCAAAATTAGATACAGAGAAATCTCACTTTCTCTTGTTGAACACAATTCGTAAAGATTTAATAGGCAACAAACTACATGTGGTTTTCTTGGTGGCAATATGTCAGCGGTTGACAATTGACATCTTCTAGCTTTTTTTTTTTTGACTCCCCAGTTTAACCTGTAGCCTTGGTGATCTCTGTTCAAGTACTAACAAGACTTGAGCCTACTTAGTTTCCAAGCCTAAACAACATCAGCGACAGTATGTACTTGTTGATGGACTGTCGAATATATTTCACCCATGTTCAACAAAACACTTTTGTCCACAAGTTGTATTTCCACTGGATATCTAGATACCTACAATAGCTGTAATCATATGAAAAGACATTTAGCAAACTTAAAGGAAGTGAACATGATCCACAACCATTGATATAGTGCCTCTGGTATTAAACTCCTCTCAATGACTTGCAGGGCCACCTTGAGAACCTCATCCTAGGAGAGGTCTATATATGTTATTGCTAAGTGTCACTAAGTGTCAAACATTTGATGGCACAAAATCTATATTACTTTCTGGGGAACATTAAAAAGAAAGGGCTACTGCCACTATAAGCTGCCTGATGGCTCTTTAGGAACACTTATGAGAATCATTATAATGGATAAATGTTTGGGTTCAATATATTCAGCAAAAAGGGTTTAAAAAACACAAATAATTAAAAAACAAAAGTTAGAATATTTCAGACATGTGATGTGACACCCAGAAAAATATGGCATACTTCACTTAATCCTCCATGGAAAGATTGGAGTCAAATGAAATCTAGGCAGAAGAAGAACATCATGGCTTCAAAATCTAAGGGACTGGTTTGGACAAAACTCAGCAGCACCTTTTCATGTGGCTGTTGATAAAAATAGGATCGGCAACATGATTGCCAATGTCTATTGACAGATATGGCACAATAATAATAATAATTAAATAAAAAGTAAGGTTCTACATTTGGGTAAGAAAAACCAAATGCACAGGTGCAGTATAGGTACCTCAATAGTGGTGACTGTGAGAGGGATCTAGTGGATAATCATTTTAATATGAGCCAGCAGTGTGCTACAGCAGTGTGCTAAAGCCAACACAGTTCTAGGCTGCATAAACAGAGGGTAGAATCAAGATCACGTGAAGTGTTAATTCCACTTTACAATGCCTTGGTAAAGCTACACTTGAAATCCTGCATCCAATTTTGGTCACCACAATGTAAAAAAAGATGTTGAGACTCTAAAAAGAGTGCAGAGAAGAGCAACAAAGATGATTAGGGGATTGGAGACTAAAACATAAAGAACGATTGCTGGAATTGGGTATGTCTAGTTTAATGAAAAGAAGGACTACAGATGACATGATGGCAGTCTTCCGATATCTCAGGGGCGGCCACAAAGAAAAGGGAGTCAAGCTATTCCCCAAAGCATTTGAGGGCAGGACAAGAAGCAATGGATGGAAACTAATCAAGGAGAGAAGCAACCTAGAACTAAGAAGAAATTTCCTGACAGTGAGAACAATTAATTAATGGAACAACTTGCCTCCAGAAGTTGTGAATACTCCAACACTGGAAGTTTTAAAGAAGAGATTGGACACTTGGGATTATCCATCAACCCCCATTAAAAAATTTTCCAGTAAAGGTGACCCCACCATTACTCTGAGCAAAGTGTTCTATTGCTCTTATCATCATGAAAAACTGCCTGACTCTCCTTTCTTTAATTTCAGAATTGATCCTTGTTGAACACTCAATTCCACAAGAGAACAGATCTTTCTCTTGCGCCCGATAACCTTTTACATTTTTGTAGCCTGCTATCATACCTTCCCTTAAGTCTTTTCTTTATAGGCTAAACAGGCCCTGGTCCTGTAACTGTTCTTCAAAGGGCTCAGTTTCCAGATTCCTTATCTTCCTGGAAGCTCTTCTCTCAACTCATTCTCACTTATCCATGTCCCTTTGAAGAAGGATTCAGAAATCCAAATGCGATCTAACTAACTACAACACAATACTTTGAAAAACTTTTCCTGACTTTGGATTGTCATATGAGATAGTGATTTAGAGCAAGGTTTTAGGAATTGTTGTTTCCTTCTCCTTCTCCAGAATTTCTTCATTTTGTGTCATGTACTTTAGATCAGAACACTGAAATCATAACTTACTTACCACTGACTGGTTGGTCTATTTGATATAACTTCAAGTTGCCAAGATTGAGTAATACTGCTATAGAGGACAATGGCTTGGCATAGGAGAGTCTGAGGGCCAGTGGCAGGCAGATATATATCTAAGATGGACTAGTATCCAATTTACAGAAAAAGAGATAAGGTGAGCCTGAAATAAAACAAATCAATTGCACTATACAACTCCTTTCTTCATAGAAAAATAACAGACTGTAGAGGCCAGTTTTGATACAGGGATTGGTGAAAAATTGATTGCCTACAAATTTTTATTCGTAGTTTAACCCTGAAATCGATATTTTCAAACTGCTGCATTGTGGTTCAGTAAGTAATGAGACATATGTATTTTGGAAAACTATAGACAAAAATGTCTATATCAAAGACAGGGAATCAGAAAACAGTAATTGACTTTGGGAACAAATGAATGCAAAAAAGATGCAAACTGAGAAAACAATCTTGTACAGAATGGAATATATATGCGTGCATAGAAATATATTGAAATGCATAGATGTGTATCGCATAGATAGGTCTTGAAATATAGTAAAGCTTCCATTTAATGGACACAATTTGTGGGACTTCAGATGCAGCTAATCAAATTTCCATCTCAACTGTTGCATCAGAAATAGTCTGAACAAATTGCGATAAATTTATATTAATTTCGCCTTAATTCTGTGACATCTTCAGTGATGACCATCATTTGTATATGTCATGAAGCAAACGGTGCAAATTACATTATTTGCAGCAATTTTGTCAGTTGCCCTATGACATCATAGCACAGATGAAGCAGACTGATGTAATGATCTATTTTCAGATTTAACAGACAATTAGAAATAAGAGCAGGGCCCTTTCCATCAAAAAAAAAAAATCCGATTGAAAAAAAGTTTGAATATTATTTTTCTACTGAGTTGGTGCATACCGTTCTTGTGGCCAGCAGAATGAGAATTTTGATTTTAACTTTTTTTTCTGGAACAGCAATTATTTTCATCCAGATAGACTACTACTCCTTCTGAGCACTGTAATTTCCCTTCCTATTCCTGTCAAAGAAACATTGTAAAATATCACAGCTCACCTACCCCCGTATGCTAGTTTAGACCTTACCGAAGGATTCCTTCATTGGAGCAGACAAACAAAATGAGCAGACCAAAAAAAAAAAAAAGATATTTCAGTGGCTGGATCTTGCAAAGGCTCATGAACTATTAAAACAAAGGATTCATTTCCTTATTCATTCTGATTTCCCTTCAGTTGGGATTGCACCATAAGAAGTCCAGCTGGGCTTTACTCAGCATGTTTAAAATTAGGGAGTGATCCTTGTCCATATTTGCATCCTACAAATACCAGAAATGATACTTTTGGAGTCAATGTTTGCATTTGGCCAGCATTCCACATAGCATAGAGCCAAGAGAAGAAATTTGGCTCCCTTAGAAGCATTCTAGAAATGTCTGTGATATTGTTTTGAGCTGCCTAGGAGGAGATGTTTTCAGTATGGGAGAGCCAGCTATTAAAAATGGCCAACTTGTATAAACTTGAAACAAGTTGATACATAAAATGTATTTTATTTTTGTTCAGTTTACCCCTTTTGTTGCTCTTAAAGATGGACTTAGAAGTGCATAACGCAGATATTTAGTCTCCCTCCCAGAATTGGAAATGGTCTGGCATTCTGGCTTCTGTCCTTGGATTTCCTATGAGAAAAAGGCAAAGAGAGGTGCCTCATGTCCAGTGCTACCTTCAGCCATCCTGGATCAGGAGCTTGACTGTGAGCGTTCCTGATAATGTGTGGATTGTTTTTGAATTCTTTAAAAGTAAACAGTGGTTTTACTTACACAATACACTCATGGTATGTCTAAAAGATAAACAAATGTTGCAAAAGTAGTACAGAAGGAAAACAAAAACACATTTCCAAAAACCTGATTAAAATCTGACTCAGTTTAAACAATCAAGCCTCATCCAGATACAGTATTGTCAAATATGCATGCATGTATACATGTATTATCCATGCATGCATCCATCCATCCATCATTAGATATTGAATTAATCTGTTGATTCATCTAGGCCACCATGTATGTATGTATGTATTTATGTATCCATCCATCCATCCATCCATCCATCCATCCATCCATCCATCCATCCATCCCTGAATTAATCTGTCAATTCATTTAGGCCACCAGCAGCCTTCCAGTGACTACACTTCATTTCTACAAGGGAGTAAAGAATACTGAATATGATCTGGGATTTTTGCAGGCAGAGCATACCTGTAAATCACATCTCTAAACCATTGGAAAGATATTGTTTCCTACACTGTGCCAATATGCATGTGTCTACTCATCTGTCCATCTTCAATAGCTTCAATAACTTGAATCAGACTCTCAATCTGCCATGCTAACTTCTTAAGATCGTTCCTTTCACAGAACCATCTTACATCCAGTGCCCACCCTGGAAAGCTGCTACAAGTGCTATCTTCCTATCTACCTACTAAGCATAATGTTTGGTTCTGAGGTCTCTGAAAGGAGACATTGGGACATAGACAGCCCTCCAGATAAGCTATTCAGAGCACCCAGAGCAAGGCATTAAAAAAAAGTGTCAATCCATATTTCTTATTTTGGTCTAGGAAGTTCTTGGAACATCATTGTAGTAGATCCTCAGGGAAATGGATCAGGAACTTGGAACAGCAGAGACCTTGCCCGAAGACACCATCTTTCTTGGACTGTTGCCTGAGACAATATATTTGCTCTGTTCATGAATGAGACCACCCTGATGAGGTCAGTTTACAACAAGACATGTTACTGCTTAAGATGATAAACAAGATAATCTACTATCCTTCCACTATACGTATAAAAGTTTACTATACTGGTCACAGAATCTTATTTTACAACATGTAATCTTCAGCTACTTCTGGGCTAGCTTAAGGGGTGGAGAGGAGACCACAGAGCACACACTGTACTGGCTTCTAACATCTTACTGGCAATTTCTGCCCTCAGCATTACCTAATATCATGCATAACTTACCTACTATCATGCATAACGCTCGTACCTTAAACACTATAGTAAGCTGGCTCTACTTCCACTATATCTACATACAAACTTCACATGGGTCAGTATCTTGCATATACTGTACCTCCTAGTGCATGGGATCAAGATAATAGTATGTTGCCTTAGAAAATGGTCACTAGGCTCAAGTTTCTGTCTTGCATGTTGTTGTTAGTTGCGAAGTTGTGTCCAACCCATCATGACCCCACAAACAACGTTCCTCCAGTCCTTCCTGTCCTCTACCATCCCCCAGAGTCATGCTGACTGCTTTAGTGATTCCATCCAGCCACCTCATTCTCTGTTGTCCCCTTCTTCTATTGTTCTCAATCATTCCCAGCATTAGGCTCTTCTCCAGTGAGTCCTTCCTTCTCTTTAGTGGCCAAAGTATTTGAGTTTCATCTTCAGGATCTGGCCTTCTAAAGAGCAGTCAGGGTTGATCTCCTCTAGGACTGATCGGTTTGTTCGCCTTGCACTCCAAGGGACTCGCAGGAGTCTTCTCCAGCACCATAGTTCAAAGACCTCATTTCTTTGGTGCTCTACCTTCCTTATAGCATAAATAATTTTTTTTTTTCATTTTGAGGAGTTGTGGTTATATCAGATCTGGAATGCTGGTAAAATAATTACTTTGAGAAATTGGAAAAGTAGTAATACTCCTGATATTAAGGGCCTGAATTAAAGAGACATGTAACTTAATCCATTTTTGAAAAGGTAATTTTATCTGCTAATCACAAAAATGACTCAATATATTTTTCAATAGATATGAATAGATTTTCAATATGTGTAATGTTTGAGAATTAATTTTTTAAATTTTTTTCTTTTAAGGTAGATTTAGAAATCTTTTGGGCATTTGACTAATGTATAATATGTTTACTTTCTCCTTTTCTTTTTTTGTTTGTTTTGTTTTTGTAGTTTTTCATGTATTTCATTTCCTATTTTTTATTTGGTATTGTTTCTATTAACTTGTTAAAATACTTCAATAAATCTTCAAATAAAAATATAAAAAGATAGAACGTTGCATGTGACACTGTTATATTAAATATGATTTAACTTATTAAAAAGCATCTGCTATCTAACAAGCTCACTCTATCCAATGGTAGGGTTGCCCAGCATGATTATCATGAACCAAAACCTGAATTAGTTTGATATAAGATTCTGCTCCAAATAGCTAAGATCTTTATTAAAGATCTTCTGGGAAATGGTATCTCCAACCTCCTCCTCCTCCTCCTCCTCCTCCTCAAGATGTGGATTTCAACGTCCAGTCTCATGTGGACTTCAGTCACCCATGCTAGCTGGGGAATTCTGGGAATTGAAGTCCCCACATGTTAAAAGTTGCTGAGGTTGAGAAACACAGGTCTAAATATTGCTCTTCTCTATCAATATTTTTCAGTCTTCACCTTTGTGCATGATTTTTATTGAACTTTCCAAACAATCTCAACATCATTTGAATATATTTCTCTCTTAACAAGTCTGATTAACTTAAGAGCTCAGAGCTTATTCTTTTAATTACCTCATCATAATATCTGGATGATTTGTTGATTCCTGACTTTGTGTTTCACTTAAATTTTGGACTTCTCCCCTTATACAATCACCCCACCAAATAAGATCCATTCACAATGCAGGACGTATTATAGTTTCCTCCCCTCTCTTAAAGTAGAAGACATGTTACAAACTGTTGTGTAAACTCATTCCCTGAAGTGAAATAAGCAAAAAGAATTACCATTCCATTAAAAACAACCTAACCAATTAATTACCAGTGGCCTCCAGTTAATTAATCTATTGTAAAGCAGGCTTCCGCTAATCTATTTGAAATGAGTACAGCTATTCCTTATGAATTCACTTGGTGATAGGTAGGACAGCTATTTATAGTTTTTTATCTCACTTCTAGGAATGCATGAACATTCCTGCATCCACACTGTGAAGACTGGTATGTGTGCCCGCATTGCTTTTAAGTCAATGTGCTGCCCTGTTGTTGTTATTGTTTCCTATAGGCACCAATTTCTTTATCTCCCTGTAGATAAAGTCCCACTGTAGGCAGAAGGAGATGTAAAGGCAGTGTCTGCAGAGACTTCAAAACTTCAGAGCAGTGTCTTTCCTCAATGAGTACAGGTAGTCCTTGACTTGCGACCACAACTGAACCCAAAGTTTCTGTTGCTAAGTGAGATGTTTGTTATGTGAGTTCTGCCCCTTTTTATGACCTTTCAGTTTTTAAGTGAATCACTGTAGTTGTTAAATTTGTCACATGGTTATTAAGTGAATTGGGCTCCCCCAGAGGTAGTATTCAGCAGGTTCTGACAGATTCTGGAGAACCGGTAGCGGAAATTTGGAGTAGTTGAGGACCAGTGAATACCAGCTCTGACTGGCCCTGCCCCCATTTATTCTCTGCCTCCCAAGTCCCAGCTGATCAGCTGGGTCTTCTTTTGTTGCCCTGCACAGGAGAATGGAGCTGAAAAGCAGGTTAGTGGTGTGGGGAGGGAATGTGATTTTGCAGTAACCTTCCCTTGCCACACCCACCAAGCCACGCCCACAGAACAGGTAGTAAATTTTTTGAATTCCATCCCTGGACTCCCCTATTGACTTTGCTTCTCAGAAGCTAGCAAAAGGTGACCACATGACTCAGGGACACACTGCAACGATCATAAATCTGAGTCAGTTGCCAATCATCTGAATTTTGATCACATGACACATGGGATGCTACAATGGTCGTAAGTGTGAGAAAGGGCCCTAAGATCTAAGTCACTTTTTTTCAGTACCATTATAACTTCAAACAGTCAGTAAACGAACTGCTGAAGGTCAAGGACTGCCTGTACTAATACTGCAATCAGAAAAGTAAAGAAATACAAAATATAAATAAATAGAAACTGCTGTATCTCAGATATGCCTCCTTTAGCATCATTGGCTGGGGAAAACCTCCTGAGCCAGTCACATGATCCAATAGGGCCAATCCTATTACTTTTTCTGCTATGAAATTCCAGGGCATGTAGAGTTTCCCAAGTTAGGATATCATGAAAAGGATGTGTGTTGTCCATTCAACCTCGTCCGATACTACCATGCCTTTATTCCTAGGACCTGTTACTTTAGTCAGATTCTGTTTTCAGGGTCCAGGGATAATGTGAAGCTCATTTCTTTTAAAGAAATCAAACTTTGCAACACCACACTAGCTTTTATTTTCAGCACAGACTCCCCCACCCCATAGAGCAGAGGAATTGGAAATTGTTCTACTCTGATGTTTCTCCATCTTGGCAACTTTAAGTTGTGTACTCATCAACTCCCAGAATTCCCCAGCCGACATGTCACCTGGGGAATTTGGGAATTTTTCAAGTTGTCTAGATTGAGGAATACTGCTGTGATCTATTTCTCTCAAGAAACCCATTGTAGCTCATTCATTTCCCATTGTTTTTCCAGCATATGGTGACACTCAGTCTGTTCTCTGAAGGTTCTAAGCTTATAGGGCCACAGACTGGCTCCATAGGGACCTTTCATCTTCTTAGCCACTCAAGCGGGAAGATGTGGCAAGAGCCTGCACAGCTGCCAGAATGTAAGGCTTTAGCTTTTTTTTAAATCAAATACTGCCTCACACAGGGAACTCCCCACCACCACATCATGGGTCCATATGATCTATACAGCTGCAGCTGTGACCCCTTAACTTCTCCCCAAGACTTCTTTTCCTGCTACTGAATGTAACTGATGGGTGGAGGGGATGTGAGTGGGTTGTATGATTATGTCCATGCTCCTTTTGTTATGGCCTTGCAAACCTTATCATTTGGCACCCAAATGTCATTCAGAAACTTATTTGGAGAAAAAAAAAATCCCCATATATGTTCAGTCCCAAAACCACCACTGTTCAACTATTTACAAAGTTTGCACTACTATTACTGTTAATCTTCTCGTCACTCCTTATCACCCATCCTCTCCCACTTGTGACTGTATGACTAACTTTGTCACTTGTATCCTTATGATTTATATTGACTGTTTCCTAGTATGATTTGATTGCTTATTGTACCCTATGACTATCATTAAGTGTTGTACCTTATGAACTTCTAAAAAAAAAGAGAGAGAGAGCATTTTCACCAAGACAAATTCCTTGTGTGTCCAATCACACTTGGCCAATAAAGAATTTTATTCTACTCTAGTCTATTCACCATGCATTCTGCCTTAGCCGTGAAAGCTAGCTGGGTGACTTTGGGCCGGTCTCTTCACCTCCATCCCTCCCTCTTTCCCTCCCCCTCTCTCTCTGCCAAACCCATCTTACAGGGTTGTTATTGTGAGGGAAAGAGAAGGAGAGAGGTATGCTGGATATATTCTCCACTTTGAGTTATTCATAAAATAATAAAGGCAGGATACAATAAACAAGCCTACTGCTTTATTTCATGTGACGTGTCCACACAAATGCTTGTTCCTAAATTCTGATTTTCTCACCAGTTTGGGAAGATTTTATAAATTCCTTTATATTTTGTTGTCCTGGACAACTGATTTAAATGCAAAAGGCTATGGTTATCATCTGGGAACCTAAAGTTGTTCTACATTTGTGATGGTGGTGAATATCTTCTTGTTTACTTCTTTGGGAATTCAACCCCCCAAAATATACAAAGGGAGTTAATGTAAGGTGCACCAAGTGGATATTTCTAAATTTCCTCTCTTTATATCTTATGCAGATCCTAACTGTATTTTATTCTGGCCTTTGAATTGCTTTTAACCATCTCACTAAAAGATAAGTAACTTGCACAGAGTGCTATTCTCCTGTTTCCACAGAACCAGTGAAGTTTCTGAGGATGCATGTTTTGTAAACTTTATCTTTCCAGAACACTCATTCGTCCTTAGCGTTTAAGAAAATCCTGTTATATTTATTCTATATTCATTTTTTTCTTAAAGTCTGATGAACTGGGTGTAATATAAAAATTTAAAGAACAAATAAACAAATTTCATTCCTAAAATCTTTCCACAAAGCCTTGAGGTCTAGAGCCTTTGTTTTTCTTAAACATGCACATACTTCTCATATTATTGAATTCTGGTTTCTGAATATAAAAGTAAATGGCACTTATTTTGCTAATTTACAGGAGTAGGAAAATATGAGGAGAAAACAAATATTTTTTGTTGCTGTGTAAGAGGCAGCTTATATCAACATTATATAAATAATATAAATGAATGGTTATATTAAATGCTGCATCTCCTGGTAATGAGCATGAATAATGATGTCCCTGTTAATCCCAGACCAGTATGAAGAGGATTGCAGGCTTAGAACTTTCTACACCAGGATGGCAGACCCACTAATGGAGAACATTTCTTTCCTGCTGGTAAACATATGTGGACTCCCTTTGTCTTTTGTTGCTGGTACTTGGGTAAATGGAAGACATTGATTGTTTTCTGCCTTTTTTTTTTTCACTTCAGCATATTCATACTCATCTGGAAGGGAAGGACTGCTTGGGGTCAAACCTGTTTCAGACTTAGCTTCCATAATAATATCATCTATTTAGATGCGCCGGTTCAGCCCACACTTAGCCTATAGTTACATCAAATAATATTTGCACTGAGTGTGTAATTACCTTTGGTCCTGTTTACCCGTCTAATTAACAGTTTGACATTGCATCCCTGCTGTGTCGACATCTGTCGAATTCTTCCAGAGGCTCGGCAGGTCCCCAAGTGTTTTCTCTCTCTTCCCCCCCCCTTTCCTTTTGCATTTCAAGTTAGAGACCCAACCTGATTATCTCTAAATTAAAGGCATGCTAAACCACATGAAAAGCCAAAGGTCTGGAAGCAACCACACAGGATGTGGCCTCAGAATCACTGAGAAGATGAAACGGTGAAGCCCAGTGTCATTGCTGGGGACATCTACCCCATCCCTCCCCCACTCCTCCTAAACCTTGAGATAAAAATGTTTACTTAGGTGGTGGCAGATGCCCTTATTTTTCAATTAGGAGGAAACGATATAGATAAAATAAGCAAAATCAAAAAAGGGATCTCAAGGAATAGGCAGAGCTACCTTATCAAATTCTCATTGTCCAGACTTAGGCCTTTTCCCAATATTTTGCGGCTATTCGGAATCAGAGTTTTAAACTGTTGGGGTTGTCCAGGGGGAGGGGGGGGCAGAGAAGGAATGGAAAGAATGGAAAGGTCAACCAGGTTCATGCTTTTGGCAAAATAAGTCCTTAAGGCAATTCTAGAACTGAGGTGTGGTGGGGAACAGAATAGGAACTTGCAGAGGAGTTACTGCTTTGAATGATGTTATGAGTTTACCACCTTCCTAAATTACAATGTTGATTCAACGCCATTTTGACACATGGCCCCACCTTCAGGATCACATCTCCCAATCCCAAATTGTAGCAGCAGCAGCAGCAGCAGAACAACACAACAACAATTAAGTCCCTACTATGGACTTAAGTCAGAATATACCACAGCCAGCATTTCAATCCTATTTAAAATATATTTGCAAATTTGGTCTGTGCAATTTCCATCCTTCTCTTCTTCTTCATACTCCATCATGTTCATTTGGTTTCATCCTGTGATTGGTATGAAAAACAGCTACTCTACATGGCCCAGTGTGAAAAGAATATTCTTTTACGTATTTGTATTTTGGGTCTATAATAGATCAATAACCAACTCATTTGATACAATGCATATTTCAGAAAATATATCTACATGACCACTAAGAATAAAAAATGACTTGATTCCAGACATCATCTTACTTCATATATCTTTAATAGTATCTCATTCCTTTAATTTTCAAATTCAAAATTGCAGATTGAAGGCAACTTTAGGAAGGGTCTAAGGCAGTGTTTCTGAGTCTTGGCAGTTGGAAATGAGTGGACTTAATTTACCAGAATTTAGTTGGCTGGCAAATTCTAGGAGTTGAAGTCCACACATCTTTAAATTGCCAAGTTTGTAAAAAACTGGTCTAAGGAGTTGTACCAAGGTGGTGTAGCACAAAACCATTATGATTTAACTGTGTACTCTCAGCTACCTGGACCAATAACATAACATGATGCCGTTTCCATATTTCAAAGGAAAAACTGATTTGTCCATGTTGTCCTCTATGCACTTAAGCACTTCTATATTATTTGCAGATATTTATATTACACATATTGAAAACAATTTTATTTGCAAAGCAATTAACAGAAACAAAAAAAAACAATATAGCGATTATCAGAAAATCTAACTAGCTGAAACTGAATTTAGAAAGGTAGCTAGTTCTACACAGAGGAGTACTTTATGTATAATAAAATAAATGAGACTTAAACTTCTAATGATTAAGAATAGAGCCAAGAGGTTGGCTACAACACTGTGACCACTGTGTCATCCAGAATCCCTCCAAGCAGTCTCCAGAGAATTCTAAAATCTCAACGGAGAGACAAAACAATTGCTGGAAAATAAATAAATTACCAACTATCTCTAATCTCACCATGTTTCAGCATTCATATCTCATCTGTTGATCTGTGAAAGTGAATGTTAGCCATTTAGGGATCTTATGAGGTTTCCTTATTATCTGGCATTGTTGCTTGAAAACATTTCTGTCATACCCGATCAATTCACAGCTAAAGCTATACAGGACCAAGATATACACCATATCCAAATCTACCACTTGCCAGTCAGAAAATGAAAATCTGTACCTTAGGGCAAATAAAAACCCATACTACTACTTGTGGGATCATCTCACCTCTATGGTATTGGCCCACATCATTCATCTCAGCTGAAGGGGCATGTTGGTAACCCTATTGGTCAAGGAATTCTGTTTGGTGAGGTCAAGAAGAAGGTCCTTTTCTGTTGTGGTTCCTGTCCTCTGGAATAAAGCTGGCTGAGGAATTCTGGGAGTTGAAATACACAGGTCTTAAAGTTGCCAAGTTTGGAGACTCCTGTCCTGGAACATCATGCCCCTTGTGGTGAGATTTGCCTCCACCCACTTGGTCTTCTAAAAAACCCTCAAAACCTGAGGGTCTTCGATGTTCGAGGCAGTTATCAGACTAGGAGGAAGATTCCACCTTCACCCCCTAGTATTCTTTTTTTAAAATTTATTTAATCTCTAGTTTTTCCTTTCAATGTTTTGTATCTTTGTTTTTATAATGTTTGTAAACCATCCAGGTTTGCTTTGTAGTGAGGTATATATAAATATGTAGTGGGCAATAGATAAATATAATAAACAAGTAACGTTAGGGGAAATTTGTTTCTGAAAAGTGTCATGTTAGGGAAAGTACATTCAAAAATGTGTGTGTTGGAAGAAATGCCTTCTTACAAATTTTTTTCCCCAAAAAAATTCATAAAGAAACATGAAAACCAGCTACAGCAACTGATCCTGAAAATCAGAAATGGAGTAAAACCAAAACTACCGCTACATCAATGGTGGGATTCAAAATTTTTTTGCTACCAGTTCTGTGGGCATGGCTTGGTGGGCATAGCTTGGCTTGCCTTGGTGGGCGTGACTTGATGGGCATGGCTTGGTGGGCGTGGCAGGGGAAGGATACTGTAAAATCTCCATTCCTTCCCCACCCCACTAACCTGCTTTCCAGCTCCATTCTCCTGTGCAGGGCAACAAATGAAGACCCAGCCGATCAGCTGGGACTTGGGAGACAGAGAATAGATGGGGGCATGGCCAGTCAGAAGTGTGGTATTTGCCTGTTCTCCGAACTACTCAAAATTTCTGCTACCGGTTGTCGAGAACCTGCTGAATACCACCTCTGCTGCACATGAGTAATAGCTGTCATATTGAAATGCATTTACTCCTTCATATGAGTAAGCTCGAGCTGTACATAAAGAAAAGTTGTTATTTAAAAAAGTGATTATATGCAACTGTATAAAAAATACTAGATACGTTTCTATCCTGTGACTTAAAATATTTTAGTATTTTTAAAATAAGGGGGCATTACTGAAATCAGTCATTGTGTAAGTTGCTCCGTTGAACTGCTACAGCAGTTAAATGAATAGAAATGAGACCTATTCTTGGTTCAATAACTTCTACGAAACTGAAGAGCTGTCTGCATTTTTTTTTTAGGTGCCTTGAAATAATTCAAACTAAAGAAACATCCTGAGCAATATTTTTAGTCACAAAAACAAGAAGGGAGTTGTCTAGTAAAGAAAAAAGTGGGGAAGATAAATAAAAGGAGGGCAAGTCCCATACCAAAATAACTGACAGCTCCTACTGGAAGATGAAAGCAAACTTAGCTAACCTTTAATTTTCTTCCTGTTGTCCAAGGAAATCAAATACCAGGTGGGTGTAGACTCCCAAAAAAGGTGAAACCTTTTAGTTGCTGGAGCAGCTGTTGTACAGCCAGGGCTCTGGCAAACCCTTCTTGATGAAAACTTTTGACCCTGTGGGTGAATTGGGCATCAAAATAGGTAATAGGAAAACATGGACTATTTGCTTTTCAGAAAAGGAAATAGGAAAGCCCATCAAGTAATTCACAGGGGCAACTCACACTGTTTGGCATTTAATATCCATATAATTAGGGATTTGTGGAAGCCACAGATCTGAGTCTCACTTTTTCCCATGAACTTTGCAGCAATGTTAATTGAAAAACAGGCCAGATCACATACTTCTTGGAAAAAATATTATCAAGGAAATGGAGAGGGGAAGGAACAGATCAACAGTGCCACATGTGCTCTGCAAGACCTTAAAATATGTCAGTATTCATGTGCAGCTGTCCTATGTAGTAAACTACTGATTTGCAGCTGGTACCTTCATAATGAAATGCCTTCATTGGATTGACATACCTCCCAGACTGATCCTTGGATTGAGTGTGAAAGCTTTGAACTCAACATCTTGTTTTAGTCCTATTTTGACCTACTTTTGGTTCTTGGTTCCCATTTCCTAGCCCCTCCTGATTGCTCAGATTAGTCCATATACTATAGCCAAAGTGTGGAATATGTGAGCAGAAAAAACAAAATTTGAAAAATGCTTACTGTTAACCTTCCTCGTGTTGGAACAATCCAGAACAGCCGGTCATTTCCCTTTTGCTTGCCTAGCAAGAGTTACAAAATCACCTGGCTGTCTATATTATTGTATGTTCTGTAATTCAAACTGGTAAATAAAGACATAAATTAAGTAACTGTCTAGGGATAAACAAGTGGAAAAGAACAGAAACCAGGCAAGCAATATCCAGGCATGTTCCAAGAAGTTTAGTCCAGAAGTTCAAGCTTTTTTGGAAAAGGGATTTGTTCCCAAGTGGATGGAACCGTTCCTCATATTCTCTTTTATTTAGTCCTCTGATATGAGTTGCTGATTCCTCAATTAAATTTCAGTCTCTCAATCTCTATGGAATTTGGATGACATGGCCCCGGCTGCTGGTGAAATAAACTTTAGTCCTAGCTCTCCTCATGGGCCTAGGCTACTAGCTTGTTGCAACTGGACAAAAGAAAACCCCGAATATTGGCACAAGTTGCCACTTTTCTTTACAATTCTTTAAATGTTTAATTTTACTCTATTTAACAGAATAACAGAGTTGGAAGCAGAGGTGGTATTCAGCAGGTTCTAACTAGTTCTGGAGAACCAGTAGTGGAAACTTTGAGTAGTTAGGAGAACCAGCGAATACCACCTCTGACTGGAGATTTTACAGTATCCTTCCCCTGCCACGCCCACCAAGCCACGCCCACAGAACCAGTAGTAAAAAAAACTTGAATCCCACCACTGGTTGGAAGGGACTTTGAAGGTCTTCTAGTCCGACCCTCTGCTCAAGCAGGAAACCCTATACTATTTCAGACAAATGGGTGTCCAATCTTTTCTTAAAAACTTCCAGTGTTGGAGCACCCACAACTTCTGGAGGCAAGTTGTTCCACTGAATAATTGTTCTCACTGACAGAGAGTTTTTCCTTAATTCTCTCCTTGATTAATTTCCATCCATTGCTTCTTGTTCTGCCTTCAGATGCTTTGGAGAATAGGTTAACCCACTCTTCTTTGTGGCAACACCTTAGATATTAGAGCACATATTTATTTTATTTCACATTATTTAGGAGTTTTATGAATATAACTGTGCATTTTTTGCGATGGAATATGTCAGTTACTTCTGTTTTTTGTTTCATATTTTACTATGATTCTATTCTGTGAAGAAAACATAATTCTGTTGTTTGTATTTTAAATGTAATAACTATAATGACTTGTGTTAAGTATGGTCGGTGGGTCCCATGAATAGACGAGGCTTGAGTAGTGAACAACAGCTCTTTATTTAACAGATAGATTCTGAGACAAAAACCCTAGCGCATGGCAGCTCTTCTTATAGAGCTGGCTGCGGCTAGGCAGCCAATGACAACTCTTTGAGTTTGCCGCGCTTGGTTTCAGCCAACCGCGGCAAACCCTGTATGAGCCATCAGGAACGTTCAAACCATCCAATCACGATCCGGCTTTTCTGGACCAATAGGAATGCAGGGTTTCAACCCTGCTAATATGGAATACCCCTCCCCTCTTGGTTCTGTCCAAGGGGCGGGGTAACTTAGTTACATAAGTAGGCGGGTCTTCGGACCTGCCTACTTGACTTGCGCGGTTCATAATGTCTCTGGTCGTCGTCAGGTTCGGACGGGCTCTGCGTCGCTCTCAAGCTTCTTGATGGAACCGCTTGGAAGGGTGAGCCGGGCCTATAGCTGCGACTCCCACCTGGTGTATCCGGGTTGGTCAAGTAGTTCGCTCTGTCGCTCCCACCTGGATTCTCTGGGCTGGTTGATCTTGTCCGGGTGCCACTTCCAGGTGAAGCACCCGTCTGCCTCGGTTCCCTGTTTGTAGGTAAGTATTGCTGGTTTAATGTTTGATTTTTATTTAATGTGTGTGTGTGGGGGGGTGTTCTGCTTACGCAGATACTGGTTCTTTTTCTAAGTTTGAGGTTTCCCACCCCTCCAATTTCCTGGTTAGAGTCTGTGAGGGAAAAAGTGGCCAGCCTAGACCGTAGCTGGTCAATGTGCTGTTTCCAGGTCCTCCCGTCAGTGGTCTTGAGTCGGTAGGACCGGGGGCCGGTGACTTGGGTGATCTTTGCAGGTAGCCATAGTGGGTCCCCAGTAAAGTTTTTAGCGAAAACAGTGTCTCCCACGTTGAAGGCTCGGTGTCTGCTAGTAGATCCAGGGGGTTTCTCTGGAGTGTAAGTAGGGTGCAAATGGTCTAGAGGTGACTGGAGCCTTCTGCCCATGAGTAATTCCGCTGGGGATTTGTTCGTGGTGGTGTTGGGTGTGATATGTTGTATTAGAAGCATTTTGTTGATTTTTTTCGTGGATGTTGCCATGTTCAATCTTTTGGATGGTTTTTTTTTTGTGAACTGAACTATGCGTTCAGGTCGCCCGTTCGCCGCCGGGTGAGCGGGTGAAGTCAATGAGTGTCAGATGCCACGGTCTGCCAAGTATTGCTCAAACGCCAATGCGGTAAATTGAGGTCCATTGTCAGATACTATCACATCTGGCAGACCATGCGTGGCGAAAAGTTTGTTTAATTTTTTGATAACGGCTTCTGTGGTGGTTGTTTTCATTATGCTTACTTCGAGCCAATTTGAGTAAGCATCACCAGTGATTAAAAAGGTATGTCCTTTGGTTAGCCCCACGAAGTCAATATGGATTCGTGACCAGGGGCCTCTGGGGGTTTCCCATTCTAGCAGTGGAGCTGCAGGGGGAGTCGAGCGAGTCTCTTGGCATCTGCTGCAAGTGGCAAGGTGTGGCTTAGGATTGCCCCAACACCAAAGGGTGATGCGTCGCATGTGACAGTCAGCGGCAGGGTTTCTTTATACTGAATAAGGACTGCGTCAGAAGTTAAAAGGTTTTTTATTTGTCGAAAAGCGTGTTCCTCTCGCCATCCCCATATCCAGGATGCCTTTTTATCCAGGAGTCTATGCAGGGGTTCCGCGACAGTCACTTTCTGGGGTAGGAAAACATTATAGAAATTAATGAGTCCAAGAAATGCTTGGAGTTCCATTTTATTTTTCGGTCTGGGGGCTTCCTTGATGGCTTTTAATTTTTTGTCAGTAGGGTGAATTCCATGTCTGTCTAGGAGGTACCCCAGGAATTCAACCCTTTCAGTACATAGTTGGCACTTCTCTTTTTTTACTTTGAGGCCAGAGTCTTTAATTTTTTGTAAGACTGCTCTTAGTCGTTTCTCCAATTGTTTCTTATTGGGGGCTGCTACTAGCATGTCGTCGAAATTGGGTACGACTCCTTTAATTCCCTGCAGCAGTCTTTCCATTAGGCTTTGGAGAACCCCAGGTGCGACGCTGACTCCAAATTGGAGTCGGTTGCATTTAAATGCCGCTCGACGTGTCACGATCGTTTGTGCCTCAGCGGTTTCAGCATCGACCAGCAGTTGTTGATAGGCTTGTGCCAGGTTGAGCTTTGCAAAGATTCTGCCACCCCCAAGTGAGTGTAGGAGATGCTGGACTACTGGCACAGGGTAGGCACTGTGCTGCAGGGCATGGTTCAGGGTGGCCTTGTAGTCTCCACAGATTCTCAGAGAGCTATCTGGTTTGATGGGGGTGACAATGGGTGTTTCCCAACGGGCATGGTCGATAGGTTCTAATATCCCTTGCACAATGAGCTTATTTAATTGCTTGTCTATCTTAGGCTTGAGTGCAAATGGCACTCGGCGTGGCTTGAGGCAGATGGGAGCGACGTCTGGGCTAAGATTGAAGGAGATTGGGGACCCCTTGTGCTTGCCAAAAGTGTCGTCGAAGACCTCTTGGAAGTCTCGTATGAGCGTCGCCTCCCAATCTTCTTCGTCTGTGTGATTGATGCCTGCCATCTCGATCCCTAGCGGTGTGAACCATTGTAATCCGAGTAGGCTGGGGCAGTTTTTATCTACAATTGTAAGTGGTAAAATATTGGTGCGGTTTTTGAAGGTGATCTTGAAATGCCCGATGCCAGCCACTGGGATGCGGTTCCCTTGGTAGTCCCTCAGGATCAATTTCTGGTCACTTAGTTCCTGGCAGCGTATGCTGGGTATTAGACGCTTTATGGTGCGCCAGGAGACCATGGAGAGGTAGGAGCCAGAATCTACCTCCATGGTGCATGGTTGGTTTTCGATACCAACCTCGATGCGTATCTTCTGTGCATCTATTGGTGAAGAATGGGCGATGATAACTGTTTGGTGTGTTTCTTCTCTTCGCGGTGCCTTGTTGAATCTTTTGTTTTGGCTGTCCCGGCTTCACCGGCTCTCAGTCTGGCAGTCCCGGTTTTTGGTGGGGGTGCCATCTTGTCTTCTTGGGCTGTTGCCTCAGCGCTGGGGGCTGAAGTTTCTTTTATTACAGCATACTTTAGCGATATGCCCCCGCTTCTCGCAATGTCAGCAAACAGTGTCCAGGAACTTGCATTCGGAACCTGGGTGATTTCCTCCGCAGCTGGCACACTGATACCCTGACTTACGACCTTGCCGGTCTCGCCGATCGCGTTGTGACTGAAGTCGGTGAATCTCTTCTTCTTCGCTGTCAGAAGGGGATTCGACGTCGCCATGGTGGGTGGTGGCTGCGAGTTTTTCTGGTGTGGCAGTTGCCTCGCTGGTCGATTGACAATCGGTTGCGTTTGAACGCCGCATTCGGGCCACTGATTTGTGGGTAGCTTCGGCTGCAGTTGCTTCAGCTATGGCTTCAGCAAGGGAGATGTCACCCTTGGCCATTAGTCTGCTTTGGAGCGCTGGGTCTTTCAGGCCGAGAATGACCCGGTCTCTCATGGCTTCATCCAGGTTAGCAAATCCGCGCAAACCTCCAAGGTCCCTCAGGTCGGCCATGAATTCACCGATACTCTTGCCCTCACGCTGGTTTCGTTGATAAAAATCATGCCTTCGGATAAGAGTTGGTACGGCCAGAGCATAGTGGTTTCGGAGGATGGGGCTAGGTTGTCCCAATCCATCGTTTTGACATCTGCGGTCTTTGCTAGCGCCTTGACCATTTTGAAAACGGCGGGCCTGCAGTGCGTTAAAAATACCGCCCGTTTCTTGCTGCCGGTGGCGTCTTTCAAGTTGCTGGATTCCAAAAACATTTGGAAATGATCAATGTAGGACTCCCAGTCCTCGCTGGTTGGGTTAAATGGTGCGGGTGGCGTGGCGCTGCTGGCCATTTTGCTGGTCGTCTCTGCGCCGTTTGCCACGTGCTGGTAGCTTTTTTGTCTCAGAATCTCATCCTCGTCGCCAGTGGGGTTGAAAATGCTGCTAAAGCTTACATTATTTCAAACTGTCTAGAAGATTCATTTAAATAGATAAATCCTTAAAAAAATCTGGATACCAGATTTTAATTCATATTATTTAACTCATCAGCTGCAATATGTATGCAATCAAATGAGTTCAGTCATTGTATGTCTTTAAATATCTTTTGTAGGAAAATAAAGAATGAGATAATCTCCCTGAAAAATAGGGAGGTGACCAAAAATAAATTAATGTCCAGGCAGTTTTTATCAGTACTGTCAAGTTATTTATGACTTATTATGATTTTTATTTATCTTACAGTCTCTCATATAATCTGAACATGTGATTTCTGACTTTCTAAAAGGGATTGTTTTAGAATGTGAAGAGTTTTCAAGATAAGAATTAATAACTGTATGCATTATAGTTGGAGTAAAATTGGCAGCAGACATGCTCAAACCCTTATATTCATCAGTAAATGTGCATACAGTTGTTTTTTACTCATCACCCCCAAAAAGGAAATTTATAACAAAAACAAAATGAATTAAAAAGGACAGTAATTTGTCTGTAACTTGCACATGTTGATGCATATGTCTACTTGTACATATGTAAATAATTACTATAATTTAAATAGGTATGTGTTATATGACACTTTTCTAGAAGACAACAATGAATCCATTGGTGCATTTAGTCTGATATTGAAAAGCTAATTATGGGCTAGTAATTTCAAATGGTAATTTAAAGACTAGTAAGCTCTTCTTTGAGATGGTTCTTTCCTTTCAGCTTGGATCAGGATTGGATAGGACTTCCAATGTCAAACAATGTTTAACTTCTGAAATCTTTGATGCCTTCAAGTGAAGAACTGTCCTTTATAAATAAGTCAACCAGCACATGAGATGTGCAGCTGGATGTTGTTTTGCATAAGTTGAAATCTCCAAATAATCTTCAAGGAATTCCTTAATAAAACATTCCACTGACTTAATGGCTGGAGAAACACAAGAATATGGAACCTTATTGCTCAAGCTGTGTCCAAAACAAAACAAACCCTGCATCATAAACCTTGAGAACAGCAACAAAATTCTTCATATAGGACCATCTTGCTTTTCAACAAGAGTCTGCTCTTGAAAAAGTGGGATCCATCTTGATCCATTTGAATCCATGCAGCTGGAAGGGCTGACTCCCTCATCCCAAATTATCCCACAGTGGCAGGCAGCATGCATGTGGTTTTATCTCTTAAAAAGATAAAGAACTTGGCTCACGGGATCTTTATCTCATAAAAAGAGCAGAGGGGGCATCAAAGGGCCAAAGCAGCATGCTGTTCAGATGGAGTGCATTAGACAAAGGCAGTCGCTGACCGATGAAGATGGTACCCTGGGACTGAGGCCTACCTTCAAAGAACTTGATTAATGGTTGCCGGGACAACAGGTTCAGAACCTGAAAGGAGGTAAAGATGGGGACTCCTCCCTCTCCCTCCTCTCTTCAGGTTGCCTGTGAGACCTTTTCCTGTGTTTGTTGAGCGGCTCTGGCCCTTCTAATGGGCCCGCAGTTGGCAATTAAAATAATGAAACACAGAAAAGACACCTGCTTTGAATGAACCCAGCAACCGGCAGAAAGTGCTGAGCGCCCCTCCAGTGGAGAGCCATCGGAATGCTCAGCCCTCTCCTTAACAGCGTCCTCATTAAAGAAGAGAAACCTTTCCGTCTAATCCGTCAGTCTTCCCCCCCCCGCCCACCCTTTGCACAGGCCAACATGTGGATGTTAGCATAGCTGGACTGCTTGGCATTCCTTCCTGCCTAGTTTGGCGAACATGCTACATTTTAAAACTTGTTGGGCCCTTTTATGTTTTATTTGACCCTATGTAATTGCATTCCTGAAGGAGTAACAGGCTTGCCCGGTGATTTATGTCCTGTATTAAATGTCAGTTTTGAAAAGACACAGTTAACAGTTTGGTTTAACCTCCTGCCTTCCTAGGAAAGTTCAAAACGGAACCGTCGCTTGACTCTGGAGTGTGGGGGTGATGGTGATTGTAGTGGTGGAGCAGGAAGCTTTAGAAAAGACAGTGGATGGAAGATGTTTACAACCAGCCTCACCCCTTCAAAATACCCCATCTCTCTCTCTCTCTCTCTCTCTCTCATATGCTTTTGTATTCTTGCAGAGTCCTAAATGTTTTTGAAGTGTTCTAAATCAGAAATTGTTACCACCACTCATTGGCATGGGATTGAGTAAACAATTGAGAACAGATATTTTTTTTACTGGATATTCCCCCCTCCTCCAGATGAACACAAAATGAACGGCTGCATTGGGCCAGGTGCTCTGAGAGGCAGGACCTGGCAATGTTTCTGCTCAAAGGATCAAGCAAATAAATTGCTCTTGTAATTGTTTGGGTTGGTATATTGCTATCTTGCGATCTTTCGAATATCTTTTGATATTCCACTTCCGTCTGCTGCTTTTCTTACAATGTAAAGAAACAGTAATTAGTGCAATAGAACAAAGAGAGTGAGAAAGGAAAAAAGAAGAAATTGAATATTGAAAGTGTTCAACAGCAAAAGGTGCTTAAATGTACATGGAAATTTGGACAAGTATCCTATTCCCACTATACACCAACACAAATCTTCCAAAATTGTTTATTGCTTTTTATGTATTGTTTGCCACACAATCATATATTGCACGCTGTCCATCTCACATTTTAGATATGCAACTATATAAATTTGCTAAATAAATGAAAAGCACAGAAGACAACTAAAAGTATAATTGCTCCTACATTCAGAAGCTCATGTATGCATTTTATATTACAATCTTATTTTTGTCTTGGGACTTTTGACTTGGGAAGGTAGCATTTTAGTTTTAAGCAGTAATATAGGGTTGGATGTAGGAAGTGAATGCAAATCCTTATTTTCCCACAAAACACTGGATCACTTTGTGCCTTTCATTTAAAAGTAAACTTTGCAAGATCAGATTGTATAATCCAACATTTTATTTCTTAGAGACTATAGTAACCATATGCTGCTAAGAAAGATTTTAGAGAAAAGGGCCACGTTTCTTCCACCTATTCACTATCTCTAATTGATCCCAAGTGGTATTGCCAGAATAAAATGATAGGTTGGCTCAGAATAAGACCCCAGTTCTTTAGTCCAAATATAGGATAAGAAAGCCCTTTAGAAGCAGGAAATTTTTCACATGGTCAAGTTTGTGCAGCCATCACTCTTAAGACTGCCAAGGCAGGGAAACTTGAACAGAAAATATCACCTAAGACAAATGCAGCAGAAAAGTCAGTTGATAATTTTTTATTTTTATTTATTAGAAAATGTATATTGCCACCTATTCGAACACGGTGACTCAAGGCAGCTCACAGGGATATAAAAACATCATATATAAAAAATAAAAATAATAAAAGAAAATAATCACATAATAAATTAATAACATAATATAATAGCCCCCACCCCTCAACCTGGTGACAAGACATCACACAAGCTATTTAATGGGTTCCATCCTGCTCTGGGCTCCCCAGGCCACTGGAGGAACCAGGTCTTCAGCGCCTTCTGGAACAGAGTTAGAATGGGGGCCATTCTAATCTCTGGGGCAATGATATTCCAGAGAAAGGTAGCCACCACGGAGAAGCCCCTTCTTCTGGGTCCCACCAGGTATATCTCCCTGGGGATGGGACCCACAACATTCCTTACCTCCCCGCTCTGGTGGGTCAGATAGATGTGACTGGTGAGAGACATCTATCCACTTTGTTAATGTCAGACATTATACAAGTATTAGTTCTCCATGCTGTGTCCAATTAGATGTGTTACATAGCAATCTTATCTATCAGATAACCTGGTCCTAAGCCATAATGGCATGCTTTTAACACACCTTCACTTTCTTGAAATGTGGTCTTCATATGAGAAGTTTGAAAAAAAAAAGAGGAAATAATAGTACACTTTGAACCTCAAAATCTTTTTGGAATAATATGCATCTCATAATTTTAAAAGAAAATGTGGAAAAGAACTTTATGAACTAAAAAGAAGGTGCATAATTTTTGTATTCTACTAAATTGGAATTAATAATCTCAAAATAATCTGCTAAATGTGCTCTATGTTTTGTTTACTTTCACTCTGATAAAAATGCTTTATATTTTATTGACTTTCACCATTATAAATGTATATTTGCATGCATTTGTGTTTACACACACCATCATACAAACTATACTGGTCCTGAATTATGCAGAAATTAAAATGCAATGCACCCAAATGTTGGAAAAAATTAGTTCATTGAATTGGAAAGATTTTCACAGGTTCATTTCTTTGAATCTGTTAAAAATGTTTCAGATAGCAATCCAGAATAGGATAACACACTACTTCAGAAGACAGCCTACTATATTCCTTAGTTTAGAGCTCTTATCATCAGGAAAGCTTCCAATGTTTTAGCCACAATCTGCTTCCTTGTAGTTGCAACTCACTGGTTCATAGAAACAGTATTCTAAGCTTGGAAGGTTCTCAGATGTCTTCTAATTTTAATCCACTGCCAGTGCAGGATTTCTCATATCACTCTGAACAAATGGCTGATCTATCCTCCATGACAGCAGAATACAAGTCCAATCTTTCTTCTATATAGCAACTGTTATATTTCATTTCTGCCCTCAGTCTTTGCTTATTGTGTAAAAATACTCTATTGTATCTTTAATCATTCCTCATAAACATGTTCTCCATTCTGCTCATAATTTTGCTGGCTTTCTTTTAAAATTGGCCCACTTTGTTAATGTCAGACATTATACAAGTATTAGTTCTCCATGCTGTGTCCAGTTAGATGTGTTACATAGCAATCTTTATCTTTACCAGCTAATATGGTCAAAGCTGGGGTAACGGGAATTGTAGTCCAAAATATCTAAAAAGTGGGGAAAGCTAGCTGTAGTAACAAAAACTCCTGTTCCTTAAAGGACCAACACTTCTCTTAAAAACTTTTATCAAAAAATTAGAATTGTGAAATAATGCATGCCATACTACATGTTATACCAGTTTCACGTCTTGTACATTTCAAATAAAGAATAGAAAATTGTAATTATGAATGCTCATTAAGAGAAGTCCCAGCAACCTTTATGCAACTAGTTCTCAGAATTCCTTGAGCAGAGGTTCCTAAAAGATGAATAATGTAGCAGTTCCAAATGTATTAAATAGATTTCCAAGTGAACTGTTCTTGTATTGCAATGAAAGGCAATGAAATTACCACTTCTCGTGGCCTGGCTTTTTCCATTCAAAACAAAATAAATAAATGACGAAAGAGATTTTCATCAAAATGATGTGAAGTCTTGAGGCTATTTTCCTAGACATTTTCTGCCAATGACTCATAAATTGTAGTAGCTGTTGTCACAGATGCTGAGTGATTAAAAAAATAAATCCACCTTATGAACTGAAGAAGGGTGTTATAGATAGAACCATAAGGGGAAAAGGGGAAAAAAAGAGAAAGGTCTTTGTGATAAGATAAAGAGATAACAAGGGTGTTGGTGAAGATATCTCTGGGTGGAAACACTAGGAAAGCAAAATTAAGGCATGCTGATTAATGAGGAGGGAACAAACCAAAAAGGAAAAGGTAGACATTGGTAGATTTACCCATCTGGGAGGCAGCCAGTGGAACTTGTCTTTCTTGCAAGGACAGGAAGGGCAAGAGGCAGGGGAGTGACAGTCCAGACTGAGCACCAGCCTGGCCCCATTACAATCCTGGATGGAATTTCTGAAGTTGGTTTAAGCACCAGAGACAGGGAACTTAGACTGCAATGCAGAATTGCCCCATGTCTGTAAATCTGATCTTTAGTCAATGAGTTGAAACAGGATGCAATACCAGCACTACTGAAGAAATCATAAAGGAGACATATTTTAATTACTGATGGTTTATTTGATGATTTATTACGGCTTCCTGATGCAATGTCTTGAATGCAATGTCTTGAAAAAGCAATGTCTTGAAGACTGAATGTTACCTCTGGATTTGCCTCCATTTGTTGTAGAACATCAGCAGCGGGAGAAGATTATGATTCTTGCCTGCACTCCAGAAACATCTGGTTGTCAACAGTAAGAAACAAAATACTGGATTAAGATGGAATTGACTTAATCCATCAGGGTTGCTCTTCCATCCTTACAAAAATTACATGGAGCAAGCTTGCACAAGAGATCTCCCTTTGGGATTGAGTTAAAACATGGGAAGCTGGGGAGGTTGAAGACAGCTGGAGGAAAAAAAATGTAAACTTAAAAGACATTCACAAGCACCCACTGTGTCTACCTTATGACTAAATAAATCCAAGAGCACTACTCTGTGTGTGTGTGTGTGTGTGTGTGTGTGTGTGTGTGAATTTCTCTGAAATTCTGTTCTTTGGGGGAAAAAAAATATTTCCAGCATTGAGCCTAAGTGCTCTTCTATTGACAGTGGCCGTGTCAGCTTGCTCTTGATGTTCCCACAATACTGTGGGTTTCCACTAGGCTTCATAATTTGAACTGATCAACTTTAGAATTTACTTGGTATAGCTGCAGCAGCAGCACAAAAAAATATATAGCAAAGATCAGAGAGGGCGGTGGGGGGAGAGAGGGAGAGGGAGAGAGAGGTGGTTGGTAGATAGATAGATAGATAGATAGATAGATAGATAGATAGATAGATAGATAGATAGGCAAGCAGGCAGGCAGCCAACCAACCACACACACACACACACACACACACACATACACACACCAAACTATTCAAAGCAAGGATCATTATGAAGGACACAGATGAATGGTTAGAAATGCTACCCAAAGAAATTTAAAGCTTCAGATTAGAAAAAGGAAAACATATCTGAAATTTACATCAACTCCATTCCTGAATTTCTGTAGTGCTTTCGGTCTTTGCACACCAACCTTTGCTTTCACTTTTTCCATTCATCACTTTGTATGTCATTTTTAACATTCTCACCTCTCCCTTTTTGATGATCTATGGTCTTATACTATGATTCCATAGTGTAGGATCTATAATCTCAAGAAAGAACTCAAGGATTCAAGGAGAAAAGCACCCTCTCCTCAACCCTGGCAGGGCAGGGCAGGGCAGGGCAGGGCTAGTTACTGTAGATAAAGAGGGAGAAAACTACACACTCATTAACACTGTTGATATTACCTAGTCGGGTAATGAACATCTACAAGCAAACGATCAAGCTCAGCTAACATCAAGGACTCCATGGTGCTTCATGTGTTTCCTTTCCTTCTGCCCTGCATCAAAGGAAGGAAACAAGGAAAAGACAGAAACTGCTGGCCAACAGCCATTGTTAGTGCTTCCCAACTGGCCAGCTAGAGAGAACTTTGGAAGATGATAACATTCATGGAATGTGTCAGTGTGCCAGAAGTGATGCTGATAGCTTTATAGAGGTGGGGCTAGATACTCATAGAAAGGTTCTTTGCTCTGTTCAGACAATTTATTCTAAGTTCTATTCACATCCAGCAGCTTCCCAATTTCAAAGAAGACCAGTGTTGAAGGTTTCAGGAGCAGAAAATGAGCAGAGAATGAGATTTGGAACAAGCACTGAAAAAGTAGTTGATACATAGATGATTACAGGACTGGAGGGCTTTCTCTTGAGTAGACTTTAACCTCCACCATTTGTCTGCACATCGTGTGCTTTTTTTCTTTTTTCATTTAACATTGGATATTTTTTTTAAATAGCATTTTATTAGAGTTTATTATAACATTAAATGCAATTGGAAACAAAGATCAGAAAAGAAAGGGGAAAGAATGCAAGGATGTAAAAAGAAAAAAAAAGTAGCGACTTCCATTTTTTTCAGTGCAGGGCAATCCAATATAGTTAAAGCCTTACGTTTTTACAAGCCATTTCTAGAACAACAAACTTCATTTAAATATCAAAACCTTAAATCAGAAATTTTTCAGTTTCAAGCATAAAGTCCAGAAGTGGTTTCCAAGTGGAAACAAAACTGAATAAGTTCATCTCTTGAATTAAAACAGTCAGCTTTGCTCTCTCTGCTAATTTCGTTGTCTTTTCCATCCATTCTTCCACTGTGGGAATTGATGTATTTTTTCCATTTTTGTGCATATAGGATTCTCACCACTTTTCATTCAATGTTGTTAAACACATTCCATGTTTGGATTAATGACATGGCAAATCACCAGGAGTGATTAGTTTATCAACTCTCTTAGTTCAACCATCTAGATCTTTAACTCTTTAAGAAGTGTCATTTAAAGCCTTGAGAACACCCAGAAATAAGCCTCGGGCTTCCATTCTGTTTTTCTCTCCCCTTCAGTAAAGATGCAAAACAAAAAATTTCCAGCTTCTATTTAAGCATTTGTGAAATTTGGGTAGAAGGAAGGAGATTGGTTGTTCAACTGATAAAGCTGTAAGAATCAAGGCTTACCTGCAAAAAACCAAAAGTGTATTTTTTATTTTTTTTGCAAGGAAAATTTCAGGGACAAGGGCATGGAAATTTTCTCCTGGTTACGATGCAAGATGGAGCTGTAGTACCCAAGCTGACCATTTAAGACCAAAAATACTTTTTATATACAGACATTCAATTTCAGCTGTAATAATAATAACAATAACAGAAGCGAAAGAACCGGGGAAAAATCACAAAATATAAAGACCAGCAAACAGAAGTAGAATGACTGTGGCAAGGGCAGTGCCAACAGTAATAGGTGCCTTGGGTGCAATCCCAAAACATCTGGAGCACCACTTGAACAGCATCAGCATTGACAAAATCCACCACCAGTCAATTGCAAAAGGCAGTTTTACTTAGAACAGCTTACATCCTGCAATAATTTTAAAGTATTAAACCATAGCCTTTGCCTATCCTAGGTCCTTGGAAAGAACTTGATAGATGGACAAAAATGCCAAATCCAGTCTAAATAACTGCCTAATTGTATGACTAACCATAATAGTCACCAAACATTGGTTTATTAATATAACCATTCCAATAGTGACAATAGTGTTGAAAACAAGGAAATGGAAAAGATTACAAAATACTGAGTTGTGCAAATAGAGGTTGCAAATACATGGAAGACCTCAACAGTGATACCAATTGTTATTGGAGCACTAGATGCAATACTAGATGAGTACCTAGAAAGATTTTGGATTGGTTAAATTTGAAACAACGTACAACTTACAACACCCCAGCTACACACAACAGCGCTGTTGCATCTCATACATAATTGGATGCTACCTTTATACAGTAGTTCCCAAGCATTTGGATAAAGCTTGAATAATGAAGTAAATCACCCAACATCATTTTTCTCCATTTAAAGTACTACTATGTTTGAATTCAATTGTCTGTGGTTTCTTCTCCTTCACTGGAGGTTTTCAAACAGATGGGATAATGTGGTGATTGGTGCAATGTGCAGTGGATTGGATTTGATCACATCTTAGGATTTTTCCAGCTCTATGATTCTGTGATTCTATCTCAGATCAAGAAAGACTGACAAATGCCTGTGTCATACATTATGCTAAGCCACAATCTGCTCAACCACAGTTTATTGGCTACATTAACAAACACACAAAGCCATGCATTTTAATTTACAGGACTCAATGGCTGGGTTCACACAACACTTCAGCTTAAAACAAATAAAGCAAAATATAGTTGGGCACAGTATATGGATCCAGTTTTAAAAATGTAGAGCACTGTTTACATTACACTGTTTACTCTTGTACTGGCACATGCATATTTTGGCAGGTCTTGATTTGTTGGTAAAGTGAGAAACATCTCACCCAGGCAAGGCTGACACTGGAACCTTGTTGATGTTGATGTAGCCAGATGGTCAGCAGTGTTATGGCGTATCCATTCCATTTAGGATATGACCATATGAGTCACCCAACATGGAGGAGAAGTAGAAGACAGAACATCATTGATAGTCAACAATGCTTCAGTGACTGCAGTAAGTCTTTGTCAAGTTAACTTCCTGCTATAAAAGAATTATGTCCCTCTCATAGTATTCAGAGAGATTAAAAAGAATTTGTCCCTCTCTCATGCACAGGAGCAAAATAGATAGTACAATAGTTTTGAAACATAATTACTGTATACTTAACGATCTATGAAAACCAGGTCAAACCACACTTTAAGAACAATGTTCCGTTCTGGGCAGCATAGTTCAAGAGGGTTTAGACAATCTGGAACCGATCAAAGGAAGAAGAATGACGGTGATCCGGGAACTCAAAAACTAAGGCTTTGGAGGGAAGATTGGAGGACCTGGGAATATCCATCTTCTTGAGAAGATGGAAACAGGGGAGATGATAACACAGAGAACTGATACCATAGAGAAGAAGATCGAAACCTTTTTTCTATCACCTCCAAGTGAAGGACATGGAGAGCCAGTGTGGAGGAATGGCTGAAATATTTTGCTTTGGGGAGACCCAGGTGCAAGTCAGTTTTCAGCCATGGAAATACATGAGGTGGTCACTTTCTTTCAGGTCAACCTCACACTGTTGTGGGTATAAAATGAGGGAAAATTCTTCGTGACCCACAATGAACTCTGAAGAAAAGGCAGGAAATGAACCAGATAGATAAATGATAGATACATAGCAGTGGTGGGATTCAAAAAATTTTTATTACCAATTCTGTGGGCATGGCTTGGTGAGTGTGGCTTGATAGGCATGGCAGGGGAAGGTTACAACAAAATCCCATTCCCTTCCCATCCCACTAACCTGCTTTCCAGCTCCGTTCTCCTGTGCAGGGCAACAAAAGAAGACCCAGCCGATCAGCTGGGACTCGGGAGGCAGAGAATAGATGGGGGCAGGGCCAGTCAGGGGTGGTATTCTCCAAATATTAAAATTTCCGCTACCAGTTCTCCAGAACTGGTCAGAACCTGCTGAATACTACCTCTGATACATAGGTAGGTAGATAGGTAGGTAGGTAGATAGACAGACAGACAGAATATACAGTATGTTATTCAGATTTAGACTGAATGTTAAAAAAGTTCCTAAAACTAAAACTAGCTTAACTGGAACCAAGGTGGTTGTCTCTTTAGTGACTATGTTCAAGCAGATGATTATATTTGTTGATCATCACTATATATTATCTCTTCTCTAAGCAATTCTGGAGCTCCTTTTGGTGAAAGGCAGGAGATAGCTAAAAATGAAACATTTTATATATCTTTCCTAGCTATGGAAGGAAGACTGGCAGCAGGAAGATGAAGACAAAAACATTGGCCTATTATAGCCTTGGTTCAGTTCTAAAATAAGCCTAGACATTCCTCAATTCCTCAGAATATAGACTGAATCCAGTTGGACAAAATATGTGTTACTTATTTAAGTTTGTCAGCAAAGAAAGTTTATGAATATATCATCATGGCATTTAAACCCGTTCTGCTTAGGACTTTTGGGTGGGGGGAACCATGTGGCTGAGAAATTTTGGAAACCCTTGTCCCAAACATCTGTCTGACACTAGATGGTATTTTAATTATTTATTCTTCTTTGGTTAGATCCTGTCCTTAAGTTCCCATTTCCCTCTCTTTTAAAAACGTAAACGTGTAACCACAGGCACAGTGATGGATTAGCTACCCATCCCAGAAAGTGGATTTTAGCCCTGAGTCTTCTTCCTCTCTAACAAGCTCACAAGACACAATTAGAGATGTAGACAGATCTCAGCTCTTTGAGTGCTGTGTGGCCTTCTGGCTCAACTGAAGTGGTAAGCCTGGAAGTGGGGGAGAGAAATGCAGGGTTCAAATGACAAGCCTCCAATGCACCAGAGTCATCTGAACTGCCAACAGCATTGTAGGCTTCCTTAAAAAAAAAGCGGGGGGGAAACGAGTGGGTGGGAGGTATGACTCAGTGTAGCCTTGAGGAATTTGCATATCTGAATTTGCCAGATGCTTTCCTGAGGGAAGCTGGGGCACAACTTCCTAGGAGGTCTCAAGCATCATTGGAATGAATGGCAGTTCCTTCTAATGGGTTGGGTGGAAACAATTCCCAAGCAGACTGTGTGTGCCCTTGGAGAAAATGTGGTCTCTCCCAGCCAGCTGCTATTTCAGTGGCATGGGCATTTCATTTTCCAAAACTAGCTATTATCTCTTCAAAAGGGTGAACAAGAGGATTTAAATCAATATTGAGGCCGAAATTCATACAGCTCTATAAACCTCAAAAAACAGAGAGAAAAAAAAATCCAAGGAAACTCTCCAACTAAGATGACTGGGGAAGTTGATCAGGGGAATCAAAGTTGAGATGTTTGTACTTCACCTCTACAAGTGTGGGAAAGGACCTTTCTCTCTAACTGGTTGTCACTGGGAACTTTTTTTTTCTAAGATAGGATTAAAATATTGTGTTACTCCACACCTTGTTACAGGTGCTGCTCAGTGGTGGGATTCAATTTTTTTTACTACCACTTCCGTGGGCATGGCAGGGGAAGGATACTGCAAAATCTCCATTTTTATCCCACTCCAGGGGAAGGATACTGTAAAATCCCCATTGCCTCCCCACCCTACTAACCTGCTTTCTAGCTCCGTTCTCCTGTGCAGAGCAACAAAAGAGGACCCAGCCGATCAGCTGGGACTTGGGAGGCAGAGAATAGATGGGGGAAGGGCCAGTCAGGGGTGGTATTTGCTAATTCTTCGAACTACTCAAAATTTCTGCTCCCGGTTCTCCAGAACTGGCCAGAACCTGCTGAATACCATTTCTGTTGCTGCTGTTGAATTTTATGTAGCTTTTTAATATTTATTTCGGTTCGTTCCTCTGCTTTGAAAAATGGACAGCACACTTTTATGAATAAATGAAGGTTAGAGTCTGTATCAGGACAAACCACAGCCCTATTGTGAGGGTATAAACCCGATATAGAAAACAAAGCAATATAATTAGAAGCCTTTCTAAAACCTGATTAAAATGCCTTAAAAGTAGATTGTGACTATGCAGACTAAAGTAGGTGCAAATAGGCCCAGATTCTCAGAAATTGATGACGGCAAAGAAGACAAATAGGATTTACTCCTATTGTTTTATTCCAAGACTTTGCACTGATTATTCCTTTCCTAGAGAAAGAGAATGGCTGTACAAACAGATGGGAATTATATTTTTTGTGGTTCAATCTGGACATCACATCATCTTCCATTTGTTTAGGCAAATGATAGAGAGTATGGATCCAATGATGACCCATGTGAATTTATCTTGGTTGATGATTTTTTGATTGATTGATTTTTTTTAGTGTCAACTCTTAGTCATCACATAGATTTTCTCCATAATGATCTGTCCCCCTGATCTTTCAAAACTTCCAAAAATGCACCCATTATCACTGAAACTGAGTCCATCCACTTTGCTGCTTGCCATCTTTTTGTGTTTCCTTCCATCTTTCCCAGCATTAGGGCCTTCTCTAGAGAGCTAGGTCTTTGCATAATGTATCCAGAAGAGAATAATTTGAACCTTGTCATTTGTGCCTGTGGAAGAACTCTGGATTGATTTGTTTGATGATTCATTATTACCTTGGCTGTCTATGGTATTTCCAAGAGTCTTCTTCAAACTTAAAAAGCATCTATACTCATCCAACTTTCATTTCAGTAAACTATCACAGGGAATAGAACTACTTGCACTATTCTGATCTTTGTACAGTAGGAATACACACATGATAGTATCAGAATATTTTTTCCAAGGCCTTCAAGGCTGCTTTATCAAGTGCTATTCTGCAGCATATTTTTGATTGCTTGTTTCTTTATAATTAATGGTTAATCCTAAATGGCAAAAGCTATCTACCACTTCAATATCTTCATTATTAATTCTAAGACTGGCAGCTAGTTAAAGAATATGGGGTAGAATGGACCAATGATTTTGGGTTATAATATTCAAATGGATTAATAGGAGAGAATGTGGTTAAAAAGCCTCAAATTCACATTGCCTTACAATTTAAAACTTTTTAAAAATGATGTACTGTTGGTATGTGACACCAGAGAAATGGTCTAAAATGTATAAAAGTAATTACAATCATTGTTGTAAATGTAAAAAAACCGGAAGGAAGTACAATTACATTTACAAAAGACTGGAACCTGTTTATAGACTTGTTGTTGAGAATGAATAAAAATGAATTGATAATTTGGGGATTTATTGATTAAGAAGATTTCTTTATGGGAAGAAGGGAACTATGATATGCAATATGGGAGGGTAGAGATGGTCATTGCTATGTTTGTAACTGCTGCAAAGAAGATTGAAACCTGCTTCTTTAGCTATCTTTCTTCTTGTTTTTGTTATTCTTCACTTTTTCTTTTACATTTTTATATTTTTCCTTCTGTGTTTCTGTAGTATTAGAAATCCCCTTTAATAAAAAATATTTTTAAGATTTCTAATAAAGCAGAATATTTGTAGTTCAGGGTTGAAATGGGAAGTCCTTGGTGCTCTCTGAACTTGGTTGTTTTCTTGCAGATAGTTCATTACCCAAACTAGGTAATAGCAGTAATAGATGAGAGCAGCTATAGGCAGATGATCTTTAATATACAGATGACGTTACCTTGTTTGGGTAATGAAACATCTGCAAGAAAACAATCAAATTCAGAAAATACCAAGGATCCCTCAAAAAAATTAAGGCTATTGTACCTCTTGTCATTAGTTTGGCTTTCCCTATATTTAATTTTGTTCCATAAGTTTTACTATAATCCTTGACTTTTATTACTAGTCCTTGCAGATTATTTGCATTTTTGATTACTAGTGTAGCATCATCACCATCGAGCAGGATATTGAAGTTTCTTCCTCCAATTTTATAACTGGGCTCATCTTCTTCCACTGGTTGGTGATATCCATTTGTAACTGCATGGTGAAAGTGTACTACAAGAAGAAATGCAAGTCAAAATTAGTGGTTTGTTCCTATCTTTCTTCTCTTCCACCTCCTCCTTTTCTCAAAATATCTGATGGAGTAGGATCCTCTTCAGTGACATTCTGCGGCAGGTTTCCCAAACTGTGAGGTGTGCCTCCCTTGGAGAGATGCAGACAGAGTGTAGGGTAGGTGAAGATTTTTACTTATGTCCTTATTAAAAGTAAAGTTTAATTGTATTGTTTTCATTGTTTATGTTCATTTTGGTGGTTGGATTTTTAGGGGAAGTGTGTACATTAGGATTGCACTAGAGGATGTGTGATCCCCATTCTATGGAAAATAAAGATGGTGTTGCTAATTGCTCGGGTAGAACTCTGTTAGTTGAAATACCCTGAAATGAACTTATTGATGTAGTTCAGCTGATACAGAAGCCTTTGCTGCTCACACCTATGAGAACCTGAGAGCCCCGCAATGTGTTTAAGCAGACTGCATCTTTCCTATGCATTTTGGTCATCTCCCGTTCTCTCTCGTGCATGTAAGAATTTGAGACAAATACCTTGACAATCCTGCCATACCAATTTCCTGCAAAGCTCTCAGAGTATCAATAGCACTAGCAATAGCACTTAGAGTTATATTCCACTTTACAGTGCTTTACAGCCCTCTCTAAGTGGTTTACAGAGTCAGCATATTGCCCCAAACAATCTGGGTCCTCATTTTACCCACCTCAGAAAGATGGAAGGCTGAGTCAACCTTGAGCATGGTGGGATTTGAACTGCCAAATTGCAAGCAGCCGGCAGTCAGCGGAAATGGCCTGCAGTACAGCACTCTAACCAGGGGTGGGATTCAAAGTTTTTAACAACCAGTTCTGTGGGCATGGCTTAGTTGGTGGGCGTGTCTTGGTGGTCATTTGACTGGGTGGACGTGGCTTGGTGGTTATGTTATTGGCTGGGTGTGGCCAACTCAATATCACTCACATTGAGGCACGCATCTCCTCGCCTGGCCTCTCATGACTGTGGGGATGCTGCAACAGTTGTAAGTGTGAAAAATAAGTCACTTTTTTCAGTGCCATTGTAACTTTGAATGGTTACTCCACACAAGCAAAGTACCAGCAAAGGAGGGGAAAAAAACTCCAGAGATGTTCTTGAGACAGGAAGTCTAGTCCTGCCCAGAATGTAATAAGGGTTAACGGAGAGGCAGTTTCTTTAAGCAACACCAGAATGTTTCCTTCCTGCCTTCCTTACAGGATTAGGCCAGTAATTTCTTCTAACAACCGGTTCTCCGAACTGCTTAGAATGTTAACAATTGGTTCTAGCGAATAGGTGCGAACTGGTAGAATCCCACCCCTGACTCTAACCACTGCGCCACCGAGGCTGTTTTCATGGACTCCATCTAGATCAATCTTCTCCAGTCTGGTGACATTTAGATATGCTAAACCTTAACTCCCATTACAATTGTTCACGGCCAACAATACACCCATGATACTGTGGTCACAAGACTCTCATACTTTCTGCTATACATAAAATGAAACTGAACTGTACTCTTCTGTTTTACACACACACCCAACTAACTCTTGTGTTCACTTGGCAGCAAGTGATGTGATACCTGCAATACCATTCTCCCTCCAACTATAGTATATAAAGCTCTATGGTAGCCAAAAATAAAACCCATAAGGAAGGTTAATTTTTAAACCTCCAAGTTGACATTCTGGCATCTGTGCAGTTGCATGGAATATAAGGTCCAATGACTGCTCCAAATCTCAAATGTTAAACGATAAGAGATATTATTAGAGGTGGGATGAAGGGGTGGGAAAGATCAACTGCTTGAAATCTAATCAACTTCTTGAAATCATGGAGAGCTACCACAAGTGACCAGGAGATGGCAGGCCATAGCAGAATCAGACTCAAGGTGTCAGATGCATTTATTTATATATTTATTTCTAAGATAAGCATTCTTAGAGTAATGCTAAAACAAACACCATAATGAGGTAGTTGAAAATATTACAGAGGGAAGACAATGGAGCAGCACAAATGTAAAATAGCTCGAGTTTTTCAAGCGCTCAAGTAAACAAATTAGATGTCAGGCAAACTTTTTGAGCTTCATTACAAAATGAAAAGTCAGTCTATTACTGAAAAGTCATCTGCAAATAACCATCCCATCATGCCCCAACATGTAAAGAAACTAGAAGTAGAGTACAGAAATACATGGGAAAAATACTCCTTCAAGAGTCTTAGATGTGACACTGGCTGTTCTTGTCTAGGCTCAGAAGTTGAACAGATCTAGTTAGTACTTGAATGGAAGTCCATCAGAATATCCTCAAGGGAAGAAATCGGGGGTGGGGGACCATATTGGAAGAAAGCAGTGGTAAATATTTCTACAGTGCCTAGGTACGCCCATATATTTACAAGGAGCTGTTCAGGGTATCTTTAATTTCATGCCAAAACAATCAGATACAAAGATTTCCCCCCCATACCATCATGCTGTCAAATATCTAATTCTCACTGCACTATCTTATGCCTAAAGATATTCATGCATGTAGTAGGGCTATATTGCTATTATCCTTCTCATCTTGTCATCTTTTTCACCTTCTCATCTTTCCTACTTCATTCTCCTATTACTATCTTATGATTTATCATTTGTATCTATGATTTATGATTGTATCTTATGATTTATGATCTGTGATTGTCATTTTGTTGTTTGCATGTACACTGAGAGCTTATGCACCCGAGACAAATTCCTTGCGTGTCCAATCACACTTGGCCAATAAAGAATATCCCAATTCCAATTCTCCAGACCCTGGGCTCAAAATTGCAAAAGGTTGCATAAGTTAACACATACATGTTTAATAATGTAATGGTAATATTTAGATTTAATTACTATATCTTAGCTATATAGGACTGTCTTCTTCAGCAGGTTTTCCAAAATGTGAACTTCTACCAGAGATGAAATAAGACCACTGGGGAAAACATTCAAGCAAATTTCTTTAATTTTTCTTAAACTTGATGAGAAATTTCAGGGTTTTGCTGTTTTTTTCTGAAAATGTATTTTAATTAACTAATTAATTAAAACTTTAATTATGTTTCATGTTTTTTGTTCATTTTCATTTCATTTTCATTTTTGTTCATTTTCCTTTATAATGGTTAATTGATTTAAGCATCCTGTATTGCAAAAAAAAAAGACAACATATAGACATTATGCAAATTAAGAAGCACTTAATAGTAATACTCCAACCTAATTACATGCATTTATTTCTGTAAACTATCTCCTGTTCATCTAAGCCAGGGCTGTCAAACTTGTGGCCTGCAGCTTGGATGCATCACATACTGGGCACACCCACGACCGGTTTAGAGAAGAGGAAAAAGTCACAATACATCACGTGATGATCAGAGGTGGTATTCAGCAGGTTTTGACCAGTTCTGGAGAACCAGTAGCAGAAATTTTGAGTAGTTTGGAGAGCCGGCAAATACCACCTCTGACTGCCCCCCATCTATTCTCTGCTTCCTGAATCCCAGATGATCCATTGGGTCTTCTTTTGTTGCCCTGCACAGGAGAAAGGAGCTGGAAAGCAGGTTTGTGGGGTGGGGAGGGAATGGAGATTTTGCAGTAATCTTCCCCCAGGAGTGGGGAGGGAATGGGGATTTTGCAGTATCGTTCCCCTGCCATGCCTACCAAGCCAAGCCACACCCACCAAGCCACGCTCACAGAACCGGTAGTAAAACTGGTAGTAAATTTTTTTTGAATCCCACCATTGCTGATGATGCTGTGATGATGTGAGTTTGACACCCACCCACCCGCAATCTAAGCAGTTCCACTCTTTTCTTTCTTTCTACCTCCCCATTCGGGTTAAACATTTCTTTTGAAACGTTTTGCATTTCCACCACAATTTTTTTTTATCTTGTTCCAGAGGCTATATACCTCAGGATAGCGATCCTAATTCTCTCAAATTTTGTGCATATTTCATCTTCATTGGACTATTTTATAACAGAGTTATAAAAGATGTTGGATATTTCAGCAAGCTTTAAGGTTCACTCAACTTGTTTCTGTCACATGGAAACAGCCAATATTTTTGCATTCTTTCATTTAGGGGTATTACATTTTTAATTTTCTTTCATTTTTCTTGGGATGGAGGAAGAGAAAAAAAAAATCTCAATCCTTTCGTGATCAGATTGCGCTAAGACTTTTTCAGCTGCGAGTGTGCCTCCATTGGACTTACAGGACTGGCAAAGAGGGAGCTTTTGGCTAAGCTAAGAGTTTAAAGGGATGTATTAAAAAAATAGAACATGAGTAGAACTTTCACAGTGTACCAGCAAGTGTCATATATTTATAGAAAGTCAGAAAGGCTAAAGCGTTAGAAAAGCATAGCTTCACAAAGAATACTAAAATCAACAAAAGGCTATTTTGGCTATGTCAGAAGGGAGGGGTATCCTTGTTGCTATGAAAAGAGGGTAAAGTAGGAAAAAGTGACAGAAAGAGGATAGGACTCGTCCATTCTTACTTTGGTTTGGTCTTCTCCCCAAACAAGAACTATGTTCAGATGGACCTAAGTAGAATCAAAGACATAAGATGGAGTGAAAATCTAAGTGAAATAAAAATAGAGAGCCAGATTGGTCTAATCGTTAAGCCATCAGAGGCTGTGAGTTCTAGTCCCACCTTAGGCATGAAAGCCGGCTGAGTGCCAATCACCAGGTGACTGTGAATTCCAGTCCAACTCACCTCAGACAGGTTCTATTCTGTGGAAAATAGGAAGAGGAAGGAGTATTAGGTATGTTCACTGTTTGGAGTTATTTATATATAAAAAAGTAGAATTGAAAAAAAACTTTAAAACGAGAGAGGTGGTTAGGAAGCACCTGGTTATCACAAATGAATTTAAGTTTCCAAAACTCCAAAATAAATGAAGTACTTGGTTCATGAATATTACAAAAACAACAAATTCTTTATTAGAGTTTATTAACAATAAATCATGCCAAGCTAGCTCGAATTCACTTTTGATAGTGTGACCAATTTTACTGAGGGAATGGGTGGACCTTTAACAAAGCATTTGACAAAGTCTTCCATAAAATTATAATAAAGATACTGGTCCATAACATTTGAATCCAATAGTTTACGTAAATGACTCTGTATCCAGCTGCAAAGAAGTAGTGTGTATTGCAAGGGTCCATTTGAGTCTCTATACTTTTTCAATACATTTATAAATTATTTGAAATAGTGTGAGAAATGTATGACCTGCATGCCTTGGTAAATCACAGATCATTATGTAAAAGACAGCACTGCTAATGCAATGCTGAGCTACATTAACAGAGGTATAACACTGAGATCATGGGAAATAAAAATTCCATTCTATGCTGCACTGGATGGACTGCAGCTGGAATACCATGTCAAGTTCTGACCACCACAATTTAAGAAGGATGACGAGAAACTAGAAAGAGAGTATGGAGAAAAGCAACAAAAACTTTACAGGGCTTTACACAGAGAGATCCATTCCTTGAAATAGGGATGAATTACTATTCTTAATAATAATTTTCTTAAAAACTAATATAATGTAAAAATAAAAGAATAAAAATAAAAAGCAGAATATGCAAAAAGAGAAAAAAGAGATAGAAAAAATAAGAAATAAGTAAAGAAAAACAAAAAATATGTAAGAAATGACATCCTACTTTCCCCACCACAAGTGTAAACTATTTTAATGATTTTTTTACCTTCTCTTAAAATACAACAAATGATCTCTTCTTTGCATGTTCCATCTCTTTTCTATAAAACAATCCATAAAGCCTTGGCATTTCAGTCCTGATTTCAGGAAAGTTCTTTAAAGGTTACCAGAGGTAGCAATTTATCTATTTTAATGTTGGTCAAATAAACCAACTTTACATTCCTTCCTTTTACTCTTAACAATTTTTGATCTTTAGCCCTTTCAAATAATATCTTAGATATTGATCTCTTTTCATTTTTTTCTTTGTACAATAAGAATGCATTTTTAAAACTGTGATAACTATTTAGTCAAGTAACCTGACTCCTGATGGCCCTTCATTGGAAGTTTTTAAACAAAAGTTGGATATCCTTTTGCCTGAAATGGGAATGAAGTTTTCTGCCCTAAGCAGGAAGTTGGACTAGAAGATATTCAAGTCCCTTTCCACTTTGATTCCATGAAAATATGATTATCAAATCCCAGATGAAACAAAAACAGGAAATAATGCAAAATACTTGGAGGCAGATTTGTTCAAAGGTCCATTTCTTTTCTTAGCCGGCCATTCTCAGCAGTTATCTGCAACACCAAAGTTCAAAAGTGTCAAATTTTCTTTCTATCCTGCTTCTTAGGACAGAATAAAAGAGGCGAAATGTGAAGCATGAATTGCCAGTGTAAAGAGTGAGTCCAGCTGACCACCTTTCTAAATGGCCAGAGTGGCCTTGCTAAAACAAGTTCTTAAAGAAGTTATTTCAAAGCTCTATCAAAGAAGCCTCTTTCAGACATTCTGATGATGAAATCAACTGGCACAGTAAGAGCAGAATTTGGAATATTTATCTTGATAAACAAAAAGAAAAAGAACAGAAAAAGAACCATTTACTATAAGAATTGGAAACTGCAACACTGGCATTGGATGCAGTTGCTGGATAAGGGTGGCATTATTTAGAAAAGAGACCTGATCAGTTTTTTTAAAAAAATGTCTTTGGTTTCCAATATGCTGGTAATTTAAAGAGAAGCTAATAGGGAGGTATGTAAAACAACAAGTGGTATGGAGCTTCAGCACTAGAGGAATACTTCTCCCTGTCTACTCCTGCTCAAGAGTTAAAATCAGCAAATGGAGTTATTCTCTGTGCCCCGCTAGTAAGAAAAGAATATTACGTGAAGATGCAAGAAATGTATGATCCTATAATTATGACCTACTATGCAGAAGTTAGACCTTTCTCCAAACAGGTATTATTTTAGTATCAAATGAATATCATTTTTATCTCCTCAGATTATGCATACTGAATTGTGGGATTTCATCATACTGCCATTTCTATGCTTTTAAATTTTTTCAGAGATTGTTTTAATTGTTTTTATTTTTTGTATCCTTCTCTGTGACCCACAAATACAGGACAAGTTATTTCTCCTCCCCCTTTTCCTTCTACATCCTGCCATATCTCCAGGAACTCATGGTGATGCGATTTACAGGGAGATTTCCCTTCATTTTATCTGCATAGCAACCTCATGGGGTAAATTAACCTGAGCAATTAATTAGCCCAAAGTCACCCCATGAATGACTTGGCCATGACTGAAGGTGGATTTGAATCTGGGTACATTATAAGCTGCCCACAGTGGCTATTATTTAAAATGCAATTGCAGCTCAATAGCTCAGAATTGCCAGGATAATGTGGCATCTTATGTATGTATAAACATGAATCTCTCACAACACGTGGGAGAAGAGAGGCTAAGAAGTACTTGGCAATGTGCAACACTGCTGTTCGGGGTTTTGATAAAGTCAACATCCTGTCTGCCAAGGCACAAGGTTCTTTGTTTCTTTATGCTTCTTGCACATGTGTCCACACAGGCATAATGTTTCCCTATGCACCCTAGTCCTCCAGAGGAGCCACACCGCCAAAACGGCAGGCTACTTTGGGTTCTTGAAGACTTTACACTTAGCACGGAGGCAATTCTGGTGGCCCAGCATAAAGAAAGACGTTGACAGTTATGTGAAGAGTTGGCTTGCTGTCAGGGTTCCAACGATTGTGCTAATTAAATCATGAGCCTCGTTGCATTGGTGGTATAGTGGTGAGCCCCCTCGCACCAGCAGGCAGCTATTTTGGGCTACTATTCGTCCAGTAGCCCATCTCAGCTTGCAGCCCAGTGAGATAGAATACCTATTTATATGACTAAGGTGGCCAACTGTGGATCAACACTACTATAACTCCACGGATGAACCAATGAAGTCTTACACAGCCTTACATGCCACTTGGGCCCTATTGCTACTAACCCCAAAGATCCCACCTGCACAGAAGGGTCTCCCATTAGACTCCAAAGTGAATCTGTAAGCAAAAAGTGGAGACAACCCTAATTCTTCCATCACCCCCACCATCCTACCAGAACCGATGAAGCTTCTTGGATGAGAAGCGAAACATCTTCTTCCTCCAGGGAGGAAAAAAAATCACACACAAGTCCAGTTGCCTTTTGAAAAGACTTTTGGGGACAATCTTTTTATGGATTAAGCTTCCACTAGATCCCAATCTGTGTATGTTTAGGGTGAAGGTGTGTGTGTGAGTGTGTGTGTGTGTGTGTGTGTGTGTGTGTGAGAGAGAGAGAGAGAGAGAGAGAGAGAGAGAGAGAGAGAGAGAGAGCAGTTAGTAGAAAGGTGCACAAATGGCTTTTTGGAATTCTTCACACACATTGTAGATAGATAAAATTAAACTTCTTTCATTACTACTTCCCTTGGATTCGAAGAATGAGATGTAGGGAAGTGCAGAATATCGGAGAGGAGATTGTGTGCCTTAGTGACCTCATAAATTAATAAGTGCTTCACTTATTAAGGGCTTCACACTTACCGCAAGAATTTGAAATGCTATATTTACTGAGCATAGAGTGCTACTTTGTAACGAAGTTTGGGATTATACTTGGCTAAATAAATGGGACACTGTTCTTGGGGAATTGCAAGATTTCCTTCTAGACTCTCATTGGACACTGAGCAGCAGCAGTCCAAGGTCTGAGCTGGATTCTTTGGCAATCAGCCTGAGATAAGGTGAGAAGAGTTGGGTTGTGCATGACAACCCGTTCACACACCCACAAAGCTCTCCCCTGACCTTACAGGCAATGGGTTTTGTAACTTTCCCCAATCTGATGCCCTCCAGATCAGCCCAGCTGGAAGACCCACTCCCACTAAAGTCAACCCTGCAGAAGCCCGTGCCTTTGAAAGAAAAAAAGTGAGTGAATTGAGTGGAGCTACGGAGAGATTGACAGAGGCCAAAGGGGTGGGACATCCACTTGCAAATCCCAGTATGGGAGGGGAGGGTGAAAGGGGGTGAAGCGGAGAGGGCGGTGCTTTGCTTGTGCTGCACTGATGGACAGGCCGGTGCGAGGAGTGACTTCTCCAGCCCACGTGACTCTGCCTGGAGCTGGAAGAAAAGCAGCGGCCTGTGGAGGGGGGTGTTTCATTATATTCAAATATATTCCTTTTCCAGGAGCCACTCCGGAGCATCAGGTCCCAGCGATCGTTCCTATCCGCACTTCGCAGAAGCGGTCCGTAATAGCTACAGCGGCGGCAGCGGCGGCGGCGGCAGCCAAGAGCGATTCTCTCCTCTTTCCCTCCAGCGGACTCCGGATTTCCCTGCGCGGCGAGGTTCCCCCACCCACACGAGTCGTGTTTCACGCTGGCTGTCAAGAACCATGGACTGTTTTTGTATGCCTTGCTTTCTGTCAGTGAGTAGCGCTTTCGTGTTGTTGTTTTTTTCCCCCTCCCTTGTGGTTTTGATGTAAAGCGTAAAAGTCATTTTAAAGGCTAGAAACGATCCGGAGTGTGCGTGTATGTGTGTGTGTGTGCGTGAGAGAGAGAGGAAGAAAAAAAAAAGTGAACGTCTTCCTTGCGGATTTTCCATTTCTGTAATTGATTTTCTTCGGCACCTGAAAAAGAAGTCGCTGCGAAGCGGGTCGGGCTTGCAGACTTAACGCCCGCTCCCTTGAACCTAACAAACTCCCTCGAACCGAGTTTATTTCCGAGTAAACATGGATAGCGCCGCGCTTTACTTATTCCAATAGATTAAACCTCTCTTCATCCTCCCGAAAGGTAAAAGCCCCCTTTAGGGTTTTGCGGGGGGTAGGGGGGGGCAACCTTATCCGCCCCCCCTCCCCCGCTTTCCCCTCCCTCTGGGATCACAAAGCACTTAATCAGGAGCGATCCTTGGGAGTTGGGGCGGGGGAGTGAGGGAAGAGAGAGAGAGAGAGAGAGAGAGAGGCAGGTCCTAGTGGTTAGCGTCCAACGAAGCGGGAAGGTTGTAAAGCACCCAAACGCGTCCGATGGACGAGCGCTCCGCACCGAACGGGAAGGCTTATTAACAATGAACCGGAGCGTCCGACCCGCAGCTCCCGCCCCGCGGGTTTTTCCTCCCTCCGTTGCAAAGGGGGCAGCTCCGACTGAGGAGCGTCTTGAGATTTTACCGGTGGGTGGGTGGGTGGGTGCGTGGGAAACAGTCCTTCCACGGAGATGGATTTGAATGGGAGCGTTCCCTCGAGAACTGCTTCCAGGACAATCCGCCTTTTCAGCCCAGCCTAGTCAGATAGAAACAGAAGGGTGAAAAGAGAGGTGGGAATTCGTTGGATGGGGAACATAAGGCATTAAGCCCAAAGTTTTAGTAGCCACTTCTTTTCTTTTTTAAAAAAAAAAAAAGCTGTTGTGTGCACCCCCCCCCCCAACCCCCAAAGGGTAGGCTATTGGTTGCTTTTTAAAAAATTATTTCACCAACCTTATTTGCTTGCTCTGGCTCCTTTTCTCCTCCCTTCCCTGCTTCCTGCCCCCTCTCACTTCCAACCCGCCCCCCCAGAGACACCATGACGCCTGGTAGCCGAATGCTGATGGTCATTCTATTGTGCCAAGTGATCCTAGGAGGTTCCAACCGGGCCAGTTTGATACCTGCTGAGACTGGGAAGAAGAAGGTGGCTGCGGGTTTGCATCAACAGCAGCAGCGAGGAGGAGGAGGAGGAGGAGGGGACGGAGAGGGCGCCTCAGGAACTGCACACCGCCTGTTCCCAAACCATGAACTCTTGCGTGGGTTCGAGGCCACCCTCCTCCAGATGTTTGGGCTGCGCCGGCGGCCACAGCCCAGCAAAACAGCCATCATCCCTTCTTACATGATGGATCTCTATCGCCTCCAGTCTGGGGACGAGGAGGAAAATCTTCAAGATCTCAACCTCCAATATCCCGAGAAATCGACCAGCCGTGCCAACACTGTGAGAAGCTTTCACCATGAAGGTGCGTTGCAGGATGAGAAGTTTGGTGGGTTCGGTTGTTGTTGCAATAAAAGGAGAAGTGATGGGATTGCAGAATTGTCTCTTCAGAGTAATTGGGGGTGGGGGGGATGTGACCGTATCAGCAACTGAAGCATCCCCTTACAAGCTCCCCCAAATCCGATTGGCTAGCATAGGAAAAGCAGGCTGCAGAAACAGCTGTTTGGAAGCTTCTTCACCTGGGAATTTGACTGGAGGGGCAGGTAGGCAGATTTATTTATTCCCCTCCCTTCCGGATATTTTGCTCTTTCTAGCAATTTGCATTTTGTATGTGGTAGATTTAAGCAGAAAGTTTGCCTTTTCAGAATTATATTCTAGATTGTGGATTGGACTGTCCTGGGAAAGGGAGGGCATAGGATGAGGGTCTCACTTCTTTTCATTTCTTCATATTTAGCAGTCTCCAGAACAGGGAGGGGTTGCTTTGCGGGATATTTTATGCACTGTCCTTGAATATTTTTTTTTAAAGCATTTTGCCTAGGAAATAACAGCCTGTGGTGTTTGTCCTTCTTCTCACTGTCCTAACAGTTAGCAGGGTGCCCGTGGCTTCATTAAGAAACAGAAAGATACGGAAAGCCACAGTTGCACAATTGAAAATTCATCCAGATAGAATTGGCATAGTAATAAAAATAGCAATTATTCCTATTACTGAATAATTATCATTGGTTTCGTAGTTTGAATAGAGCACACTGTGTGTCTGTGTGTTTGTGTATGTGTGTGTGCAAGAGACAAAGTGAGAGCGTCAGCACTCACATCCTGCACATGGAGCTCTAAGAACATATTCCATCAGATAACACCAGCGAGATTCCAGATTTCACGCTGGTTACACTGGATTGTTATCCTGCTCCTTAGGAGTTTATGTAGGAATTATTATTGCCCTCCGTACTAACTTTAGATAAAACTGTTTCCATTCACTTGTTTTGAAGGGGGTGGGTGTCTATACATTCTCCTTTTTAATGACCAATGTGAATGACTAGAAAGAGGTGAGGGGTGTGTTTAACTGGACCTCCAAATGTTTCCTAGCATGAGTTTTGGGTCTCCTACTCCCTAAAGAAAAGTCCATGGTATTCATTTACTTGTTCAGGATTGTATTTTTGGGAATCTGGACTTCTGTAAAGCTGTGAAACTAAGTTGTGTGTACTGTAGGTGAATCTATTCTAAAGAATTTAAAAAAAACAACACATGGAGTTTTAAAAAAGAAATCTGCATATTTCGGAGAGCATTTTTTAGTAGACAAATATCTTTTGCAATCTGCTGTTCTCTTTCAGAGCAGATATATTTCATCTTATCTAACCACCGTTCTGTGAATGGTGAGCTCCATCTGTCTCTTACTGTTGCTTCTGAAACGACTTGAAATTTAGGGATCAGGAGAAGAGCTCATTTCAAAAGATAGGCAGAAGCGTGGGGGTTGAAGCGATCCTGGGAAGGGTTACACTTTTGTTGTTTCCTAAAGATGTGATCACAAATTCTGCTTTCTATTCTCACCCACCCTCCATGGGGCACAGTCCATTTTTCTCTTTATGGTGTCCAGGGCTGGGCACGTGCCTGGCACTCTATCAATGCAAGAATGAATTATGATACAATTAGGACAAGGGATATTTGCACACAGGCATGAACAGGTGCCCTAGCTGAACTTTGGCAGCCTCCTGCAGATGGTCACTGAGGTGGGAGGTGCCAGGCTTGTTTTGGGCAAGTTTGTCTGGAGCACCCAACATTTTGCCTCAGTATCCCCTTGGATCATCCTGGCTGCTGCATCCTAACACTGATAGGAGCCCTACTGATTTCACTGGGGCTAAGTTCCAACTAAACAGTCCTTGAAATATAGATTGCAACCTTCTTGATATCTTGTGAAGAAAGAACTTCATTTGGTTGGCTTAATTTCCCAGGAAATCATGTTGGGGAATCCAGCGAAGAAGGCTGTTCTGTGTTGAAAAGTTAAATCTCAGCAGGGCTTTCCCATGATTTATCTGCTTTGTTGGCAATCTCATGACATGGGCAGTGGCTTGACATTTCCTGACAGTTTGAACAGTTGATCAGTGGAACAACTTGCCTTCAGTAGTTGTGGATGCTCCAACACTGGAGATTTGTAAGAAGAGATTGGACAACCATTTATCTGATATGGTATAGGGCAGGGGTCGGCAACCTTAAACATTCAAAGAGCCACAAAAGTCCTAACTGGAAGCCCTCCATTCAATTCTGGAGCCAACCAGATTCTATGGTGGTTCCCCCCACCATAGAGTCTCCTCCTAGGATGGCATCCTTTTTCCTCTACTTGTCCCAACCAAAAGCCCTATCAATTGTGGACCCAACCGACAACAGGGAGCGCAGCAGTGGGAGGAAAGAGCCACATGCGGCTCCAGAGCCACAGGTTGCTGACCCCTGGTATAGGGTTTCCTGCCTGAGCAGGGGTTTGAAGTAGAAGACCTCCATGGTCCCTTCCAATCAGTGGTGGTATTCGACCGGTTCTGCCCGGTTCTGGAGAGCCGGTAGCGGCGATGAGCAGTGGAGACCGAACCGGTTCTCTTTGCTGCTCTGTGTTTGGCCCACCCCCTTGCCCGGGCTTCCATACTCACTTTTATGGCCAGAATTCAAAGCGCAGCTGCTTTGCGTGGTGCAGAATAGCGCCACGCGGCAGCTGCTGCAGCGACCAGCATCGTGCAGGCTTGCAGGAGGCAAGTTAGAACGCCTCTGTGCCTGCACAAAGTGCGTGTTTGGCATGCGCGTGTATGCAAAGTGTGCATGAGCACAAAGTGCAGCCACCAAGCCACGCCCACCGAACTGGTGGCAACTTTATTTGAATACCACCACTGCTTCCAACCCTGTTATTCTGTTAAAGCAAATGAAATCCATGAAAAGGGGGGGGGAGGAGAATTTTCTTTATGGGAGGGGGCATCCTTTCCATCTTGGTACACAACAGCAGGGAAATCACACCCCGTGGTGTCATCCTTTCACAAGGACTGTTTCTACAATTTTCTGGGCTTGTTAAACTGCATCTTCTCCTTGGTGCATCCTGCTAACCTTTTCCCCTTTGTGCTTCTCTCTCTCTCTCTCTCTCTGTCTGTTCCATCCTCCAGAACACCTGGAACATGTGGCCAACCCATGGAATCAACCCACTCGCTTCCACTTCTTTTTCAACCTCAGCAGCGTGCCGCCCACCGAGCCCATCTCTTCTGCAGAGCTGAGACTCTTTCGACAGCAAATCCATGAAGAGGAAGCCGTGGCAACGGCAGCGGCTTGGGAGAAAGGCTTCCACCGGATCAACATTTATGAGGTGATGAAGCCCCTGCAAGGGGGAGACTTGGTCACCAGACTGCTGGACACACGCCTGGTGCATCACAATGTGAGCCGCTGGGAAAGCTTTGATGTGAGCCCTGCAGTCATCCGATGGACCACAGGTGGCCAGCCTAACCATGGGCTGGCAGTGGAGGTCATCCACCTCTACCCCACGCAGACTCATCAGGGCAAACATGTCCGGATTAGCCGCTCTTTACCTCAAGGAGACCGTCTGGAGGATGCTGAATGGGCTCACCTCCGGCCTCTCCTGGTCACCTTCAGCCACGATGGCAGGGGTCAGTCTCTGCTCACCCGGAGGACCAAACGCAGCCCTAAGCATGCGCACCAGCGGCCGCGCAAGAGCAAGAAGAATTGTCGCCGCCATGCCCTGTACGTGGATTTCAGCGACGTGGGCTGGAATGACTGGATTGTGGCCCCCCCAGGCTACCAAGCTTTCTATTGCCACGGGGATTGCCCCTTCCCTTTGGCTGACCACCTCAACTCCACCAACCACGCCATTGTGCAGACTCTGGTGAATTCCGTCAACGCCAGCATTCCCAAAGCCTGCTGTGTCCCCACAGAGCTCAGCGCTATCTCCATGCTCTATTTGGATGAGTACGATAAAGTTGTTCTCAAGAACTACCAGGAAATGGTGGTAGAGGGATGCGGCTGTCGTTAAAGGAGGAGTGGGGGGAAATGAGTTCTCTTCATCTCTTCCACTTGCCACCTCCCAGCCAGTCTGGCCAAAATGTGCCCAAGATGAAGGGTGGGGTGGGGGAATGGCCTTTGATTTCACAGAGGAAGCCAAACCTGATCAGCCTCTTTCTCTCCAGTAACAACTACAACTCCCTTGATCCATTCTCCTTGACCTTATTTATGTGCAAATGTTTTGACAATAATAATCATATATTTTGGCAAGATATATTTATAACGACATATTAAAATATAAAAAAATGAATAAAATGAGTCATTATTTTAAAGGTGAAGCCAATAGATCTTATAAAATTATTTTTAAATGTTTTTTGGGTGACTATTCAGAGAGGAAAGGGCTGGAGTTGCCGAGTTATCAATGTCCTGCTTTTCCCTCAGGCAGTTGAAAGAACATGGAGTCATTCCCTCCCCTCAGCCCCCCACTGTTTTTAAAATTATCTTAATTGCCCACTATCCTGACCGGCCTGTCCCCCAACTTTTTGTAGGTGTGATTTGGGGAATGATCGGGTTTCTCTGCTCCATCTCCATATAACCTTCCCTTTACCCACCTCTTTTACTTGAGTTTTGAGGATTTGTTTTTAAAGCAACATAGCTGGATTTAATTGTTACTTTGACTGATCAGCCACACCTCTGTAAACAAAGCTTTTTGTGACATCCCTGTCTTTGGCAGGGAATGGTCGCAGTTGGACTATCTTGTAGATTGTTTTTCAGGTCCTGCTACCATGCATGTAGGTACTTGTGATCAACTCTGCATTTCTGAGGGGGAGTTTACTTTTTTTTTAAATCCATTTTTAAAAAATTAAAAATACCCAAAGTGTTTATTATGAGATCACTGCACATGGATCCACCACAATCTTGAGACTGGTGGACAAGGGCAGTGGTGGGATTCAAATTTCTTTACTACTGGTTCTGTGGGCATGGCTTGGTGGGCGTGGTTTGGTGGGCGTGGCAGGGGAAGGATACTGCAAAATCCCATTCCCTCCCCACCCCACTAACCTGCTTTCCAGCTCCATTCTCCTGTGCAGGGCAACAAAAGAAGATGCAGCCGATCAGCTGGGACTCGCGAGGCAGAGAATAGATGGGGGCAAGGCCAGTCAGAGGTGGCATTTGCCGGTTCTCTGAACTACTCAAAATTTCCACTACCGGTTCTCCAGAACTGGTCAGAACCTGCTGAATACCACCTCTGGACAAGAGTCAGGATAACTTCCTCTGAAAGAAATCCTTTCTATTTCAATGGACTATCCCAGCAAGTGGCATTAGAGTAGTTCTCTACTGTCTGGTCGTCCTTAAACATCTGAAGGACACCCATCCATTTGGAGAATGTCAGTTTTTTCCTCTATTGCCTAAATCAGGGGTGTCAAACTCACGGCATCATGGCAGCGTCACATGAAATATCAGGACTTTTCTCCCCTTCGCTAAACCGGGAGTGGCCAGCCTGACACATCCAGCCCATGGGCCGGGAGTTTGACAGCCCTGTTCTTGAATGTGAGACAGCAACAGGCTCACAGCTGAGATACCCATAGTTTACGGAGTCATTGTTTATAAAATCAACTCAACTCTAAGTGGCAACATAGTCTGAGATAAGCTTTATCCTGTAAGGTTTCACCACTTTCTAAAAAATCTGCTCACCTTAGTTTCCTCTTGTCCATCTTTTTAAAATGCTCTTTCTAACCTCCTCTTCCATCAGGTGTACATGACCCTTGCCCAACATGATGGCTTCCCATCATCTGGGTAGAAATTCTAGGATTTGCAGTCCTAGAAACTCTGAAGGCCATCCCATTGAGGAAGAGTGATGTAAACCAAATAGATATCCGATTCCTGAGACAGATCTATTAGATTAACTGATTATTTATTATTTATCTGTTTGTTTGTCAAACATGTACAAGATAACAAATCTAGGTATGAACATAAAGATGAACAAAGGAAGTAAATACAGATAAATGGGGACAGTAAGCCAGGGGTGGTAGGCACGCTGGGGTGCTTATGTACACCCCCTTTAAAGACCTCTTAAGAATGGGTTGAGGTCCACTGTAGACAGTCTGAGGTTGAAGCTGTGAGGTTGAGGCTGTAACAATGGAGTCAGATTATGGTAACTGAATGACACAGAAAGCAGGATGTTCTACATATACTTCAAACTTTTCAGATGTCTTAAAAACTGAGCCTTAGAAACAGGACAATCTGTGTTGAGGCTGGGTCTGTCAATCACCCATCCATCGATCCTGCAGACAGCAACAAACATAGCCACTAACAAACAGACTGGTCAGCTACATTAAATTTGCTCCCACCCATCAGGGAAGGAGCAAACCATGCCCTTAGAGACTTGCTAACCATGTGAAATGTTCTCAGGAAAGAGAGTGAGAGATACATTTGAAAAGAAGCTTAAAGGTTTTCTTCGGGGGTTGGGGAACAATGGTGAGCCCTGCAGGGTTTGTTCCTCTATTTTATTCCTTTATTTTAACCCTCTTTTGTTCCTAGCCCTCAGGTTGAAAAGTATTAACATTTTGGAAGAAGAAAAAATCTGGCTGGGAAAGCACTTTAGCTCCCTTCAAAGCTTGGAGAAATCTTTTGAAGATCATATTTGGCAATTATGACATCTTGAGAAAGAAAGAGGGAATGTCAAAAGAGTTAAATATGAATTAGAAGCTAAATTGATGTTTGGGGGTTTGACTTTTCCTTCTTAAATGATAGCAAGTGAGATCCAAAATACCTTGACGATGGGTAGAGTTTGCTCCAAGTAAAATGAAAACCTGCTTCAGGCAGGAAGTTTGAGGGAATCCAGTATCCATGCTGTAAGCACGTCTAGGAATCCTTCATCATCAAAGAGTTGGTCAGAAGATCTCTTTCAAAATTAAGCCAAAAAAGTGATTGGACACTTGTACAACTTACAGGAGATCTGCTTGTGGGTTTTGTTCTTTTGTATTAGTAAGTATGAATACAATATGTAAGTTCCTTCTCAAAGTCTGGCAACAAATTAAGCGGTGGTCTCAATGCTCCAGAAAGCCAGTGTGGTTAGTGCTTGTGCTGTTGGACAAGGCTCGGGAGATGCAGGTTCCAATCTATCCTCGGTCATAGGAAGCTCATTGGATGACATTGACTAGTCCAGGGGTCCCCAAACTTGGCAACTTTAAGACTTGTGGACTTCAACTCCCAGAATTCTCCAGTCAAGTCTTAAAGTTGCCAAGTTTGGAGATCTCTGGGCTAGTCCTTATGTCTCGGACAACCTATCTTGCAGGTTTATTATGGGAATAAAATGATTGAAAGTCTTCATATAAGCTACCCTTGAGAAAAAGGTGAGCTATATGCCTTATGCAAATATAAATACAGTATAATATAAATTTCCTCATTCACTTTCTCCCAGGGCTTAGCCAGCAGTATAATCTCATTTTCAAAAACCCTCCAGGGCTGCCTTCTTGCTTCTCTCTCTGCCCTTATGATCTAATGAATGCCTTCTGGTGACCTCCAGTCATCCTGCTCTACTATCCTCAGCTATCCAAACATTTTTGGGTTCCTGAAATGACCTACCCATGCTCTCTGCTGCATCTTGTGCCTGGAATTGCCTCACGGACCCATCTTGTTTATTCATGTCCTTCCTAAAACTTTACACCCTTCTCAGAACTCACTTTTCTGAAGACCTTGAAGGCTGCTAGGTAATTATTGTAGTATATGTAACTGAAATACAAAATATCCTCCCTTGTTAAAAATGTGCTTCCCATTTCCTTTCTCCTTTTTTTCTATTTAAGTGCTTCCTGCTTGTAATAGGCTGTGTACAGAGGTGGCATTCAGCAGGTTCTGACCAGTTCTGGAGAACCAGTAGTGGAAATTTTGAGTAGTTTGGAGAACCGGCAAATGCAACCACTGACTGAAGATTTTACAATATCCTTCCCCTGCCACAGCCACCAAGCCAGGCCCACAGAACCGTAGTAAAAAAATTTGAATCCTACTACTGGCTGTGTAGCTGCCAGAGTTGGTTTGATTCAAGATGAGTGGCAAATAAATGTAATCAATAAATAATAAATAAAATAAATAAAATAAAATAATGGGGAGGCACAGAGGAGAAATTGGTGGATCTAAAAAGCCAGCTGAAAAATAGTGAAGGGCAATTAAAGATCAGGTCAGATAAAAGCAATGAAATGGCTATGGAAGGACATGCTTTGAAAATGATTCTGAAGAAGTGTTTGGCTCTCATGTATGGTCAGCACCCCTCCGTTACTTGTTAAAGCAGCCCATCATCTTTTGCAGGTTACTGCAGGAGACAGGAAAAGAGAGAAATTATTGTTTAGGAGTTACATTTTGACTCAATTTCCAACGGATTTATGAAGAAACCAGTGAGATACAAAACACATTGGTGTAAAATGCGATTAGAATTACAGCTTTAGAAAGATGAAGGACATTTGATAATTGAAGGCTACTGACCATAAGACCCAAATAGAATTTCCATATAGGGAAGCGGTTATATTCCAGATGCTGGAGATAACCAGACAGAGAAAACAGCCATATCCACCATATTAGCTAAGCTCCTCAAAGACCAGCCTGGAAAGGAAGCATAAGTTTGTCTTGTTCTAATTCCATATAGGAGAAGAATGAAAGAAATGATACTTATTTAAAGATGCAAGGTTCAGCAAGGAATCTCTTATCTGGATTTAGGTGCTCTCCTCCTTTGGCCTGGATTACAAGATATATTGAAAATTATTGAATTTAAATCACCTGTTTTTAAATCATCATTTAAATCACCTGTTTTTTTTCCAGAATGATGAGTTAGAAGCCTTCTGTAAGCTAGTGACTTGTGGAACTGCCATCCCAGCACATTTGAGGAACATGAGTTTGAGGGATCCTATGCCTTACCACTTTAATTAGGAAAACAGTAACACCGTGGCTCTACCCAGGTCCTCAGCAGTGGAACATTTGTGCAGAGTTTGATATTCAAGGAAGATATGGGCATGAGTAGAAAAGAGTGCCTGCCAGACAATGGCAAGGCTGAGGTTACACCTGCCACTTAGGATGGTACCAAAGACTCAGTGCAACCTTTTCCCCTGCCTGCCTGCCTGCCTGCCTGCCTTCGGTCCCTCAATATACTTCCAATGGAAAAAAAAATACACATGCATGCTTGGTGGGGGAGGATGAGAAAAGAAGGCCAAAAATGATGCAGCATTTGTTGTTTTTCATTACTGGAGCTCCCCAAGCCTCCAAGAGGGCAGCTTAGTGGAAACCAATAAAAACCGAGGTGGAAAGGTTGCCAGAAGCCTCATCTCCCTAGAGAGTGCAGGTGGAGAGTCCAGATCAGAGCCTCAGGCAAAAGCAAATACGCATGCTTGCGGGCTTGCACACCCACACTCTCCCATACCAACTTGCTCTTGCAAAACTACTTTCTGAGCAATTTTTTTTTTTAAAAAAAGGTGTTTAGCTCACTGGGCGCTCATTTGCTCCCACTCCATCCCTTAGTTCTCCATGGAACTGGAAGCAGCTCTGTTAGTCTGCCCCCACCTCCCCCCTGGCTTTTGGTGTTTGTCCAGTTTCCAAAGAATTTATTTTCACATTCCTCTCTTTAAAAATACTTGTGTTATTGCTGAAAAGAAATGGACAAAGATAGCAGCACAGTCAAGTGGAGGCATTTCTCTTGACCACATCTCCCCCGCCCTGGAAAAAAAAACAAAACTTCCTGCTTTTGTGCAATTCCTAGTCATTTCAGTGGAGCTTGCAGGACATAGAGTCATTGAATCAGGGTCTCTCTCAGATTAATGAATCCTATTTATTAAAGCTCTAAAAATCTGCTACATGCAAGGCTGATTTTCTCATCTGTAGAAGTAATTAGAGTTGGGTCCAAATTGCTTTCCAAAATTCTCCACTCGGTTTATGGCAGAGATTCTGGGTGGCTTGTAACTCCAAAGGAAGGAGAATTTTCCAGTCATTTCTCAGGAACAGGACTCAATCGTAATGTTGATGGTAGCATCTCAGGTGAAAAAGCCTCATGGAAGGAATGCTTTCATAATGTCTTCCTGCCTGCCAACGTTCCTTCCTTCCTGCCTGCCACCAACATGGTGAAGGAAGCCGAATATATGGGTCACAGGATAATATTGCAGGATTCAACCTGGGTCGATCACCAGGACAAGAGCTTTTGTTCTTCTGAGCTTTTGGACTTGTGCTGGAGTCTATCTTCAGGGACCCCATCTTCAGGGCACTTCTTTCTAGCTACAGAGACGTTCCCTGAAGATGGGCTCCAGCACAAGTCCAAAAGCTCAGAAGATAAAACTTTTGGTCCCGGTTACCAACCCAGATTGGATCCTGCAATATAAACATGGTCATTGTCATATGACATGCAAAGTGAAGTGGTATGTGCAATGTGCCAAAAAAAAAAAAAAAGACTAACAACAATTCCACAACCCCCCCGCCCTCTCTCTGAGGCATTTGGTGTTTCAGGGTTTTAACGAATAAATTAAATAAAGCAAGGCAATCATAACTAGAGTTGAAATGCTTTGTGTCTTGTGGCAGAAGAACTCTCTAGTAAGGCCAAACCAAGAAATATGTTCAAATAATGAATGACAGGAGCAGAAGTCACATTTGTCACAGTGGGAGCATTTTTTTCAAAGCTGAATCAAACAACATTCAAATAACAAGGTGGAACTGAAGCAGAACTTCTCATTGACTAACCCTTTAAAAAGTTTCTTGCTTTGCCTGGAAGATTCCAGTGGTGGGATTCAAAAATTTTTTACTACTGGTTCTGTGGGTGTGACTTGGTGGGCATGGCAGGGGAAGGATACTGTAAAATCTCCAGTCAGAGGTTGTATTTGCCGGTTCTCCAAACTACTCAAAATTTCCACTACTGGTTCTCCAGAACTGGTCAGAACCTGCTGAATGCCACCTCTGGAAGACTCTATATATAGTGACCACGCTGTAGACCAGTGACCATATATTTCTATTTCTTGAATATATTGATTTTGGAGGCTAGCACTGTACAGATTTCCTCCCCACCCCCATTTCTGTGTATTCTAAATAAAACGCTTCACATATTGAATATCATTTTCAGCATTCCCATAAGGTGCTCCAAAACTTGATTATATTCTTTTTAACTATACTAAAAATATCTTCATAAAAAGCATCACTGTAGGAAATAGATAACGAATATTTTAAACAAGAAGAAAGTACTGTGATTGTGCAGTAGCAAATGGCAATTTGGACAATTGATACCAAAACTTTTTGATCTATAATTCTGCAAGGCGCTTGGCCTTTACCTCTGTTAAGCTTTAATACTGTATGAGCTCTGTAATAAATTTTATTTTGTTTGCACTTTAACCATGGAAGTAAATTGTTCCGAAAGATTGTTTATCGATAAGTATTTCAGGGTTCTTTTTACTCCACAAAGGATTAAATGCAATTATTATCTTCACTACTAAGTTGGGAAATGGGAAATTTTTGTCTTATATTTGTTAGGTTCACTCTAAACAACAAGAAAAAAAGAAAAACAACAAACCTGAAATGGCATTTTAGGTTATTATGTACAAGAATTCAACTGTGCAAGTTGTACTCATCAAATTGAAATACTTTTGAAGACTTTTCTGGATCTATTGTTAGAAAATAAAATGATTGTAAAGACTGCAAAGTCTTTTCCAGGGGTGGGGTGCAAATATTTTTACTACCGATTCTGTGGGTGTGGCCATGTGACTGGGTGGGCGTGGCTTTTTTGAAGCACCCCCCCCACCCTCTGGTTTTTTTTTTTTTTGCCTCCTGGGCCTTAGGGAAGCCTCCTGGGGGGTGTTTTTGCTCCCAGGAAGCTTCCCTGAGGGCCAGGAAGGGCAAAAAATGGAGCGTGTTGGGAGTGCTCAGCAATCCCCCCCCGCACACCCCTTTTTGCCTCCTGGGCCTCAGGGAAGCCTCCTGGGCAAAGCAGTAAGACAGCGAGCGGGATCTCAACACAGCTGATTGTCAGAACAGCTGATCGTCGGGAGAGAAAAAAAAGAAATACCTTAAGGAGTGACTGGGCAGAGGAGAATGCAATCAGCGATGTTGGGCATGTGCACGATGTTGCGCATGTACAAAAAGGACTGACTGGGCAGGGAGGGGAGGGGCCAGCCAGGGGCATGATTTGCTGGTTCTCCGAACTGTGCAGAATCATAACAACTGGTTCTATAATACCAGCCTGAACCAGTAGAATCCCACCTCTGGTCTTTTTTATGGACACTTGTTTTCAAAATAATAATGGGTCAGAGGCATGCTCTTCCAACATTCTGTTATTCTAACTTATAATAAGAAAAAACTTTTCTAAAATCTCTTTCTTGACTTTGCATACCCTATACGGGTAAATACAACTGATTGCTCTTCCTCCATTTTCTCAGAAAATGAAGAGAAGAAGGGGAGCCAGTCAGAGATGCAGCTGTCTTTGGGCGTGTTAAATGTGATTGTGTAGCATATCTGAGCCTTGAAAAGTAGTGGAGTCCCTGTGCGGGTATTAAGGGAAGTTTGGGAAGCCAGGGAGAGAACAATACCCACCCAGTAAGAGTGCTTTTTTTCCTCAAATTTATCTTCTTTTTCTGAAGAACTTCTAAAGCAAATTTCAGCAACTTGAATGAGGACTATAGAAAATAATTCTGAAGACTTCTACATGGAAGGAATGCTCTTTTTCTCAGTTCCAAATGTGATTGCTATCACATTGTACAAAGTAATGCTTATTTCAATAGTAATTTATGGGATGCAACACAATTGGTAGGGTTTGGATAACAAGCTAAGCCATAAACCATGGCTTTCAGGCTATCACAGCCAGATTCATAGTAAATGTTTTTGTGACTTAATGCAATGTGTCAAGTCAGCCACTGGATAAGCATTTTGCATTCAGTAGTAAATAGCATTTGTAGCAGCATGTGCCCCCTTTTCTCCCAGATTTGAGAATGATTGAATCATCAGGTATAAGCAGTCAATAGAAATTTGATCCTCTGTCAATCAAACTACAGTTACGTGCATTGACTTAATACTTATTGATGGAATGTTCAATGAAGTCATTATTATACAATTTTTAAAAATACACCTAATGTTCCCTATTAACTGAGTAACCTACCCTACTTCCATTGTTAGTAAATTAGTCAATATTAGTAAAGCAAAATGGCCACCTTCCTTTAAAAAAACAAACCAAAACTTTATAAGTAAATGGTATTGTTATTTCTACTTCTAGGAATTAAGACAGCCAGCATATGATAATCAGGACAATTTTAGCATCATAATGATAGGAGAGACAAAGTAATAGGAAGTGGACAGATTTCACAACAGAGCAGGACAACTGTTTGGTAATTCTACCTGAATTTTTAAACTATTGAACTGTTTTCCCCCCCTCTTGTCCCACTTGTTTATATTCACATTTTAGGTAAGTAGCTAAAGGTGTTGTTATCTAACAAACAAGTTGGATTACATGCAATTTATATTGCATTTCTTTAATATTTCATTAAACCCCTCTGTCAGTTAAGAGATCCTATTAAATTAATTCTGTGAAGAAACAAATCAATCAGCATTTATTGCCATAATACCACCTCGGCTTTTTAAAGGCAATGGCAAACCACTTCTGAAATCTTGCCCCAAGAAAACTGCAGGTACTAGTCCAGGCAGAACAAAAGAAGCTTCTTGGATGAGAAGTGAAATGTTTTCAAAGTTTAAAAAAACCCTAGAAAGTCCAGTTGCCTTTTGAAAAATCACCTTTGGGACAACCATGATCAGGATGATTGAGAATTTCCAAGGACAAGTCCAGGCAGAAGGCCACTCTAGAACCAAGTGACTATTACGGAAAAGCGCAATCTCTTAAAAATGTAATAGCTGTAGTGGCGCAATAGTTAGAATGCATTATTGCAGGCTAATTCTGCCGACTGCCACCAGTTCCATCCTGACCATATGAAGGTTTATTCTGCCTTCCATCCTTCCATGGTCAGTAAAATAAGAATCCAGATTGTTGAGGGCAATATGCTGACTCTGTAAACTGCTTAGAGAGGGCTGTAAAGCACTATGAAGCAGTATATAAGTCTAAGTGCTATTACTATTCTCCAAGGAATGGAAAATTGGACTTTGAACAAACAGATTAGGAAGAGAACTGATGTTTTGAATTTTGGTGTTGGAGAAGATTCCTGAGAAGATCCATGGATGACAAGAAAAGAAACAAGTGGATCAGTGAACAAATCAACTTAGAATTATCATTTAAGATACAAATGACCAGGCCCAAATGATACTACTTTGGATGCTTTACGGAAAAGGCTATAACACTGGGGTAGGTGGAAATAGAAAGAGGAGGACAATCAAAGTCAGTTACAGTGGTGTTGGGTGCACCATTGGAAGATTTGAAAACCAGTTTAGGGACAATTTAATGTCACCTTGATATTTGTTCCATGAGTTAGTCAGTTCTATCCTCTAGGATCACAACATTTCTTCCATGTCTGCAGTGAAGACTAAATGATAACATTTCTTGGGCTTTTAGAATTTATCTTATAAAATTAAAACCTGTCTTTCAACTCCTGAAAGTACCTCTAAAAATTAAGCCAGGCATCCTCCCATATAGTGTAATGCAATGTATCAATTTAAAACATTAAATGAATGGTTCAAGAGGGTATAATACAACTGGGCTAACCTAAAAATATATTTCTCCCTGTCTAAAAAAAAAAAAATCAAGATAAGAGGGGTCAACTGAATCTTTTTTGGGAGGAAATATCACAAGTTGAGTACTGTTACAAAAAAAAAAAAACATTTTCTATTCACTATTTTGGTGTGGCAAAAGCAGAGGTTGAGCAAGAATCTTCTCTTTGGTGCTGTCTGGATGACAAACCCGTCTTAGAAAAAGACACTGTCGCCCACTGATTAGAGGTCACTCAGTGCCATTTACTACACCTTTGCTACATAATTCTCTGGTTGGTATCTTAACAGTCACAGGGATTTATATTACCAAAAGCCTCCAAAAGAAATCTGTCAGTAATTTCCTTTCAAAAGTTATTCTTGGCTTGCTGTGGAACTGTGTTTCACTTGTCCCATTACTTGCCAGTAAAATTTCTTTCCCAGATAAGGTTCATTCATTCCTGCCTTCCTTTATAGCCCTTACATTTTCATTGTTAGAAGCAATCACAAAGTGAGAACAATTTTGAAAACCCAGAGTGTTTTTTATATTTTTCCATCTCTTATGCAAATAGATTTTTGAACTGACCTGATTTGTTTTATGCATATTTGAAGGACTTCTTGATTGTATATGTATTTGAGTCTCTTCATGTTAAATATGTTGCATTTATGTTTATTTGTCATATAGATATATATATATATATATTGTCTGTATATTTATACAAGTAATACAAGCAAGACAGACAGACAATTGTTATTTGTCATACATGTTGTCTATATTGTTATTTATTACATCAAAGCTTCCTGGAGGGATTTCAAAATCCTCATTGTATCCTTTAACGTCTTTTAAATTAATCCTCTTAAAAACAACAGCACCTCCCTTGTGGAACGTAAATCTGACTATACTGGATTTTCTAGACAATCCTCTGCTCACATATTTTCACTGAATTTGACTTATCTTCCACTGTTTTTTGAAACAACAGCAAATCAGCAGTTATATTTTGCACCAATTCCTGTGTGCTGAGTCAGATGAAATCACAAGACATCATCTCATGTAGCTGTGGTGACTTCCTGCTCCATGTGACAACTAAGGAAGCCCTGTGTCTTCTACTGCAGAAGCCAGTCTTCTGTTTGATGGAGTTCAGTCCAGATTTGGTTTAAAGATAAAAGAGTCGTAAAAAGGGAGAGCAAGGGTTAGCAACAGTTAGCTCCTTGAGAATGGGCTGAGTGGCAGGCTTACAGATGAACTCTTCATTTGAGATAAGCCTTTGCATAGCACCGTTGAACCATGAATCAGACAATCACATTACACCCTATGTACGTCTGAGGATAGTATAGAGTTGACCTCAGTGGAAGCCTAGAAAATCTGTGCTAATTGAGTATGGTTTGTTTAATCATGTTAGGAGTGTCATGCATACACGATGTTAATGTTATACTTCTTTTTTTACACAAAAGTAATGATTTCTGATTTTGGCATCTGTAGCCAGTGATTAAGGCATCAGATTAAAAAGTAGGACATCATGAATTTAAATCCCACCTTAGTCATAAATGATGCTGGGTGACCTTGGGCCAGTCTCTCTCTCTCTCTCAACCCTAGGAAAGAAGCAGTGGCAAATCACAGCTGAAAACGTTGCCAAGAAAATTTCAGGGACTTGTCCATGGAGTCACCAGGATTAAAGGCTGACTTGAAGGCACCCCCATCCTTCCAAAAGCTATAAATCATCATAAAGAAACTGATAAGCTGTTTTTTAGAGTATATGTTTCTTCTTTTTGAGTGATCTACTTCAAACTGGAATTTTAATCAGGGAATAACTTCCAACAAATACACCAATTTGCAATCTAGATTGTACCTGTGACCTACATAAACAAAGACTGGGTCTTCAATTATGTAGCTGTAGTCAGTGTCTTGAGTTTTCTGATCTCTCTTGTGGAGACATCTGTAGAACATTCTCTTTCACATGCTCATGTTTTCTTTATTCTTTCCTATCTCCTTGGAATACAAAAGTATCCCAGATACAAGAAGAGGTTCCGGGGAAAACAGTCTCGGAATAAAAACATATTTCCTGGGATTGGCACATAGAATATTGCTGTAGAGTTGTACCAAGTGATTAGGAGATAATTAGGGAAGGAGACAACAAATCTTGCTGTTGTTGATATTGTACTCGCAGCCAATTGAAGGATCTTAACAGAATAACAGAGTTGGAAGGGACCTTGGAGGTCTTCTTGTCCAACCCCCTGCTCAGATGGGGAAACCCTATACTATTACAGACAAATGGTTGTCCAATCTCTTCTTAAAAACTTCCATTGTTGGAGAATTCACAACTTCTGGAGGCAAGTTGTTTCACTGATTAATTGTTCTCACTGTCAGGAAATTTCTCCTTAGTTCTAAGCTGCTTCTCTCCTTGATTAGTTTCCACCCATTGCTTCTTGTCCTGCGCTCAGGTGCTTTGGAGAATAGCTTGACTCCCTCTTCTTTGTGGCAGCCCCTGAGATATTGGAAACCTAATATCATGTCTCCCCTAGTCCTTCTTTTCATCAGACTAGACATACCCAATTCCAGCAACTGTTATTTATATGTTTTAGCCTCCAGTCCCCTAATCATCTTTGTTGTTCTTCTCTGCACTTTTTCTGGAGTCTCTTGATCTTGAGGTATAGTTTATCTTTTGAGTAGGAATGGAGGACTCACTGTTCATGGGATGGGACATTGAATCTCTGCCACACTCCCCAAAATATTTTATGACCTTAAGGCATTTTAGAATTAAATTAAGTATTTTTTGATTTGGGGAGTCAGAATATTTGGTTTGCTCTGTCAGTTTCTAGCCTCTGTGTTTGTGTGTGTGTGTGTGTGTGCATGTCTGTGCTACTTCTGCTATGCAAATAAAAATATCTTGAATCATATTTCTTTTCCATGTCCCTCCTGAGAGTTTCTCTGTGTGTTTCCAGAAAATGGATGGGTTGGCTATTGTTCAGTTCAATTTGACGACACATTCTCTCATCTTTGCTTCCAGTTTTGGCTTCTTTTATAAATATGGTGTACATTGGTTGCTGAGTGCACAACAAGGTCATGGGTGTGAACAGAAGATTGGAATAATGGCTCCTGATGCCATAAAAGGTTCCAGTGTCTTTTCCTTTAACAGACATGATGATTGGATTATTTTGCTGTATTAATTGCTGAGAAGGGGTGGGATCCTCCCAAATAGAATATTTGGAAAAGAGACTCTGTTAAATCTTCCCGGCATCCAAATATTTTATTTTTGTGTCATAGCTGCCATAGTTAAACAACTTACGACAGAAAAGTGATTGGGAACAAACAGACCAAATTATCCTCTCTTCATGGTGATGCTGCATTCCATCTTCACAGACATTTGGCCAGTTGGCCTGATAGCTTCTCCTTTCTAATTCTAGGACGGCAGCCCCCATCTGGAAAGGATGAGGAAGCACTGGGAAGAAAAATCCCTGAACTCCTGGCTGACTGTTCTCAGGGCTTCTCCCCCTCCTGCCCATCCTTAGCTCTTTGTCTCTGGACCCCCCACTCATGCTCATTCCTCCCTCTCTTTAGAAGGTAGATATATCACCTGGGGCAGTGATGACCTGTTGCCTCTCCTTTGATGCCTGCATATCAGGCATAACCATGCCAAAGAAAGAATTTCATTTTGAAGTGGTGTAAGCCAAAGGGGAGAGCTTTTCAGCTGTTTGACAGGGCAATTACACACATTTCCACTGATAACCCTCACTTGATGGCTTGCTGCTGCTCCTGCAAAAGGAATTAACTTTAGTACCAGATCTGTACTTAATAGGGGCCTTCCATTGTAACTTGGAGCGGGGGAGGAATTTCACTGAATTTTCAAAGGTCCTGCCTTCAGGGTAAATCTATCTAAAACTGTCTCTGTCTGTCTATCTATCTATCTATCTATAACTGATTTTTCTATGGAACTCTTAGGGGTGCCTTTTAAAGCATGAACTGAATTTGTTTGGCCACAGACATGAGCAGCTGAGTTTCATTGCAATATTGCAGGAACTGGTGATGATCCTGACATATTTATTTATTAGAATTTTATCCCTCCTTTATTTCTTTATAACTCACAGCAGTGAACATTCCTAATACTCCTTCGTCCTTCTGTTCTCCCCACAACAACAACCTGAGAAAGTGTGGGCTGAGAAAGAGTGACTGGCCCAAAGTCACTCAGCCGACTTTCATGCCTGGTGGGACTAGAACTCACGGTCTCTTGGTTTCTAGGCCAGCACCTTAACCATTACACTAAACTGGGTCTCATTGTCAATATTATCACTTTCTCCTCTATCTGCTAGACTCCAAACATGTTATATTTCAACTCTCATAACCCCCAGACTATGTGACCTCTCTCCGTTCATGACAACCCCATGAAAGAGCGAGCATAAAAACAAAGCGAAAGTTGTTCTTTGGATATCATGACTGAACTTGGGTTCCCCTTCTTAGTCCTGTTCTGTAGGCCATCTTACTTGAACCGAATATTGTCCAGATGGAATAACATTAATAATTTGGAGAGTACAAGAGTGAACGATATACTCCAGAGATACATTTTCTAACCTTAGCAGGCTTCTTCTTGCTCTGTAAGTTAAGAACTGCCTCTGTGGGAGATTTTTACATGATTGGCAATGATGCTCACTTCATCTGAAGAAGCCAAGGAGATAATCCAGGAAAGACTCTACTAAATGACCCACTTTGACCAAGTGCTAGAAATCAGTGGTGGGATTCAGATTTTTTTACTACCAGTTCTGTGGGCACGGCTTAGTGGGCTTAGCTTGGCTTGGTGGGTATGACAGGGGAAGGATACTGTAAGGATACTCCATTCTCTCCCAATCCCACTAACCTGCTTTCCAGCTCTGTTCTCCTGTGCAGGACAACAAAAGAAGACCCAGCCCATCAGCTTGGACTTGGGAGGCAGAGAATAGATGGGAGTGGTGCCAGTCAGAGGTGGTATTTGCTAATTCTCTGAACTACTCAAAATTTCTGCTACCGGTTCTTTAGAACTGGTCAGAACCTGCTGACTATCCTCTCTGCTAGAAATCCCCTAGGTCTACAGCTATCTTTTTTTTAACCATTAGACAGAATAAAAGTGAGCTAGAGCAAAGTATGCATTAATGATGGGCATAATTATATCACTATTTGAAGGGTGATAAAATGTATAAAACTACACTGTGTTCTAGTCTGCCGACTCAGTACAACAAGCAATCTATTTGTCAGTCCTTTGACTGACCCAGTAATTCTGACAGTTCATTGTGATTATCCATTGCTTAAGGGCTTCTGCAGCTGATGTACTTTATGGAAGGATTTTTATTCTAATAGCTTTTTTGTTCAAATTTTTAAAATTCCATTCATTAGCAGCCTAACAAACAATGGAAAATTCCTAAAACCTGGCTTCATTTTTAAGTAGTTTTATCTGATTGAAAATCAGTTACAAATATAAGGCACTAAACTGCCCAAATTCCAATAACCTGAAATTGGATGAAAAACCACCAGAACGAGAAGATAGTTTGTTGGGCTGGAGGTCAAAAAGTTTCCTCTTCATTATCACATTATTTGCCAGTGGAGGTCCAATTGAGGCTTCCGTACCTCAGCGGATTCACCTCAGAAACAAGATCTGGTTGTGATCCTTTAGATCCTTCTGCCCATCTGTTATTGTCAATCATTTATAGCCAGCGCAGATCTCTGTTCCAACACATTTGGAGAGCACCAGGGTGGGCAAAGTCATTTTAGGTTGGTAATTGTTCCCATTCTGCATATTCAATCAACCATTGCTAATCTTAAAATTGCTGCTAAATTAAAGTAGAGCTGAGCAGCTCCCTCTGGGTCAGTCATTGTGTCTCAGTTTCCCTTATCTTCTCCCACAGTGCAGGGAACCTTTTAGTGTCAGAGTGATGCCACTGGAAGCTTTTCTTTCAAGGCTCAGTTTTGAACTATTTGGGAGACTGAGAATAGGAGTGTTCACACAGCCCTTACTTTCCAATTCCTGCCCTTAATTTTGCATTCCTACAAGTTTTTAAACCATTTTCCTCCACTAATCATGAACCTGTGAATAACATGTTTGATTTGATCGTTTGTGTGGGGCATGGATTTGTTTGAGGCAAGGTAAAAACTGCCATGAAAAAGAGTGGGGTGGCTGAGCTGGATGCCCTGAAAAAGCAGTTAATTCCTTAATGTATTGGACGGTGTTTTTAGATCAGAAAGAAAGATGTTTGTGGGATTTTCTATCTCAGCTGCCAAATATCTTGGCCAGCAGTAGACATGGCACATCTTGTATCCTGAGGTGAGATCACTCAAATAGGAGACATTCCTTGAGATAACGAGGCCGAGGACCCAAATAATTTAAAACATGGAAAACCAACACCCTGAATTGAACTTGCAAATATTTTGATATTTGATAGCAGATGTGTAGCATATCCATAGCAAGATCTGGACCCTATGTAAGCATTTAAACAGTAGAATCCGGATTCTATTCAGGTACACACAACAATATATATGTGTTACCCTTGCCTGAATGCTAGACAAATGAGTTGAGTCTTTTAAATTCCTGTGTGGGCCACATGTTGCATAAAACATAATATCCAGAAGAATTTAATATGTAGAGGTTAACCCCAAAACATTAAAAAAGAATCAGCTACAGGTTCTTGACTTCTCAACACAAATACTAACTGTTCTAATATATTTGGTTGATTCTGAATGACATCAAATGCCATTGATTGTTTTGGAATTCTTTTTTGTAAATTTATACTTTGAATATTAGCTAGTACTCTATTGAAAGACCAAAGTCTAATCTGCTCATTGTGCATACTCTAAGCTGTAATCCATTTGCTTCTTAAATAAATTCTGTGTTCATCCTATTTGATAACAAACCATTCCTAAAAAGCAATATATTTATTCTCAACAATTTGAATCTTGGATGAGTGGTATATTTGAGTTAAGGATATACCTTTCCACTCTGATAGCACGAGGTACTGAAAATCAAGAGAACTGCTTTTAATAGTTCACATAACACATCTTGTTGCTTGTTCAGACTTAAGGTGAGAGAGAGTTGCAAAGTGATACTTTCTCTCACACACATAGAATTATTAGAGGTATATTCTGCAATAAAGTGCATGAGGTCTGCCGATTCAAGCTACTTTCTAAAGCACCTGAAGGCCAGACAAGGAATAATGGATGAAAACTGAACAAGGAGAGATTTAACCTGGAAAAAAGGAGAAACTTTCTGACAGTGAGAACAATCAACCAATGGAACAGAAGTTGCCCTCAGAAGTTGTGGGAGCTTGAGACTTTCAAGACTTTCACTTGAGACTTTCAAGAAGAGATTGGACTGCCATTTGTCAGAAATGATGTAGGTCTCCCACTTGGGCGGAGGGTTGGACTAGATGACCTACAAGGTCCCTTCCAACTCTGATTATCTGTTATCTGTTATCTGATGTGCTCATATTCACTCTACTTCTGCTTCTTCATGACTGAAAAGTAATTCATTAATCAGTGAAATGGTTTGCCTGCAGAAGTAGTGGATATTCCATCATTGGAGGCTTTTAAGAAGAGATTGGACAGCCATTTGTCTGAAATGGTTTCCTACCTGAGCAGCGGGTTGGACTAGAAGAGCTCAAAGGTCCCTTCCAACTCTGTTATTCTATTATTCAATTAATCAGTTTTAATGTTTGTCCTAATCCTCTACTTTTTGGAGTTTTAACCCATGGGTGAAATTGACTTAAAAGTCTTAAAAGAAGATGAACATTTATTTTATAGAATAACTCAAAAGAGTATTGAGCAAAAGATTTTGACAGCTATGGTAGATACAGAAAAATAATATTTAGGCAATAGTCTGCAACCAAGATTATCACAAATGTTTTACAGAGAATTGTCATTTACTCCCTTTTTCACAAAAGAAGATTGGATGCTGTGGAAATACAGCCAGTTAAAATTCATTTGGGATCTGCTGGTCTTGGGCAGGGTCTCATCTTATGGGTGGAAATTCACCCACGCACAAGACATTATCAGATAGTAATTGGTGAAATCCACCATAGAACCTCCTCTGGCTCACACATTCTGTAACTCACACTAGAGATTCAGGGAAGGAAGATGAGGAAGTAGGAGAATATTTATGGACTCAGATTGTTGTGGCGGCTCCCCCCACCTCCACCAGCTGCTGAAAACTATGGCATTGCATAACAACTAGTGATAGTATCTACTGCTCATGTTTTATAGCCTAGTTGTTTGCTTTTTTATTGCATGTCCGTGCCTAGCACAAAGGACTTTGATTTTTTTTTTATTTTTAAGTTGGGCCAGGAAAGATTTGTAAGTGGTGTGGCTAAATAGAAACAATTTTGGTCATAAAGTCCAACTTCTCTGTAGTGAACAAACACAGCATTTGTTCACTTCCATAACTTTACAGCAGAGTTAGAGGCTCTTTTTATAAAGTGTTAACTGGAGATGAATCTTTAAAAGCATGAACTGACTCTTTAAAGATGAACCGTTGAAATTTAAACATTCCTAATCCTGATTCTAATAGTAGCCAGGATGTTGTGGCTGCTTCATCACTGGAGACTTTTAAGAAGAGTCTGGACAGCCACTTGTCTGGAATGGCATTTATTCTCTTGCTTGAACAGAGGGTTTGACTAGAAGATCTCCAACATCCCTTCCAACTCTTGTTATTCTGTTATTCTGAAACCACAGCTAGGCAAACTGTTAATAAGGGAATGATTCCATGCATTCATCAATAATAATCAACCAACTGTTAGCAGAACTCATGTCTATAAATTAGACTTACCGTTTAAAATCTAATGGGCATTGCACCTGATGGCACTGAATTCCATAAGTTTGTAACAGGTTTTGGAAAAAAAACCAATTGCTTTATTCAGTATTGAATACCACTATCAGGCTTCAGCAGCTAATCCAGAATGAAAGAGGCAAGGAAAATAGTCTTATATGCATCCTTTTCATAATTGCTTGCATTTTTAATATGTCCTTTTATTTGTTCTTTCATCTTCTCAACTAAAATCTACAAACGCTTTTGTTTCATGAGAGGGAAACAAGTTCCTGGTCCTTAGGCTTGTAAACAACAGATGTCTTAAGCAGCACATCATCCTGACAGATATGTAAAGGAAATACATGCTTCCCAATTAACTTTTTGGGGTGGGGGTGGGGTGGGGTAGGTAAACATTTCATGATGTGAAACTGACAGGTCCAATTTACAAGTGGACGGGAAAGTATTAACCACAGACATCCTGGGTCCTGCTGTAATGTACAAAGAGGAGAGTTGAGCATGTTTCAGATCTATACAAGCAGCTAATCAGTGATTAAAACTGTTCCTGGTCTGTATCATTTTAGCTTGCAAGTGGGAGTTGCTTGCTCCCCTCCCCCACATGGGAACTACATGTACAACCATCTGGATTTCACTATCAAACTGAGTGTGTGTTAATACACTGCATATATGACTTAGCTGATGGAATGCAGGAAATAGCAATCCAGCTAACATAGATTCTGTGCAAGCATAGGATTCTTAACTGTAGAGAATAACATAAGAAGTCTTGAAGTAAAACTGATGATAGTTGCCTTCATGATGTATGGGTCAAAATGTACCCATCTGAAGTGCCAAGTGTATTCACATTGTTGTCACGGGTGTTGTAGCCAAGTGTGAGATTGTGTGGGAGCCTGGAATTCTTGTTATCCACTTGAATGTTGAAAATTAAACATGGGGTGTTTTAAAAAATACCCAAGGGAAAAGCTATTGTTAAAAAGAAAGAGGTCACGTTATTATCAGCAACAGCAATAACAACAAAATACTTTGTTTTAAAATTTTATACTCTTTGTCTCTACAGGTCTACTGATCCTTAAACTAACATTGATCCAAAGCCAAAGATCAGTTACCCAAATATGACAACAGCTCAGTTGACCAAAGCCAAGAGAGGTAGAGGTGATACATACAAAGAAACCCATAGAGGAATGATAAAAGCTGAGATTTGGAATTGTGTAATATAATGGTAAAGGAAAGAGGAAAAGATGGAGAAATATGCATCTGTTAAACTAAGATAAATTGTAAGACTATAATAGACATGAATAAAAGTGGTCTGATCCTGTGGAATAGAGATGCTGAGTGCATAGAGGGAGGTAAAATACAGGATTAACTTTGAATAGAGGACTTAAATATATCTCTCGGAAAACATGAACTGGTTCTAAGGTTGTTTGAGTGTCTATGGAAATGGAAATCCAAAGGGGGTGATTCTGCATATTGTACTCCAGTGAATGGTGATGATGAAACTATATGTGAGTATAGGGAGTATAGGGAAGTATTGAATGAATATAAATCAGGAGAAAATTATCCTCTTAGGGAATATGATTAAGAGGGATGGAAAGAAGTCAAGAAAGTACAGAAAAAGTGCTAGACCTTCCCTTCATAGGCAGAGCCACAAGTGAGAATGATGAATAATGACTATCTGCTTAATAAAAGGCTTTAGTGCCTTGAATACATATCTTAAGTATAAGTCCATTCAGATACACACATAGAAAAGGAATCCATACACATTAAGAGCATGGCTGATTGGATCGACTGTGATGAAAGACTCTGGGAATATTGGGGAGCAATGAGAGATTATGAGTATGGGACCAACATATCGTGTATGACAATACAGGTAGTTCTTGACTTACAACAGTTCACTTAGTGACTGTTCAAAGTTACAACGGCACTGAAAAAAATGGCTTATGACCATTTTTCACACTAACAACTGTTGTGGCATCCCCATGGTCATAAGATCAAAATTCAAATGCTTAGAAACTGACTCATATTTATGACAGTTGCAGTGTTCTGGGATCATGTGATCCCCTTTTGGAACTTTCTGACATTTTATTTGTACTTAGTGCTTTCCAGTGGTGGTATCCTACCAGTTTGGACTAGTTCAGCCAAACTGGTAGTGAAAAAACAAAGCTGAGAGGAGGGAAAAAAAATCCTCTGTCAATCAGCTGAGAGGAGAAAGAAGAGAAAACCGTAGGATCGGCCCTTCCACCCACCCCTGTGCTTTTCTCTCTTTTATCCTCTCAGCTGATTGGTGCTGCAGGCTTCAACTGGTGTGGAGAAAGCTGTGCACATGTGTTAGATGTACATGCATATGCACATGATCACCAAACCAGTAATGGAACAGGTAGGATCCCACTACTGGTGCATTTGCCTCGTGGCCATGGAGAACTTCAATGCGGAACCTGTCCATCTACTACCCACCGCTCACCTCCAAAGGCTTCACAGTGGAGCAGAACAGCATCTCTTACTTCATGGGCCATAGCTGAAACTTCCCAACCTGAAGCAGTCTCATATCGTTTTTAGCTGCTGAGAAATTTGCACTCACATTTTATTTTGTAGGCACAATTTTTACTGCCAAATCACATCATGGTTAAAAAAAGATGATAATCATTTCTCCCCAGCCTCCAAAAGTTATAAAATACACATGCTTCAGTTTGAAGAGGGAGCAAAAAAGGATTGCATGCATCCAGCTGCTTGATCCGTTTTTGCTCTAAGTTCCTCAGCTTGGACAATTAATGCTTGCCTGGTTTTGGGAAAAGTGCAGAGGTTGCACATTTTATGACAGGGAGGAACGCTTGTGTTTCCCAGACAAAACCAGTAGCTGCTAGTTTAGTCTCTTCTTTTTTAAAAAAAAAATCATTTGTTGGCAGTAGCAAAATCTGAAGCAAGCTTACTTAGATCTTCTGTGCTGTTTCATCAGTCTGGAGAGCTTGAGAAAGTGGCAGTTGAGGTCACTGTCATTTTGGGCTTCTTCAGGTAATTGCTTCAAAGGTGCTCTTCCTGTGTGTTAATCTTTGCAAGGCACTTTTGCATGCTTCAATTCACAGTATGATTCAATACAATAACTAGCCCATAACTGAGGGTGAAATCATCTTCCTTTGGAGATTGTACATGTGGGAACACCAGCCTATTGAGAGTCAAACTGAATGCAATCCAGGTGTACTTGAAGACATTATCCTACTTTAACAAACAAGGAAAACTAATTCCCTCACAGGATCATTAAAATACATCTTGTTTCCAGATTCAAATCTTGTCTATTGCAACATTTTCTTGCATTGCAGGATAAATTGAATTTAATAGAACCTTGATGTTTGATATGTCTTAACATAAAGAGAATACGTACAGGTAGCCATTGACCAATCATTGTACAACTGTTTGAAATTACAGTGACCATAGCTATTGTATTTGGTCATCCTGTCCCTTGGCGGTCACATGACAACGTGATACATAGCTTATGTTCCGCAGTCACATGACCACTATTAATGATGTTTTTGGAGGTTTCTGTCCCCCAAAATTTACCCATTCCAATGAATGGTTTCACTTCCTATATAGGACTACCTGTATACATTTTATTCAATTGTTCATCAGATTTTTTTAGGCTTGACTATTTTTTAAAAATTGATATTATATCCTGTGTTTAGGGGATGGTCAAAACAGGCAAGATTGTAGCCACAATGGTACAATTGAAGTTCCATCCACCATCAAGGCTGCCATCTTGACTTTTTTGACTGTACCCTGCAGAGGTCCCTGCACCTAGAAAGATAATTGAGTTGCCATCAGTTATTCTTGAATGGGGAGATTTTTTCCCTTCTACCTAACATCAGGACAGGGCAGAACGGATCTGCCTTCCTAGCTTTCAAATAAATGGCTCCAGTTTATCCTTTTAAGCAAGGCGGTCAAACTCATGTAGTGTTGAATGTTTGGCACCCATCACTGGAGTAACAAAGGATGAAGTGTTTTTATTTTAGTAGATGGAGTATAGGACTTGGTGAATCAGCAGGCCCAAGACACAGGAACCTTTGATATATTTAGAAATCATTAACCTGTAAACAGAGGAGCCAAAAAGGAAAGACAGTGAGAGAGATAGAAAATGGGAGCAAAGGTAAAACTGCATTCAGAGCAAAGCAGCACTGAACATAAATAAAGCAAGGCTGCTTCTCGGCTTGTTTTTTCACTGCTGCCTTACTTTTAACCCAGTGATGGCAACACCTTTGGGCTCAATGTATGAAAAATTCAGAAAAGCCCTACATCGACACTGTTCATGTGCCAACGCCCCCACCCTGAGCAAAAGTGAAACAATTATTTGCATATTCTTTTATTTTATTTTTAAAACTACAGTCCATTCCTGTGTGGGATCCCCAGGAACTGCCACACACTGCTTATTTTAGGCATGTTGTCTTTCTGTTGATATGCCACTGTGGCCTACTCAAGGTTGCTCCAGTTCTCAAGAGGTCTTCATTCTTGAAGGGATTTAGGACTGTGGAAAGGGAACTTCATGAGGACAGTGGTGATACCCAAGCAGGAAAAGCCCAAAGGGAACATCAGGCCAGTCATAAAAGCAAACTTGCATAGGAAAAGAGATTTGATAAAAGGTATTGAAAGAAGCCCCCTAGACAAAAGCCAAGTAATTAAAGCTAGGGAAACAAGAAAAAGAAATCCCTTACAAACAAAAGGCCATGCCAAATCAGCAAAACAAATAGACAAAAGACACATAGCAGACAGGAGATTGCCACTAAACAAATATAAGAAATGAAACTAATAATCCAATCAAACCACCCCGCAGAGTTTACCCTCTGACGGAAATGAAGACAACCCCCCTGACAGGATTTAAAACATTAAGCACTCACACACAAAAGGAGAAAAGGTATAAAAATCAGGAGTTTATTACACAAAGCTGGCTAGCCCCAGGAACGCAGACTTCTTGCTATCTCTTGCCTTCCTGAAAATTAAAGGAACCTGCTTCCAAGTAGTTGTCTGTGTCCTTGTACTGGAGCCCTCCCAGCAGGAAAAAAGAACCCTTGGAAGAAAGGCATTTGCCAGCCTTTCAACAGGACAATGCTCTTCTGTGGCCTCTGGAGCCTCCAAAAATCATGCAAAAGTATGGCCTGTTCTCATGTGATTTTTGGAAGCTGTGGAGGCTGCCTAAGACCACACCCTGTTCTCAGGTGGCCTCCACAGACTTTGAAAATCACAGGAGAATGGGATCTGCTTTCAAAAATAGTTGTTGTCAGGTATTGGTGAATGCTGGTATGTCACCCAAAACACAGAGTGTCCCCTCAGACACGCATGTCATAGGTTTGCCACCACTGAGAGAATGGATTCTGCAGTCTTTGGTTTCAACCAGAATCTGCTGCTCACCCAGACCGAGGCAAAAGAAATCCCTCCCAGCCTGAATTCCTCTTCTCTCACCCCACTGGACCTTTTCAAAATATGTCACTATCTAGTCTGTAGGACGCTCTATTCACTACATATGGATATTGAAGCAGAAGAAAAAAGATTTAATTTTAGCCACAGTCCGTTTTGCTTTTCCTTGTGGGATTCAGTAATTCGGGTGCTGATTTTCAGAGCCTTTCCTAATGTTGTCTCAGTACTAACATTTCTCGCTGCTTTTGAATGCTGAATTTATTTCTAGGAAGTTTTCTGCTGTGGTCTATTTTTTTCTTTTTCTTTCCTGTACTTGCAAAGAGAACAAATTAGCATCCAGGGGAAATTTTGGACCTTTGCTCACCCCTGCTTTTGGGTAAAGGTGAACAAGTGGAATATCTGTTGGGTCATTACGAAGAATCTGCAGGATATCTAGGAGATAATGTGGTTTGAATTTTCTGAACTAGACACTCCTGGGCAGGTCCAACCGAGGCTGCATTCTGCAACGTTATTTAGGATGAGTTCGAGCCTGTTTTGTTGGAGGTGGACAGAGATCTCTGCAACATCAACTGTGCAATCAGCAATTTGGATTCTCCACACTTCCTGGCCAGTAAAAGGCTCCTGTTAATAGTAAATATTTCTTTCATGGAGGTAGTGGTGTCATCTGTCTTGAAAAAGCCCAAATTTGACCTGGCAATCTTAGAAGACTACTGGTTTGTCTCCAGTGCTTCTTCCCCCGGGAAGGTTGTTGAGAAAGGTAGTCGAGGGTGCGGTTGAAGAAAAATCTGAAGAAAATGGATTATCTGGGGCTTTCTCAATCAGGGTTCAGACTGGGTTCAGAATGAGGGTATGAAACCAAAACCACAAATAGTATTTATATATTTAAATGGTTTCTTTAGCTGCCCAGCTTTTAACAGTGACTCTGGGAGGCTAATACAGTATATAGTTATACATAGTTAAAAACAAAGGAACAACACCCTCCCCCCTCCCCCTGAGAAACCTACAGAAACACCCAGGACAGGATATTTGAGTTGAATCATACCGTTTTGGATGGGCTCCTCCAACACTTTGGCCCATCTAACACTTTGGCCCAATGGCCAGAAGAAAAAGCCTATTAAAAGGCCAGCAGAATTGAGCCATCTGAATATTTAGCTACGGAGGGATGCTGCTTCCTCATGCTGAGCTTGTTCATAATCTGGGGCTCCTCTTGAACTCACAGAATTTGCTTGAAGTGCAGGTGGCAGCCGTGACCAGGAAAGCTTTTCGTTTTTCCTTTCTCTTCCATTCCCAGGCACCACCATCTATTTTCTCAAAATCCAGAGGGGTTTTTTATACTGCTGCCAGCATAGTCCAGTTCCTACAGCAAATAATATAATCACTTCTTTCTCATCATACCCAGCTTGCAGCCCAATCTACTTTTAAGAGAGTTTAAATTTCTTTCACAGATCTCTTTCTCAGCAGATTTTCTGTTGTTGTCTCAATTGCTTGTCTCTATAGCCTCTTTCTTCAGGCTCCTTTATAAGTCTCTTCTTCCATTTAATTTCCTTGTTTCTGGACAGAACTCTCTTTTTTAAACATATATATTCCACAAGCCTGTTTTCTAACTCATGAGATTCTAATCCTAGATATATTGGCAACATTTCTGCCCATCCCCAGATGTAAAAAGAAATGTTTTATTTCCTTGGCCGTTGAACATTTTGTACCTTCACAACAACTAAGTCATAAGCTTTCTAGTTGCGGGATTGTGAACAACAGGCTCTTGTCTTGCCAGGTTGCATTTTGATAAAAGATCCTAGCTTATAAGGAATAGTATGAACATATTTGAAGTAAAGCTGAGTTTTTATTGTTATGGAAGTGTAGGAAGAAATACTGCACAGATATGATTAAAATTGGAGATGATAGAAGTAAACCATTCATGAGAATAGAATACCTAGCAAATGGTTCAGCATTGAGCCAAAACAAGGATATATGATATTTAATGGATAAGGAATGCTTGTGGTGACGTAAGTTTATCTTGTTGACGTAGGTTTACCTTGTTGGGGATGTGCATGTACATGTATACTGGTATGCAGATAATATTGTCTTATTGGTTAAGAATCTTAATGATTTGCAGTGAATTTTAGAATGTATGATGCAACAGGAAGGGTGGGTCCGAACATGTGTAAACACTGTTAAAAAGTTAGTGGGTAGTATAACAAATAAATGAGGATCAAATAAAATAAAGCCAATATATGAAAGTACAGTGAATGGGTGAAGAAAGTTCTGGTTGGACTGAGCAAACAGATGCTGAAAAGAAAGAGATGAGCTATTTAAAGAAAAAAAAAGCAATGTGTGAAGTAGTAGAAAGACATGGTAGAAGTAAAGATAATTTGCAACGAGAGAAAAATATCTAAGATATTGTGTACAATGAATTGAGTTGTTGTAAGCTAGATATACTGTAGCTCTATTCGTCTTTAGTATCTCATGCCTTTAATTTGTTTAGTTTGCTATTTCTAACTCCTTTCCTGAATTTTGCATAACACTTCTTAGCCAAAAGGGAATTATGTGATGGGGATGTATGGATGAGCAAATGAAACTGATTACAATTGAGCATTTGATTAATCAGAAAATATCTGGTTTATATATGTAGTTGAATGAGATAGTAGTAGATTGCTATTATGGGGGAATGGATTGCATTCTGCAGATCAGGTTCACCAGTTCTGATGAATTTGTAATCTAGTGATGGGTAGACTGGATTAAAATCTCTGTTTTTCCACATGTAGTGCTAGGCTACCTCATTGGATTATTCTGAGAATGAAAGACAAGGAGACACTTTGCCCTGAGCAACTAAGCTCCATAGAGTTAAACATGCAATTAACAACTCAATAACAATTGTCTGCAGATAGAAAAATCAATGAAAATTTGGGGTGGATTCTTTTCTCCTGGAGAAGAAATATTCACAAAGTTTTGAACTATGAGATTTCTGCCTGCAGAAATGTTGTTATCGTGTGAGATAGGAAAAGGACAAAAGTGATGTCCCCCTTGTTGAAATCTGAAATGAATACAGTCTTTACTTTGCAAATCCCCACGAAGCACCTAAATGTAGTTTATATTTGTGTGTGATCCATCTTTATATCCCTATTCTTCATTAAAAGAACTATTAAAGAGGCAACATTAAAATGTGTTGCACCATGCAGAAGTTTTAAAAATGCATGCAGTTAATAGACAATTATTTGAGGAATCTGCAAAAAGGTAAATCCATCAAGGCAAGGGGCAGGACTTATAGGTTAGGTTTTCCTTTTTAATTAAAAACTATCCATTATGCGAATGTGGGTTTATCTAAGCGAATTGTATGCACTTAATGAGTGCTCCCAATTTGTTTCTTTCTGGTACAGTTCTGCTTTTGTCTTATATATGTGGTATTTAGCTTTGTTTGGGTATTTTCCCACATCATTATAGTTGTGCTTTTAAAGTTGTAGCAACGTTTCGGCAGAATCTCATCTGTCATCATCAGGCTTCTGTATTGTGTTCGTCTGACGAAAACAATACAGAAGCCTGATGATGGCAGATGAGATTCTGCTGAAATGTTGCTACAACTTTTAAAGCACAACTATAATGACGTGGGAAAATACCCGAACAAAGCTGAATACCATACATGTAAGTACCCACAAAAACTTAATACACACACACACACACACACACACACACACACACACACACAGAGTACATATGCAGGCACTCACAACTCCTGATTATCATAGTTGGATTACTAACAGTTAGAAGTATGGGGACCTTTTTGTGAGGTTTTTCTCCCCCCCCACCTCAGGACAATAAACTTTTAAATCCATTTCAGGATCACAGACTTATTGTCCCTTAGAACAAAGCTAAGCCCCTGCTGATCCCATGTTGCGACAGACCAATTTATCCCTTCTCCTTCTTAACATAAGATTAGATATTATGAAATAATTGTCTGTAATAGCAATGCTGTTTTACACCTTGAATTGTACAAGGAGCAGTAACTATATTGTTTCTTGCATTGATTAGTCGTTTGTTAATGGAGCCTCCCTTGTAAAGGACACCTGTTATTTAACACTGATATAACTCAGCTTTCCACGGCAGGATTAGTGAAAGCATGCTAAATCGATTATATAGGGAGAAACGAATTGGCCGGCCTCAGTGGCGTTAAATCAAATTAATCGCCAAAATGTAAATGTGTCTGAAGATCTACTTTGAAGAAAACAAATTACTCTGCCATGTTTCCTCCTATGGGGTTGCATCAAGATTTATAACTGAACGAGAGCTGGGATGTAAAATTCCAACACCAATTAAATGCTCTGCCTTTCCCCTTATGGCAGTTGTTTGGACTGAAGCCGACAATGTCAAGGAGCAAATAAGCAGAAAACCGTCCCTTCCTAAATGCTTGAAATAGAGAAGGCTACCCACCACTCCTCTCTCCCTGGTTAGGCATGGAGAGAGAACTTTGTGTCTGAAACTGAAGGTGGGGATGGAAAAATGGGATTGGAAAGAACTCAGAAATAAACCATTAACGGAAAAGGCAAGGACTGGAAGGGAAATGGCTATGGTGAAGCCTGGTTAGTGATTAGAGGGGAATAAGAACACATCTGTGAGTATTCCATCACTGGAGGTTTCTAAGAAGAGATTGAACAACCAGCTGTCTGGTATGGTATAGGATCTCTCCAGAGGTGGTATTCAGCAGGTTCTGTCCAGTTCTGGAGAACCGGTAGTGGAAATTTTGAGTAGTTCGGAGAACCATCAAATACTACCTCTGACTGGCCCTGCCCCCATCTATTCTCTGCCTCCTGAGTCCCAGCTGATCGGCCTGAACAGGAGAACGGAGCTGGAAAGCAGGTTAGTGGGGTGGAGAGGGAATGGAGATTTTGCAATATTCTTCCCCTGCCATGCCCACTAAGCGATGCCCACCAAGCCACACCCACCAAGTCATGCCGTGCCCACAGAACCAGTAGTATTTTTTTTTTAATCCCACCACTGGTTCTGACCAGTTCTGGAGAACCGGTAGCAGAAATTTTGAATAGTTTGGAGAAACAGCAAATACCACCTCTGACTGGAGATTTTACAGTATCCTTCCCCTGCCATGCCCACCAAGCCACGCCCACAGAACTGGTGGTAAAAATTTTTGAATCCCACCACTGGATCTCTCCTGCTTGAGCAGGTGGTTACACTAGAAGAACTCCAAGGTCCCTTTCAATTCTGTTATTCCCCCAAACTCTTCTCTGAACACATCTATTATTTCTATCTTGAACCTTTGTTTTTGTTTTTTTGGTTCATTTGGATTTCTTTGAGGAAATGTTGACTCCTGGCCACTACCTGGACAAGTCCCTGCAGTTTTCTGAGCAGGATTTCAGAAATAGTTGGCCATTGCTGCCTTCCTAGAGCTGAGAGAGAGAGTCCACTGGCTCAGAGCCACCCAACTGGATTTATGTGTAAGACAGGACCAGAACTCATGGTCTCCCAGTTTCTAGCTTGGTGCCTTAGCCACTATCCCAAACTGTCTCACCTTCTCATCTTGTTAGCTGTTATCATATAAAGGTAGTGTTTCCCCCTTTCTTCTAACCAACCGTTAACGTGTGAATTTAGTTTTCAAAGTAATGATGATCAGAACAAGGTTTTTTTTTTGGGGGGGGATACTATTTTTATATGAGTACAGCTAATGATACATAAGTCTATTTCATTCAGGGGCTGGGAACAAGGAGGGGACTTACTGGTCTTCTTGCATAGTAGGCATGCTTCAATGTAGTCAAGTGCAAGGAGGCCTGCATCTGTGTTATAGCAGGTGGCAACATCTAGCTGACCCTGGTGAAGCTCAAGAAACTAAGATAGGTCAGATCAGATTAGTGCTTGGAGGAGAGACAAAACATAGGATAATAGGGTTGAAAATGGCCATGGAGGTCTTTTAGCCCAAGCAGGAGAACTTATGCCACTCCAGATAAATGGTGTCCAATCTCTTCTTAAACTGCCACAGTGATGGAGCAGTTACAATTTCTGGAGGCCAGCTGTTCCACTGATCAATTGTTCTCACTTTCAAGAAATTTATCCTTGGTTCTAGATTGAATCTCTCTTTAATGATCTTCCGCCCGTTATTTCTTGTCCTACCCTCTAGGCCAGTGGTGGCTAACCTTTTTGGGCTCCTGTGCTAAAAATTGTGGGCGCGCTTGCATGCTTGCATGCCAGCACCCAGAAGGCAATTCCCCCCTGCGCCCCCTTACCTGCTGCGTGCAATTCCCCCCCGCTGCCCCCTTACCTGCACTGTGCCTCACAGCTGATTTTCAGTTGGTTTGAGGCCTTTTTTGGCCTTCCAGAAGCTTGAGGAAAGCCTCTGTAGGATTTTCAGATGAATAATAGACCTGTTTCATCACTTCCAGTATTTCTGAAAATACAGGAAGTGATATTTGGCCTGAAAAGCCTGTAGAGGCTTTCCTCAAGCCTCTGGGAGGCTGAAAAAGGCCTCAAACCAGCTGAAAATCAGCTGTGAGGCCCACACATGCACAGTGAGGTAAGTTTGCCTGCGGCTCGCGTGCCAGCACAAATGGCTCTGCATGCCACCTGTGGCATGCGTGTCATAGGTTCGCCATCACCACCCAAGGATTTGGAGAGTAAGTTGACTCTTCTCTTCTCTGTGAGAGCCCCTTGAGTATTGCAAGACTGCCAACATGTCACTGCTGGTCCTTCTCTTTGTTAAAGTAGACATACCTAGTTCCTTCAACCATTCATTATATGGTTTAGCCTCCAGACCCCTGATCATCTCTTTTGCTCTTCTCTGTACTCTTTCGATGGTCTCAGCATCTTTTTTGTATCATAGACTGTGGTGGCTCAGTGGTTAGAATGCAGTACTACTTCTGCTGTTTGCCAGCTGTGAGCAGTTCACCAGCTCAAGTCTTACCAGCTCAAGGCTGACTCAGTCTTCCATCCTTCTAAGGTCAGTAAAATGAGGACCCAGATTGTTGGGGGCAATTTGCTGACTCTATAAGCCACTTAGAAAGCACTGTAAAGCACTGTGACGTGGTATATAAATCTAAGTGCTACTGTGATGGTGACCAGAACTGGGTGCATTATTCCAAGTGTGGTTTTAACTTGTGCAGTAAAAAGTGGGCACTATCACTTCATGTGATTTTGATACTATTTGGACTGCAATGACTTTTTGGGCAATTGCAGCACATTGCTGGCTCATACTTCAGTCGTGGTACACTAGGACACCTAGATTTCTCTCACAACTACTACTGTTGAGCCAAGTACCACCTATTCAGTGACTATGCATTTGGTTTTTTCCTGCCTAAGCACAGGCTCTTACTCACTGCAGAATTGCATCTTGTTGAATTGGGCCCAGTGTTCAAACCTATCAAGATCCTTCTGAATCTCAAGTTTATCTTTCAAAGTGTTAGCAATTCCCCCTGGCTTCATGTCTTCTGCAAATTTGATGAGTTCCCCTTCTATCCCTTGTCTAGATTATTTATGAAGGTGTTGAATAGTACTGGATCTTTTGTTGAAAGTCTAGTTCATTTTAAACCTTAGCTGTCTGTTGTTTTTAAAAAAGATTAAGAAGGGGACTTATCACTTGCTCTTATCCAAAAGATGAAATGGAATCTATTTAGGAATGGAATCTATTAAGGCATGGATGTCAAACTCGATCGTGTCACATGACGTATCAAGATGTATCATGAGGGGTTTTTTGCCTTTGCAGAGCTGGGGTGGGCGTGGCCTGCACGTGATGCACCTGGCCCATGGGCTGCCAGTTTGATAGGCCTGGTTTAAGGGAAGCATACTAGCCTTGGGATGAGGACAACATTAAAGCAAGTTTGTGGCTTATCTCGAATTTCCAGTAGTATTTGGTTGGCCATTCTTGGAAAAGTATACTGGGAGTCTCAACCTTGAGCCCACAAATGTTGCTTATCTTACAGTATCAGCATTTCTGGCTCTAAACATGCTGGGATGCATACATACATGAAAACTCTGGGGAAACAAACAGCCTACCTGTTAAGTTTGAGCAATGAGAGGCTGAACCAGAGCATGAGTGCAACAATACTTTATTATAACAATAAAGGGCTGACCGTGCTTGCCATGCCAGGAACTGGCTCGCAGCAATCAGCGACTGGTTGGACCCCGCAGCCTGCTTTTATAGCTGGCTGCTGGGGAGAACCAGCCAATGAGGAAAGGGGAAGAACGCCCACTCAAAGTGAGTGGACCTGAGTGAGAACTCCTAGAGTTCTTAGGACATAACACCCCTTCCCCCCAGATGCGAACATGCATAGTCTTTGAGGTAGGCAGGAGGTTTATGTTGGCGCCCGGAATGGCGTAGCTCAGGAACATAGTCTGTCCGTCCGGGGTCTGCCTGGGAAGGCAGAGTCGGCAAAGTGTCACCAGTGTCCCCCTCGGTTTGAGCCTGCCCAGGGCTCGTAGGGTTGATCACTGGGGATGTGCTCGAAGGCTGGATCGGGCTGGCTAACTGTCTGGGCGCCGCTGTCTGTGTTCGGGCTTCCGGAACCGGCTGCAGGTGTGAACTGATCACCGGGCGTGATGTGGATGTGAGGCTGAGGATGAAGCCTCCCCTCGTCTAGTGCCTCTGGGTCCCTGCTGGCGATGGTGCTGAGGCGTCTGCGCAGTTGGTCTATGTGCCTTCTCCAGACGCGGCCATCCTCCAGTCTGACCCGATACGACCGCGGCCCGGTGATGGCTACGATCTCGCCCGGGATCCACAGGGGGTCTCCAGCGAAGTTCCTCGCGAAAACTGGCTCCTGTAAGATAAAATGTCTAACCCCCGATGAGGAAGCGAGGGGAGAGTCAGGGCAGTATTGTGGGTGTAGTCTGTCCAATACAGTCCTCAGACGCCTGCCCATCAGGAGCTCCGCTGGGGACTTATTGGTGACTGAACAAGGAGTTGAGTGCTGGCTCATCAGGAACCGCGAGAGTTTGTGGTGCCAGTCATCCTTGTTGAACCTTGCCAGGGCTTCCTTAGTGGTCCCGTTACTGGCAGGGTGAAATGGCGCTGTGAAAATGTGGCGGATACCCAGGTTGGCAGCGAAGCGGCTGAACTCAGTCGATGCGAACTGTGGGCCATTATCGGAGACAATGGAGTCGGGTAGCCCGTGCGTAACGAACAGGCGTGTTAACACGTTGGTGATTGCTAGTGTGGTGGTCGTGGATAGCTGTGCTACGTCAATCCATTTGGAATAGGCGTCCACGACCACTAGGAACATCTTCCCATGCAGAGGGCCCGCTAGGTCGATGTGAATTCTGGACCAAGGAGCGCTGGCGTTTTCCCATCTAGTAGGGGTGGCAATGGGGGGAGCAGGACGGGATTCCTGGCAAATGTTGCAGGAACTTACCCAATTGACAATGTCCTCGTCTAGACCCGGCCACCACACGTAGCTGCGTGCTAACGCCTTCATTCTCACGATGCCCGGATGTCCCTCGTGCAATGCTTCCAAAACTCGGGTACGCAGTGAGGCCGGGATGACCACTCGAGTGCCCCATAGTAGACAGCCCTGCAGACTTGACAATTCCTGCATGCGAGTCTTAAAAGGTGTGAATTTGTTATCAACATTGCCACCCGGCCACCCCCTCCTCACCCAGTCGAGCACCTGGGTGAGTGTTCGGTCTGTCTTGGTTTTAGCAGCAATGTCCAGGGCAGTGATGGGTAGGTCCAACTGGGTGATCTCGAAAATAGCGTGGACAGGAGCAGGGTCTTCAGCCGGGGCAGGTAAGGGGCAGCGACTGAGGGCGTCAGCGTGGGACAGTGTTTTACCCGGGCGGTGTATAAGTCTGTAGGAGTAGGCTGCTAGAAAGAGAGTCCACCTTGTCATCCTAGGGGAGAGGACTTGAGGGGTCTGCTTGTCCCCGGCTAGGAGGCCCAGGAGGGGTTTGTGGTCCGTGACCAGCTCGAAAAATGGCCAAAAGGAATTCGTGAAATTTTTCACGGCTGCAACAGCTGCTAGGGCTTCCTTATCGATCTGGCTGTAATTGCGCTCCGTAGCAGAGAGCGTTCTTGAGAAAAAGGCGATGGGAGCCTCGGCGCCATTGGGAAGCCTGTGACTTAGTACCGCCCCAATTCCAAAAGGGGAGGCGTCTGCTGCCAGTACTAAAGGGAGGTTAGGGTCGAATTGAATAAGTACCGCCTCTGACGTGAGTAGTGATTTGACGGCGTTAAAGGCATGGTCTTCCTTGTGCCCCCAGTGCCATGGTGACTTTTTATCCAGTAATCTGTGTAGGGGTTCAGCTACTGATGCTTTATGGGGCAGAAAGGATGCGTAAAAGTTCAATAGCCCCAAGAACGCCTGTAGTTCAGTTTTGGAGGTTGGAGTGGGTGCCTCGTGGATTGCCTTAACCTTGGACTCCAGGGGTGAATGCCAGAGGCGTCAATTTTATAACCCAGAAAGTCCACCTGTCTAGTGGCAATGGCACATTTTTCTTTTTTCAACTTGAGGCCATGCTGTCTGAACCTCTCTAACACAGCTCGAACTCTTTGGAAGAGTTGGGGTCTGTCCCTGGCCAAGACTAAGATGTCATCGAAGTAGGGTACTACACCAGGGAGGCCCTGCAAAATCCGCTCCATGAGGGATTGAAAATACCCGGGCAACACTTACGCCAAATTGGAGACGCTTGCATCGGAAGGCACCCCTGTGAGTGACAATTGTCTGGAGTTCCGCTGTTTGGTTATCTACAGGGAACTGTTGATATGCTTGAGACATGTCCAATTTAGCAAAAATGCTGCCTGGTTCGAATGTGTGTAATAAGTGCTGGATGACGGGCACAGGATAAGCGCTAACTTGTAGAAATTTATTGATTGTCATCTTGTAGTCCGAGCAAATTCTCAGGCTACCGTCTTTTTGAGGGTGTGACAATGGGCGTCTCCCACTTGGCGAAATCTGTTGGCTCAATGACCCCTTGTTTTAATAGTTTATCCAATTCTGCATCTAGTTTTGGCCGAATAGCAAATGGAACCCTACGCGGTTTTAGCCTGATTGGTACTGCTTGGGGTCAACTGAGAATGAGATGGGGGTACCGTTATAACACCCCAGCTCTTCGCTGAATACATCTGAGTAATCAGCGAATAAGGAGTCAGTGTCTGAGGTTGAGACAGCATGGACTCCTGTTAGCCCTAGGCCGAGATGGGGAAACCAATCGAGCCCCAATAAGGTGGGTAGATTGCCGTTAACTACCACTAGAGGTAGGTGACCTTTAAAAGCTTTAAAACTGACAAGAAACTTGCCTCTGCCGATTACAGGAATGGTCTTCCCCTGGTAGTCCTTCAGGCCAAACTGGCATCTCTGGAGCCGGCTAGTGGATAGGCTTGGTTGGAGCCTCTTAAGGGTGTTCCACGAGATAATTGAGAGCGCTGACCCTGTGTCAACCTCCATGCGGCACGGTTTACCTTCTAGGGAGACGGAGAGAGAAATTTTACTAACAGTGTGGCAAGTGTGCTTGGCAAGGTGATGCGTGCGACAGTTCAATACTTGCCTCTGTGGTCCCGAGTGCGAGGGAGGGTGCCTTTGTGCCGCACTTTGGGGGGCTTGGCAGACTCTCACGATGTGTCCCCTTTTATGGCAGTTATTGCAGGTGGCTCCTTTAAACTTACAGGTGGCCCTCTGATGAGATCCCCCACAGGCTAGGCACAGGGTGATGTGCTTGGGTGGACCGATGTTTTCTTGTTTGGCTCCTACCTGCGGCCGTCTGTCGTTGGATAGGCGGTGGACTTCGCTTTCATCACTGATGGTTTCCTCTGTTACCACCTCCTCGGAGTGGACTGGAAGTGATGTCAGCTTGGCACTTGGGCCCTGGATTTCGGTGGCTGAGTTTGTTGCCAGCTCAGCTGCCAAGGCTTCCTCGACTGCTTGTGCGAGGTTGAGGTCTTTTTTTGCAAGAAGGCGCCTTTGCAGGTGGAGGTCCTTGACCCCGCAGACTAATTGATCGAGGAGCATGTCCTCCAGGTAGGTTCCAAACCCACAATGCAGTGCTGCTGTTCTGAGAGCGGCCATATATTGATTGATGGTCTCCTTGCTCGATTGCTTCCTCATACGGAAGGTGAATCTCCTGGCAATCTGTGAGGGCCTGGGAGAATAGTGGTTAGTGAGAATTTCAATTAACTCAGACCACGGAACGTTTTTCAACTCACGAGGAGCCACGAGCGCTGCAGCAGTATCGTAGACGGTGGCTCCGCAGTAGATTAGGAAATACGATTTTTTCCGATGCTCCCCGCATCCGCCAGGCCAACTGCATCGATATAATGATTAAAGCGGTTCTTATACGATTCCCACTTCTCCTCGTCTGGCTTGAACGCCGGGAAGACTGGATTGGAACTCATGGTGCTGGGACCAGTTGAACAACCTGAGGAAAAATCTCTCTGGGGCAGCAGACAATGTTTTAGTGCCCGTGGTGGGCAAGTGATTTCAGCTTGGGAGAGGCTGTTTGCAATCCTCTCTTTCTCTCTGGGTTAACCACGTTAGGCTGTTAGCCGTTGATGGCGTTTGGATTCGCGCCTGAGTGGGCGTCAGTGACTGGCTACAGCGCTGTGCTGTACCTTTTAGGTTTGAAATTCAAATGACAACCGCTTTGAATTTCGCGCCTGATACTGAGCGGCTGCGGCTCGCAGCGCTCACTTTCCCTGTAGCTGGGCTAACAAGCGGCACAGACGCTTCTAACTCTCGATTCTGACCGCTCTCTCTGGCTGCGGATCAGCGTTCGCTTCTTATCGCTTGCTGGCCGCTTTCTCTGTCAGCGGATCAGCGTTGCTCTTTTGTTTGCTCTTTTTGTTGGCTGACCGATCTCTCTGGCTGCGGATCAGCGTTTCTCTTATCGCCGGCCGATCGCTCTCTCTGGGCTGCGGATTGGCGGCTAGTGACTCAGCGGTTGCATGGTGCTTCTGGTAGCCATCCCATCCTCGTCGCCAGTGTTAAGTTTGAGCAATGAGAGGCTGAACCAGAGCATGAGTGCAACAATACTTTATTATAACAATAAAGGGCTGACCGTGCTTGCCATGCCAGGAACTGGCTCGCAGCAATCAGCGACTGGTTGGACCCCGCAGCCTGCTTTTATAGCTGGCTGCTGGGGAGAACCAGCCAATGAGGAAAGGGGAAGAACGCCCACTCAAAGTGAGTGGACCTGAGTGAGAACTCCTAGAGTTCTCAGGACATAACACTACCCTTATTGAAAAGAACAGAAACCCTGATTAGATTTGGTGAGGATCAGTGGTGGGATTCAAATTGTTTTTATTATCGGTTCTGTGGGCGTGGCTTGATGGGCATGGCAGGAGAAGGAAACTGTAAAATTCCCATTCGCTCCCCACCCCACTACCCTGCTTTCCAGCTCCGTTCTCCTGTGCAGGGCAACAAAAGAAGACCCAGACGATCAGCTGGAACTCGCTGGGAGACAGAGAATAGATGGGGGGTGGGGCCAGTCAGAGGTATTTGCCGGTTCTCCAAACTACTCAAAATTTCCGCTACTGGTTCTCGAGAACTGTTCAGAACCTGCTGAATACCACCTCTGGTGAGGTATACCACCTCTGGTGCAGTATTTTTCATAAAATTGTACTGTTTTGTGTAATAATCAGATTTTTCTAAGCAAAGCCCACCGTCTTTCCTCTTTCTTCTCTCTTTCCAGGTGGGAACCCAAGTTTTTAGCCACTGTGTCCTTCAACTAGATCTTGGATTGGTGTAGACCTTTCGCAGAATGTTTGTTGTGATGATGTGGACATTTTTATCTGGGTATTTCTTCATATGAATCTTGTATTATTCTATTTTTAACTGTTTCATATTGTATTCTGCCTGGCCTATTAAATCAATCTACCTACCTATCTTCCCACCCACCTACTTACCTACTGACCAGTGGTGGGATTCAAATTTTTTTTATTTCCGGTTCGGTGGGCATGGCAGGGGAAGGATAGTATAAAATCTCCAGTTAGAGGTGATATTTGCCGGTTCTCTGAACTACTCAAAATTTCCGCTACTGTTCTCCAGAACTGGTCAGAACCTGCTGAATGCCACCTCTGCTACTGACTATTCTAATGCAGGAGTCTCCAAACTTGGCAAAGTTAGGACTTACAGACTTCAGCTCCCAGAAATCCTCACCGAGCATGTCCACAAGTCTTAAAGTTGCTAGGTTTTGAGACCTCTGTTCTAATGCCTTGCTAAGGATTTCATAGCAAGTGGATGTCTTTGCTCTGGAGAGAGTCAATTTGGGTGTGCTTACAAGAGGAGCTAACTTAGTACATGAGCTATGTGGATGCTTGTTTCTTTCGTAGTTTGCAGCTAATTATTCTAATAAGCACCTACCCCAGAAACAAGCCGATTAAGCCCAGTTATCGTCAATCTGACAGAAACATATGTGCTCAGAACTATTGAGATATAGAAATGTAGATTCCCCCAAATAATAATAATATTTTTTTTTAAGAAAAATGTTCTAACCCCCAAAAAATAGTTGATAAAATATCTCCCCCTTTTCTCTCCTGACCTCAGGGAACTACTATTATCCCCTACATATTTTGTGATGTCTTCCCCAGATCCCTTGTAAGCTTCCATCCTGCTTAGAATCAGAACGTAGGACTGATGGAATGGCATATCTTAATAACTCAGATTTGGCAACTCTTACAGAAAGAAGTTGACAAGGTTTCTGGGTAGGAGACAGTCAATTAAAATTTTATTTAAATAAGTTTTGTGGTTTTATATAGGATTGCATCTGAATTGCACCAACAACAGGGAAAACTTCACATGCAGGATAATGTAATAAAACTGTGAGAAGTCTGAACAAATTCTTCACTGTTTTTGTGCAGTTTACTATATATGCATCCACACAATACTCTTTCTCAAATAGGTCATTGATACCTTTATAGAGTTGTATTCCATTTTCACAAGATAGTGCACCCATGGGGAATGTGCACCCACATCCTATATCCACACAAGCTACATATGTAGAAGAAAATTTCAGACAAGGAAATGCTAGTGTAGAATATGCTTTGGGTGGGTGGATTTCCTGCAGAAATGTCAGCTTTTGAAAGTGGACTCTGAAAATAAATTCCTATAGGGAATTCAAGCTTTTGTAAATTTCCTGCATGCCAGTTATGTTTTTTTATTTAATGTATGCTAGTGTGTGCTAGGAAAGGGAAAAAGAAATATTACTAAGATTTCTGCTTTTACATTGGTTCACTAATCACATAGACTTTTTTCTATTAGACACCAGCTTTTTCATTAAATTGAGTAAGTTATATGAAACTAAAACTGCCTAGCCACCATTTTACATGAATACAGTGCAAGATAGCCTTTCTTTACAAAATGAAAGGATGTTCCATCCAAATCCATTTTAAATTAGGCTGAACCAAATCTTACATTCATTTTGTCACATTCTTTCCCACTATGGTGAGATATGTTGGTTATAGGAAGATTACAGTATTCATTTTTACATTTCTATTAAATTTATTATACCTGCTTTCCATTCAGATTATTTCAGTCTTCCACTTCCCCCCATTTTGGATATCATGCTAACGACTTTCTGCATTATGCAGATAGACTTATTATATATTTTAGTCGTAGTATGAGATGTACTTATATTTGCATGTGTCAGTAGTTTCCTGTCACTCTTCTGTTCATTTTTAAGAAGAGAGTAAAGTTCTCTAACATTCTGACTATGAGGCTCCTTCACATCTTCCAGGATAAACCCTAGAAATGAAGATGACATTTGGCACACTGATTATATGGAAAAGTGCAAATTAGAAATTTATCTTTTTTGGACCTTTCCCATTTTAAAGGTGCATTCCAAAATCATTAAGAGCCATGATGGAGCAGTGGTTAGAGTGCAGTACTGCAGGCTACTTCTATTGCCTGCCGGCTGCCTGTAATTTGGCATTTGGCATTCACTTACCAACCGGGATACTAATCTAACAATGGCAGTGATTCTCTTAACAATTGTGGCTTGAAAGGTCATAAGATGGAGCAAAATTCACTTAAAAATGTTTCACTGACCAACAGAAAATTTGGACTCAACTGTGATCATATATTGAGAACTACCTGTACTCCACCCATAAAACTGAAATTTGGGGAAATTTGGCTGATTGCAGTCATTCTCAGTCTTCCAAAGATCATCGGAGTTGAAGTCCACCATATTTTGACAGCAGTGTCTGTAGGGGAGGTGCCGAAAAGGTCAGGATAGTGCTTAAGACCGTATGATTAAAGCCCTAGCCTCTTTTTGCAAGTATCAATAACGGTAATCCTCAACTTAAAACAGTTCATTTAGAGACTGTTTGAAGTGACAATGGTACTGAAAAAAAGTATGACCATTTTAAACTTACAGCTGTTACAGCATCCTCACAGTCATGTGATCAAAATTCAGGCACTTGGCAACTGATTCATATTTATGATGCTTAAAGCATCCTGGGGTCATGTGATAGCAATAGCAATAGAGCTTAGACTTATATACCGCTTCACAGTGCTTTACAGCCCTCTCTAAGTGGTTTACAGAGTCAGCATATTGCCCCCCAAAATCTGGGTCCTCATTTTACCAACCTTGGAGGGATGGAAAGCTGAGTCAACCTTGAGCCAGGAAGGCTCGAACTGCCGAATTGCAGCCAGCAGTCAGCAGAAATAGCTTGCGTTGCTGCATTCTACCCACTGCGTTCTAACCACTGCACCACCACGGCTCATTCAGATCAAAAGTGATCCTCTTTTCTGACCTTCTGACAAGCAAAGTCAATGGGGAAGCCAGATTCATTTAACAACCATGTTACAATCTTAAAAACTGCTACGCTTCACTTAACAACTATGGCAAGAAAAGTTGTAAAATGGGGCAAAATGCACTTAACAAATGTCACTTAGGAACATAAACTTTGGGCTCATAAATCGAGGACTACCTGTATGCTATATGTTTCAATTGTACAGTCATGGATGCCATCTTTTAAGAGAAGAACAGGCAGAGCTGGGGGAGGGGCGGAGTTAAACAAGTCATCAGCTTAGAGACATTTATGTTGCCACAAACAGTCCAAGTTCAATCCCTCCTGAAATCTATTGACCCTTCTCTGGCACCAATTTAATGCTGAACTTTAGTTGACTAGATCGTTTGTATAGACTTGAATCACTCTTCTATGCTGCAACTTAACAGGTGGTCCTGATTCTTTGACCCTGACGGATCTTGACTTTTCTTGAAAATCCATCCCCCCACCCAACAATTAATGCCCCTGCATCCAGAGGACACTTATTAGGGGGAAAAACCAATGCTGTGGTTAGAAAAACTAAAACTGTGAAACTTTGACATTTTTTCCTTCAAACTGTAGAATGTGAAAAACGTATTAGCAAATTAATTAGGCATTCTTATACAAAGTGGAAATATATCCAGTTTTCTACAAAAACCTCAAAATAAGTGTTTCTTGTGTCTAACAGTCAAAATTTAAAGCATTACATTTGCCATATTCAGAGATCATGCATCGGATTGCAAAATGGTCTTTATTCACACCCTTATTGTTATGATAAGGTTCTGATAATCTTTGCTTGAGTGGCTAAAAGTACTGTGGGTTACAATTTGAAGTTTGGAATATATTGCAGGAAACAGTGATGGGGTGGGGAAGATTTAGCAAAAGGAATGTGCAAGCACAGGTGTGTAATGTCTTACAAAGGCAATGCATTTGGCAGCATTCAAAATTCAAATCTGGTTTCAGTTAAATACGCCCGTTGCAAAAGATAAAGAGAGTAGAAGCAAAAAAAAAGGGGGAGGGGGGAGAAGGTATTATTCTTTGTTGCAGCTGAAAAAGTAGGGGGATCTTTATTATTTTTATTGTATTCATTTATTTGTTCAATTTATGTGGCTGTCCATCTCAAACAAGGGTCCCTGTGTGGCAAACAATCATAAGATCAATTAAAAGCAAATTACCAAAAGAATCCAAAAGAAAATTAAATGTATATAGCATCGAGAAATTTATAATCTGTAGATGTTAACATAATCAAAATGGAGGCCATAACACACTTGGGACTCCAGGCCTGGGTACATAAACAAGTCTTATGAAAGGCCTACGGAGTTGGAGCCATCTTAATCACTGAAGGAAAAATGTTCCAGAGGGCAGATGTTGTGACAGAAAAGACACACCTCCTGCTCCCCACCAGCCAACATTCCTTGGCTCACAAGACCCAGAGCTTGCCTATCCTGCCAGACTGGATAGGTAGAAGCAATGTGGAGAAGATAGTCCATCAGGTAACCTGATCCCAAGCCATAAAAGGCTTTAAAGGTGATAACCAGCAGCTTTTAATTTCACCTGGATATGCATTGGCAACCAATGCAGCACTGAATCAATGGTGTTGCATGTGCCAAGCACTAGATACCATTTACTATCCATGCAGCTGCATTATGCAGAAGCTGAGACTTCCAAATAGCACATAGACTTATATACAGCTTCACAGTGCTTTACAGATCTATCTAAGCGGTTTACAGAGTCAGCATATTGCCCGCAACAATCTAGGTCCTCATTTTACCTACCTTGGAAGAATGGATGGCTGAGTCAACCTTGAGCCTGGTGAGTTTTGATCTGCCAAATTGCAAGCAGACAGCAGTCAACAGAAGACACCTGCAGTATTGCATTCTAGCTACTGTGCCACCGTGTCCCCTGTAAGCACTTAAAACCACTCAATCTTGTTTGGATTGAGTCAAAGCCTGCTACACCCCATTAAAACATCCAAGCTTCTAGGTACTGGGATGGGATGGCTTTTTATGGAAGATACAAGCAAATTGAAGGAGCCCCCATGGGATCACCACTGTCACCTGTTATTGCAAACCTGTTCATGGAAGAATTCGAACCAGAACCCTGGCAAATGCCACCTACAAACCCAAACTATGGTTAAGATACATCAATGACACATTTGTTATTTGGCTCCATGGAAAAGAAAACCCAAACAATTTCCTAACACACCTAAACAGCACACAACCCAAAATCAAATTCACCATAGAAATGGAAACAAACAAGTACCATTTCTAGATGTGCTAATCTACAAAAAAAACAGATGGCACACTAGGACACACCATATACCAGAAGAAAACACACACCAACCACTACCTCAATGCCCAATCCCACCATCACCCAGCACAGATAAACTCCATGGCCAAAACACTAATCGCCAGAACCAAATGCCTGGCAGACAAGACACACATAAAGACTGAACTATGCACCCTGACCAAAGTACTGACAGCCAACGGCTTCCACAGAAGCAAAATCACAGGCCTGATTCACAAAAACACACTGAGACATAATAGAGACCTAGAAGATGAACAGACCTATGGAACAGCTGTCCTGCCCTACATAAGTACAACAGACAAAATCAGTAAGGTACTACACAGGTACCACCTCAAGACTGCCTTTAAAACAGACAGAAAAATAACAGCCATCCTAAGAAACCCCAAAGATAAAAGTGACCTGGAAAACCAAGGCATATATGAAGTCCCCTGTGCATCATGCCCTGCCACATACATCGGACAGACCAATAGAAGAATAAGTACCCACCTTGATGAACACAAAAATGCAGTTAAAAAGCTGGAACACACTTCCTCACTAGCCCAACACATGAAAGCCCCAGGTCATAGCATCGACTTCAATGGCACCAAAATCCTAGCCACTATAGAAAACCCCAGCTACAGAATTATCAGAGAAGCCATAGAGATTGAAAAAAGACCTGAAAGCATGAATAGAAGAGATGACTCCACCAGACTGTCAATTATCTGGAAGCCTGCACTCTCAAACAAAAAAATCTCCACACCACAAGCCAGGCAAACACCTGGGCACAAACAGACTCCCCCGATACCTCCAGCTCAAACACACCCCAACCAGGCACCCAGATGAAATCTAGTTTCCTAATAAATGATAGCCGTCCGTTTACTCGGAGCCAAGCCTCACTAAAAGCCTCCAATACAGGAAACACAATGTTGCCAGCCAATCAAGACAAAAAAAGCCACAAAACAGACAGAAGATATTAGAAACACCAATCAAGCAGAACACAGCAAACTCCAAGACCAATAAACACAGACCAAGACTCCCAACCAATCAGGATGTAGAAAAACCCATTCTGGCACAGCAGTAGGCTAGCCCCAAATTTAAAACTGAAACAACTGTAAAAGTCTAACTCACAGACGAACACAATACAGAAGCCTGATGATGGCAGATGTGATTCTGCCAAAACGTTGCTACAACTTTAAAAGCACAACTATAATGACGTGGGAAAATACCCGAACAAATCTGAATACCATACATATAAGTACTCGTGAAAACTTAAGAAAACACACACACATATACACATATATTGTGTGTATACATATACATATTATATTTTAACAATATAAATATTATTGCTGTTATTTTCATTTTGTGAAAGTTGGTTTAACCCTGCTTTGTGTTTCACTGCTGAGAGACACAAACAATTGAGGCACCTTACAAATATTGTAGAGGAAAAAAAATAAATTGTTAGGACTGATCTTTGATGGGCTAAAACACTGAAATGATGGCTTTTCATACAAAATAGAAATGCTTGAAATGCTATACGACCATCCAACCATTCCTGAGTTGGCATTGCCATGAAATCTGATGCTCCCATTGCTAGTCCTTATCCTGCTTCTCTTGCATCTGTTCAGCCAAATAGAGCTGCCCTGATTACATATGTGCATATGGCTTTAATTCTTCAGCTTTGCTGTCCTTCCTTTTCTGCACATCATGAGCAGACAAGGGAAATACCCACTGATACACAGGGCACTGAAGCAACAATGGCTCTCACTGCAAAGCATGTGTGCTGTTCCTCCCCCTATACCCGGTTCTGTCACACTAGACCTTGAATAAAGTGTGGGAAAATGCCAAACAATTAGGAATTATGAAGAAGCTGACTAGTCACTAAAATCTGTTCTTGATCTTATATTTTGAATTTCCCTCCTTTTCTTTCCATTTTTATGTAATTGGCAGATGCTGACATTCAGATTCCTTTGGGGGGGGCTGCTAGTATTATCATTTCACTGTCAGACTATTAAAATATTGAAGTTATATCCAATTAATCTAGCATGCTAATTAGAATGTTCTACACCTCTTGGGTTGGAGTACTGATACAAAAATGGCTCAATTTGGCATATCTGTTTAGAGAGACAATAGCAGGATGGTGGCAGAAGAGGCTGAATGGAAGGGAGCCTATGTATCTGCCTTGTGAGGCAGTCCAGACAAGAAGCACAGCCAGAAGTACTAGCTCAGGGGTGTCAAACTCATGGCCTGTGGGCTGGATGCATCACATGCTGGCCACGCCCACCCCTGGTTTAGCAAAGGGGGGAAAAAGACATGATACATCACGTGACTATTTGATGCCATGGGTTTGGCACCCCTGTACTAGCTCGATTATAAAGTTATGTTAACAGAATCTTGGGAGTCTGAAAGTATGTCATTTCAACCCCTTGACTTTGCAGTCCAAGAAATTGGGGAAGTCCCTTCTGAAATGTTTGCTACACCCCATTCTTTCTGTGGCTCAGTTACCTCTTATTTGACATTGTTTAGTCTGTGGCTCTTCCTCCTGTCTCCCAAGGTCATTCCCTCACACCATTACACTGTGTGCCCATCCACTACTGATCCATTGACTTCAAATATGACATATGAGATAGTGAAGTGTAACAGATTTTTACACACCTCGAAGCTGCTATCAGACGTGTCTATGAAGATTCTCAATCATCCAGGTCATGGTTGTCCCAAAGGATCTTTTCCAAAAGACATCTGGACTTTTTTGGTTTATTTTTATTCCTTGAAAATGTTTTGCTCCTCATCCAAGAAGCTTCTTCAGTTCTAGAACTGAAGAATCTCCTTGGTTGAGAAACGAAACATTTTCAAGAAATAAACCAAAAAAATCCAGTTACTTTTTGGAAAAGCACCTTTGGGATTGCTCTCTGACAGTGTTGGAATAAGGATGAAACAGTATTTTAAAATTTATATATTTAAGGATGATTTAAGCCTGCCTCACTTTGAGCTGGGGTGAAGGCATTATAATGGCAAAATGGCAGCAAAAAATATTTCCAAGATATTTATTTGCAAATAAGGAAATGTCCTGAAACTAGCCCTGCTTTTAAAAAATGATAGCTGTGATTATGTACAAGTTTGCAACAATTTCTCTTTAACCACAATCTGGCCCCAAAGTATGAACTTGGGGATCAAGTTCTTTCAAACTAGCATATCTTGCAAACAAAATAATAGTGGAAACATCTAAAATGAATTGATTGCATTTTGATACAACTACACCTTTGTCTAGAGTAATTTGCTACTGCACACCTACGGTATGTCCATCTTTGTTGTTGTCCTTTTTGTGATCACTCTTGCAAATCTCTAGAGTTCTCTAGGGAGCTGCCACTTAAGTCATACTCTTTGCTGATTTGGCTCTCTTTTTGTTGTCCTTAGACCTTAGTTGTGTGTATTCAGGGTGGATGCCAAAAGTTGTCTCAGTGCTAAACCTCTGCACCTGTAGAGAAAATGTTGTGGTATGTTGGAGAAAAATATTTCCTTTGCAAATCGATGAATTCCTTCTGAGACCATGCAAATCTCACCACACCAGATTTAGTTTAGACATGATGAAGCCTGGGTAGTACTGTTTCAGGCTATGGGTGGGTGGGCGAACATATGTTTGAATACTCTGCCATGTGCTTTTTGTATATTTCATGGAGTAAGCTAACTTCTCTTTCCAAATATATTTTTCTTTTGCAATGAGGTTTTTTTTAAATGAATGAGCTTTTAGAAATTTAACTCCAGTGTCCTGAAATGGTATAATTCAGAAAAGTTTAGCTCAACACCCTAATGATTGCATAAACTGGCACTTGACGTGTCATAGCAAAAGGAATGCACGTATTCCATTAAACTACTCCAGACAAGTAGTTTATGTAACCCTATACTGATTATTTTAAAAGATAACTCTAACACAGGAAGCAGCCTGATACTGAGTTATATGTCTGGTCCGCCTAACCCAGTGTTGTTACCACTAAAACCATCCAGTTTATTTGAAAATAATATAGAATAAACATATAACTGGATGCAAAAGAGAAGCAATGGATGTGAAGCTCTGCCATTTCTACTCCTTGATGTTTTCATGAATTGCAATAGGCTTCTTTCTCTAAAAAAAGGACCTTAGGAAATAATTATCAATGAGGAAAAACAGAAGGACCAACCACTTAGATGGGATGGCATCATCTAGAGCTCCTCAGCCTTATTAATAGGAATTACACCGCTAGTATAACCTTGAATAACGTGTGGTTGTATCACAACAATTTTGAACAAAATAAATCACCATGATATTTTAAGTCCAGCTGAACAGCCTCTTTCTATTGCAGGAACTATGCAATTTTGAGATTAGAATCTTGAAACAAAGATAAGAAATTGACTCAGTCAGTTTATCAGACAAGCAAGAAAATAAATATATGCAAATTTGGTGCTGAGTTTGCTTGTTTTCACCCCTTCTTTGTTTTTTATGCTATCTTTGATGACAAGTACTTATGCCAGAGATCTTCTTAGAACTAAAATGATGAAGCCCCAGGATTTGTATCATTTGTCAAAAAATGTATCTTTCTCTTTTGACAAAAAATATGGTAAACTGAAATGGTAAACAGGATCTTGGAAGGCTGGAAGAATTGGTGGTAAGTAAGTTCTCCAATCTACCTTCTAGTAAATGAGTCTTTTATGATTGAACATTCCCTCCATGATAACCATTTTGAGAGAGTGCCCATTGTATGCTTTCAAAATTAAAATCCAGTTGCAAATCCTTTGGATTATGTTCTACGCAAAAATAAATTGTTTGCACAAGCAATGAATTATTAAGAATAACTCATTTAATGGATTTCTTATGGATTAAGGGGTTTCTTTATTTTGAATTTCTTACTGGCTACCTCTAACATACATCTACTTGCAAATTTTGGAGAAGGTGGATTATCTCCTCAAGACAAATCTCGTCATCGCTTTGCGTCAACAAAATGTCATTGGCTTTAGGATTGTACATGGATTAGGAAAAATGGAAGGAATTTGATCTGTAAAGAGCCTTTTTATATCTTGTTTACAATGATGTAATTAAAAATTACTATTAAAAAGATAAGCAGTTCAAAAAATAAAAGGAAAAATAGAATGTCCAGGGAAAAAGTAGAAAGAAAAAAAGAAATAGACAATAAAGAAAAATAAGAATATAGTAACGCAAAAAGAAATATACACTGCTCAAAAAAATAAAAGGAACACAAAAATAAGATATCCTAGATCTGAATGAATGAATTATTCTTATTAATTACTTTGTTGATTACATAGTTGAATGTGCTGACCACAAAATCACACAAAAATTATCAGTGGAAATCAAATTTAGCAACCCATGGAGGTCTGGATTTGGAGTTACACTCAAAATTAAAGTGGAAAAAACACTACAGTCTGATCCAACTTTGATGTAATGTCCTTAAAACAAGTCAAAATGAGGCTCAGTAGTGTGTGTGGCCTCCACGTGCCTGTATGACCTCCCTACAATGCCTGGGCATGCTCCTGATGAGGTGGCGGATGGTCTCCTGAGGGATCTCCTCCCACACCTGGACTAAAGCATCCCCCAACTCCTGGACAGTCTGTGGTGCAATGTGGCGTTGGTGGATGGAGTGAGACATGATGTCCCAGATGTGTTCAATTGAATTCAGGTCTGGGGAATGGGCGGGCCAGTCCATAGCATCAATGCCTTCGTCTTGCAGGAACTGCTGACACACTCCAGCCACATGAGGTCTACCATTGTCGTGCATTAGGAGGAACCCAGGGCCAACTGCACAAGGGGTCTGAGGATCTCATCTTGGTACCTAATGGCAGTCAGGCTACCTCTGGCGAGCACACGGAGGGCTGTGAGGCCCCCTAAAGAAATGGCACCCCACACCATTACTGACCCACTGCCAAACCAGTCATGCTGGAGGATATTGCAGGCAGCAGAACGTTCTCCATGGTGTCTCCAGACCCCGTCACATCTGTCACACATGCTCAATGTGAACCTGCTTTCATCTGTGAAGAGCACAGGGCGCCAGTGGTGAATTTGCCAATCTTGGTGTTCTCTGGCAAATGCCAAACATCCTGCACAGTGTTGGGCTGTAAGCACAGCCCCCACCTGTGGACGTCGGGCCCTCATACCATCCTCATGGAGTCTGTTTCTGACCGTTTGAGCAGCCACATGTACATTTGTGGTCTGCTGGAGATCATTTTGCAGGGCTCTGGCAGTGCTCCTCCTGTCTCTCCTTGCACAAAGGCGGAGGTAGCGGTTCTGATGCTGGGTTGTTGCCCTCCTATGGCCTCCTCCACGTCTCCTGATGTACTGACCTGTCTCCTGGTAGCGCCTCCATGCTCTGGACACTACGTTGACAGACACAGCAAACCTTCCTGCCACAGCTGGCATTGATGTGCCATCCTGGATGAGCTGCACTACCTGAGCCACTTGTGTGGGTTGTAGACTCCGTCTCATCCTACCACTAGAGTAAGCACCACCAGCATTCAAAAGTGACCAAACCATCAGCCAGAAAGCATAGGAACTGAGAAATGGTCTCTGGTCACCACCTGCAGAACCACTCCTTTATTGGGGATGTCTTGCTAACTGCCTATGCTTTCCAACTGTTGTCTATTCCATTTGCACAACAGCATGTGAAATTGATTGTCAATCAGTGTTGCTACCTAAGTGGACAGTTTGATTTCACAGAAGTGTGATTGACTTGGAGTTAGATTGTGTTGTTTAAGTATTCCCTTTATTTTTTTGAGAAGTGTATAAAGAAATCAGAACAGGTATAAACATTTCTAATAAATTATCACTTTCATTCAAAGTAGTGTATAACAAATGATCTTTTCTTTGTACAGCCCATCTCTCTCTTTTTAGATGGCCTTTATTATTTTTTACAAATGACTCAAAGACATACACATAACTAATACTCCTTCCTCTTCCTATTTTCACTACCATCACAACCTTGTGAGGTGGGTTGGGCCTAGAAAGAGTCACTGGCCTAAAGTTGCCCAGCTGACTTTCATGCTTAAGGTGGGACTAGAATTCACAATCTCCTATAGCAAACAAACTTCTCTTTTCTATAAACATATCCTAAAGCCTTGTCATTCAGTTTTGATCAGCAACAGATTATTAGTGCTACTAGAGAGATAACAACACACTTATTTTAAATTTGATCCAATAAACCAACTTTGTATACCTTCCTTTTACTTTTAACAATCTTGATCTTTAGTCTCTTCAAATGTTGTCTTACAACCTGATTTATTTTAATTTTTTCTTTGTTCTTCATCACAACATTCTTCAAAGTTTTAACAAGTCTCTTCTGTAAATCCAATAGAGGAAAGTTATCCAGGTCACTCTTTGGATTTGTTATTTATATATCTCTTTTAATTATTAAAACATCAGGCAGTTACATTTGTATGTCCAGAGGAACATCTTTTTCATGTCATTGTGATAGAATGTGCACCTGCAGGAAAGTGGGAGACAGTTTTGGCAACACAGTGGTCAAGAATAAGAGACGGTATTTCCAAGCTGGAAGTGAGGGAAGAAGTGGGTCAGAGTAGCCACATCCTAGAATCTCTTAAAATGTACCTAGTAGTTAAAAAATTCTAACTTTAGTTTGGCAAGACTCTGTTCATTAAGAGTTAGCAAATAAAGGTTTGAACTTGAGTGGATTTTCCTGTGTCATCTCTAGGCTTAGGCCTGACATTAATTATGGTACCTTCAGTTTTCATATACTGAAATGATATTTTCCATGGATATACTAATATGATATTTTCATTTAGACCATTGATTTAGACAAAAAATATTTCTAACATTATTAGAAAGCAAAAGATACCTATAAAACTCTTCTCTAAGTGGATATTTTCCCGTATGTAAATCTTCATATCTTGGCTTAAGCAACTCAGAGGCAAAACATTCTTTTGAGTATTTGCTGTGTCAGTAATCCAGTGTGCTTTTTGTGGCAAACAACTTTTGCACGATTTCCACTAAATAGAGGAAACACTTGTTATCAGCATTTTCTAGATCATTAGAACATCTCAGAATAATCTACCATCAGCAGATAAAAGCTATTGACTTGTAACGAATAAAGGAGATATCCTTGAAGGACCTGCTACCAAAATAACAAGCAGATAAATGAAAAATAAGCCCTGCCCAAGAAAGTGGTTTTTGGAAATATCTCAGAGAGCCCTTGCCCTTAATTCTCTTGAAGATATACTATAAGTGGGAAGAAGGGAAGCACATTCTGATTTGCAAGATTCTGTTACTCTAGCTGTAAAAGTGGCTTTTACACTCTAGCCAATAAAAGTGGCTTTAGATCTGCATACAGTCTTCCTTATAGGACTGCCATGACTGCCATTAACTTGAGCAAAAATGTTGATATCTTGTCAAATCAACTGACATCTTTGTGATGTCAGATAATCAGAACATTAAAAATTGGAAGTAGATCAATATTTTCTTATCAGCATGGCCAATTCAATCATGGCCTCCTATTCCTACATATTGCCATCACATTAGGAATGTGTGATAATTTTCCATGTACCAAAAAAGAATGCAATAAATTATTCTCCAGAAGTTGATGGATTCCACCTCCTATAACTTACTAGCACTGGTCTTGTATATGTGGCATGTGTGATTGTAGAGAAAAGAAAAAAAAGTGTGCACTTGCTGAAAAGTCAACAATATAGTTCACTATTCCTTCCTTCCTGATAGGACTTGGCACCGATAGGGAGAGAGAGAGAGAGAGAGAGAGAGAGAGAGAGAGAATGTATCGGGTGGGATTCAAATTTTTAACAACCGGTTCTGTGGGTGTGGTTTAGGGGGTGGGCGTGGCTTGGTGGTCATGTTATTGGCTGGGTGTGGCCAATATCACTCACATCGAGGCACACATCTCCTTTCCTGGCCTCTCATGACTGTGGGGATGCTGCAACAGTTGTAAGTGTGAAAAATAGTCATGTCACTTTTTTCAGTGCCATTGTAACTTTGAATGGTCACTTCACACAAACAAAGTACCAGCAAAGGAGGGGAAAAAAAACTCCAGAGAAGTTCCTGAGACAGGAAGTCTAGTCCTGCCAAGAATGTAATAAGTGTTAACAGAGAGGCAGTTTCTGTAAGCAACACCAGAATGTTTCTTTCCTGCCTTCCTTACAGGATTAGGCCAGTAATTTCTTCTAACAACCAGTTCTCCGAACTGCTTAGAATGTTAACAACCGGTTCTAGTGACTAGGTGCGAACTTATAGAATCCCCCCCCCCGGAATGTATGTGTGTGGGAGAGATAGAAACAATGAAAGAGAAAGAGAAAGGAAGGAAATGGAATAAGAAAACATTTAAAAATTAAAATTTAATTATTTTTCAGTTGTGTCTCAAATGTAATAGCAGTAGAAATCTTAGCACAAGTCCAGAAGTCCAGAAATCACTAGATTACTCTTGCATGGTAATTGGTCTCAGGTAATAATTTTGTGCATTCACAGGTATCGACCAAGAATAAATCAGATTTATGCCTTTTTAAAAAGTTTTTCACAATATGATTTTAACATTAGACCTAAATCTTCTGCCAGACAGAAATCAAGACATTTCTATATAAATCAGTTTCTGGTTTGTACTGAATAACAAAAAATATAACTCAGATTGGGATGAAACCAAAAAATGAGGTTGGAAAAGTTCTCAGTTGCTCACAATGCTTCTACTGAATATTTATTTTACTTATATATTGATTTTACTTTTCCTTTAGAAGTTTGTAATGTCTTTGATTCTGAGATAGATTAGACTCAGAGGGAAAATGACTAATGCCTATCTACTATTGACCTCACCCCCTTCCTAAGAGGCCTGTGGGGGGGTGGGGGTGGGGGTGCATAAGCACACCAATCGTGCCCACTGTCCCTGTCCTATTGTTTTTTATTTTTCTTATAAGCATCTATCTCATGTATTCAAAACTATATTTATTCTTATACCTGTATCTTGTAAGTGACTGACAAATCAAATCAAATGTAAATTGTAAAAAAGAACAGACCAATTTGCTTAAAAATTGAGGATAAAATCTGAAAAACAGAGAATTCCTGATGATATGGTTAAGGAATAAGGTTATATTAGCAAATTATGTGAACCCCCAAATCTCTAAAGCACTCTGTTTTCTATATGGTGAAGGGATAAAGGTAAAGATAAAGGTTCTCCTGCTATGTACTAGTTGTTCCTGGCTCTAGCGGGCAGTGCTCATCTCTGTTACAAAGCTGAAGAGCCAGCGCTGTCCGAAGACATCTCCATGGTCATGTGGCCGGCATGACTAAATGCTGAAGGCGTGAAAAATAGGTGGTCCCTATTTTTCTACTTGCATTTTTACATGCTTTCGAACTGCTAGGTTGGCAGAAGCTGGGACAAGTAATGGGAGCTCACTCCATTATGCGGTGCTAGGGATAGGTGGCTCTAATTCTTGTAGAGAACTGAATTTATACTCAGAGTGTGAAATACAGTAGCACCATCTCCTTGAGAATACTTTAGCAGTCACATGGTAAAGAGAATGGCTGAAACTGATTTGTTGAGAGTAGTTATGAAGACAAAAATACAGGTAGTCCTTGACATACAACCATAATGGAACTTGCCCATTAGGGTCATATGTTGTAATGGTCACAAAAGAGGCTGGTCACATGGCCAATTTTACAAACGTTTTTGCCATGTTTGCTAAGCAAATTCTGCAGTTATAAAGTGGCCATCACTGTCATTAAAGCAATGGTTTGCAATGGGTGTGGTTTTACCAGATGTAAAGGTAATCCTTGACTTTTGACCAAAATGGAACCTATGTCTTACAGTTGCATATCGCAATGTCCGTTAAGTAAAGTTGCATATGAAGTAAAATCATAAGTCACTATGGTTCTTAAGTGAAATGTCAAGGAAACTCCACAAACTCTTGAAACAAATGGAGCCCCCTTAAAAAAAACCCAGAGCCTCCTACAGATTCAGGAAAAGTATTCCTTCTCTTTTTGCCAAGCGCCCAAAGCTTGGTCACATGGTCATGGAGGGGGCCTGACTGTCAGGACTTCAAATCCAGATTATAAGTCCCCTTTTGGGGGGTTGGTTGTAAGTTCAAACAGTTGCTAGTCATAAGTCAGAACTACCAGTAATAACAGAGTTAAGCTTTCCTCATACTCTTTATAGGATAATTGAAGAAGATCTTGACTGATTACTGGCTTTAAACATTATAAAAAATTATCATCTGGCAAAGTATATTTCTCCCCTCCAGGCTATTTTTCTTTTTTTTTAAAAAAATGTAGTGGCATTAGGACCAGACCTTCAAAACCCTAAAATGCTGAACTGAAACAATTCCAGTTCTCTAGAGTTTTCACAAGAGGAAGACTAAAGTATGTAGTGAAGCTTCCAAATTAGGTGCCTGAGAATGCATTTGTAAAACTCTGGTGATTTTTGCAGACCTGTAGTTTTTGTTCCAAGCACAGAAGTCTTATATACCCAAATTGAGAAAGAAGTTTTGGCTCTAGTTCAATGTAGTAAAAAAAATACTATGTTTTCATTAATGGCAGACTTGTGTTTATTAAGAAAGTCCACAAGTTCTTAATTAATATTACGGGCATGGATCTTTGACATACTTCCCAAATTTCAGTGACAATCCATTCAATTGCAGTACTATTTAACATTGACATATAGGTCAGGCGAAGGTCTAGTGATGCATGATCCAATCTGGGTCAGTCACCGGGACCAGAGTTTTTGTCTTCAGTGACTGGCCCAGATTGGCATTATCCTGGGACATGTGTATATTCACTTTCATTTGAAAGGTCAAGTGACTTGCTGGGATAAGATCGCCAACATGGTTGCCAACATCTGATGATGGATATGGCACAACAAAAAGAAAGAAGTGACTTGCTGAATGTCTATGAAGATTCTCAGTCATCCAGGTCACAGTTGTCCCAAAGGTGCTTTTTTTCAAGAGGCAACTGGACTTTCTGGTTTTTCTTCTTTCACTTCTCATCTGAGCTGAAGAAGTTTCTTGGATGAGAAGCAAAACATCTTCAAAGAAAAACAAGAAAGTCCAGGTTGCCTCTTGAAAAAAACACCTTTGGCATAGTGACTTGCGGGTACTCTAGTTCAGGTGGTCGATAAATTTATGGTAAGATTCATCTGGGCAGGGATATTGTACATGAAAGTGAGGTTCTCCCAAATTATTCAATTTTTGAAGGGGCATGGGACAAATTTATTATGGCCATAGTTTAAGAGCCATATTTCTTACAGTGATGAAAGCTCTTGCTAATGGCTGATCTACTCAGTGAGATCCCACTTCATATTTTAAAATTTTGAGCAACCTTTCTGTTGTTGATGATGTCGCCATTTAATTTCTTTTACCAGTAAACCTGATATGATTTAAACAATTCATGAGGGTCTTCTTGGTATGGAAAACATTTAAATGTCAGACTGCATACGTTTATATTGGCAGACGTTAGCAGGGATATTGAAAATGCTGCATGTAATTACATTGCATGTCAAAAAACATGCATGGCTACAGAATAATGCTGGTGATTTGTATAAAGCATAGAGAAGAAGTGGGATTAGGGCTACCATTTAAAGAATTATCTAGAGTCACGTGGTAAGCAAATTGGCTAAGAATGGTTTACGGAACTCTACTTAGTATCACTTTATGTATAGACCTAGTAGATAAATTAACAGCAATAATTAGAATTAGAATTAGAAGAATTTTATTGTCATTGTACAAGTACAACGAAACTGTGGATGCACCCCAGCAACTGTTCGCAATACAATAGAATCAAAGCACTTAAAATGAAGATAAGAAAAATAGAGTACCCACATCTCCATTTGCAATTTGAAAGTGCAATAAGCACTATAGTAAGCTCTAGGCTCTCTGTTGCATAAATACAAGAACGTTACAGAGAACAATTTTATTTATTTACTAACTTATTTATTTATTTAGTCAAGCAGTTATAAGATAACAGGTATAAGTATAAACATAGTTACGAATACATGAAATGGATACATATCAGAAAAATAAAAAGAAACAATAGGACAGGGACGGTAGGCACATTGGTGCGCTTATGCATGCCCCCTACAGACCTCTTAGGAAAGGGTTGAGGTCAATAGTAGACAGTCTAAGCTTAAAGTTTTTGGGGTTTGGGGAAGAAACCACAGTCAGGTAGAGTATTCCAGACATTGACCACTCTGTTGCTGAAGTTGTATTTCCTACAATCAAGTTTGGTGCTGTTTACCTTGAGTTTGTATCTATTGTGTGCTCTTGTACTGTTATGGTTGAAGCTGAAGTATTCATTGACAGGTAGGACATTGCAATATGTAATTTTGTGTACTATATTTAGATCGGACTGAAGGCGGCATAGTTCTAGGTTTTCTAGGTCTAGAATTTCAAGTCTGGTAGCATAAGGTATTCTGCAACGAGTAGAGGAGTGGAGAACTCTTCTTGTGAAATATTTCTGACTTTCTCAACTGTATTAATATCAGATATGTAATGCGGGTTCCAGACTGATGAGAAATTTGTGAAAATGCAAGATGGCACTCCACTACAGAGATAGCAGAGAAAGATAATATTCTAACACCAAAGAAAACAAATAATATTTTTTTTAAAATTTTAAATAAAGTTTTATTTGGGTTTTCACACACAAAATACAAGTAAAACATCTTTTTTGAAAATAGCATGGTCCTGGGTTGAACTTCTTTATACAGACACAAAGCTCAATTTCATGCTCCTTTTTGTATTCTATTCCATAACTTATACTATTTTACATTTTCTATATAGTTTTTCCCCTCTTTTAATTTTCTCAATTTTATTTTGATTATCTCATCTCAATTCAAATAATTATACTTATACTTTTGTCTGTTCTGTTTCAATTTCATATTATCTTTTCTCATTAAACAAATTTTCTCCTGTAGTTACTAATTAGAGTATGACACCTTTATATCTTTTAATTACACCCATTCAACTCTTATTTAAACTTCAATATATACCTTAAGTTTTTGACCTTCAATATAATACATAATACATAACTTCCAATCGAATTCTGCTTGGCAGATTCTTATAATACACACTATATTCTTTTAAAAAAAAAGATTATAAATATATGTAATTATAAACCCTCATTCCATTCCAGTTCAGTTCTATCATTAATAATCATTAAAACCATAACATCTTTAACACTTCTTTTCAATTAAATATCATACTTCCTTAAAAACACATATAATCTCCATAATTATTTTTTTCCTTATTTCTCTTCACATATGTTTTATAAATCATTAAATATACCTTTTGTTACATTTATTTATTGACAAGCATTCCACTGAATTAAGATAGCTATTTTATCAGACATTTTAATCATACATTGTTTTATATTTTCTAAAATTATTTCTGCTTCTAATATAACCATACTATCTTATGTACCTTTGCAGAATCCCTTTTTCCATTAAGTTTTCACCCATTATCTCTAAATAGGCCCTGTTTTTCTATGTTTTGCTTCTGTCCTTTATAACTTCTTTTCCTTTCTTTCTTCCCTCTCATCTTCTCCCTCCCCTTTTTACCCCCTTGCCTCTCTAGTTCTAATTCTCTCTTCTGCATTTCCCTCTTCTGTTGCTTTCTGATTTTATACTTATTTTTCACTCTTGTTGTTTTTCCCAATCTTAAACTTTCCATTCTCTTTCCCCCCTTTCCTTTTTTCCCCCATCTAAGATTACTTGTTCATTAAAGATAGCTTCTTCTCTGTCGCAATCTTCTTGTTCTGCAAGCATTTCTTGTTGTTTCTCATAATTCCAAATCTCCATTTTAAAAACTGAAATACGAAGCCAAAATAACTTCTCCCTTCTTGTGCATCTTCTTTGTACTTTTTAAGTTCCATTTTCAGTTCTTCTAAAAGTGGAGCCATTTTAAACAGTTTTAAACAACCACCCGATTGATTTTAGTCATTCAAAACAATAACCAAGAATCCAGAAATCATCAAATAATCTAGATAGTCCCGAGTTATATCTTCTTATTTTTTTATCGACTTTCTCTTTCTGGGGTTTTTGTTGCGATATTTCAGTTAGAATGTATCTTTTGGAAGTCTTGTTGAGAGTTTGCTGTAAGTTCTTTTTTAATTCCAGGCAGTCTCCTCCCTTTCAGATCCTGCCCTTTTATTCTTCCTCTCTCCTTTCCTGTTTTCAAAAGCTTTTGATTATCCAGAAATCTTTATTATCCCTGTGACTTTTTATTTTCAGCATTAAATGCCTATTAATGTCAAAGTGGATTTTCCCCCCAATTTCTTCCTTAAGTCTCTTAGCTGTCAGTATAGGAAAAGGAGAAAAAAAACCCAAATCTTTTCCCTTTACTCTCTCCTTCACAGCTTAAAAATCTTCTTAGGGAACAATGTTATTGTTTTTTAACAGTTTCAGTTCCAGGGTACCTTATTTGTTGCTTTTGCTGTTTGACCCGGTCAACCAAAACTTTATCTTCTTATATTCCTCCTGCACATTCTTTTCCGGTTGAGTTCTTCTTTGTGGTGGCCATTTCTGACCACCACTACAACCGCCTTCAGGAAAGGGAATAATGGCCAGCTGGGGAGGAGAGATGCGGCTCTCCTCAACCCTGCAGGCAGTCTCCCCCCTCTTCACCACCTCTACAGGGTGGCTTAGCCCCGAAACCAGCTGGCTCAGGGCGCTCCAGCAGGGAGCACGTTTCGAAGCCTCGCAAAGACGAGGTTTCAGTCTGTCACTGAAGAAGCTCAAACCAGAAGTGAAAACAAATAATATTGATACTAATTCTACATTATGAAGAAGTGCATGTACTCCACATCTGCTCAGACATTTGATGCTTTGTACATTTTTTTTACATATTCCTTACACTAGTTGTCCTTAGACTTTCTCTTTATATGGACCATAGTATCTAATCTATACGTTTTGAAACAACTATACAAGCAAGCCTAATCTCTCTTGAAAAAAAAATACAGCACAGATAAGAGAGTACCTATCAGCTCAAAATCAAATCCCACAACAACCACAACCACTACCTCAACTACAATCATAACTACAACCAAAAATAACCACCAAACCACAGCCACAAACAATTACTATCCCTTCAAATAATTCCACAAATAATATCTCCTTACTTATCAGAAACACCATGGAATCTGAACAGAAATGTCCAAATGCCATCTTATTTGGTCTCAAAGACACCAACGAATCAGACGACATCACCAAAGTTTGCGATATCATAAGCAACTCAAATACAAGAAACATCTCTCCTGAAGATAACATTGAAATAACCAGAGATGGCCTTGGGTGCAAGTACAATGACAGCTCTGTAGCCCCAAGATTTTGTAGAGTTGTATGCAAAAATGAGTCCAGCAAATGCATATTCATTCATACAATAAACGCCATTGCAAAACCAATCCCAACCACAAAAAACTTCACTTAAGACCAGATTTATCCATACTGCAAAGAATCCACTCCCATGAACTCCGCGCAGAACTCAAAAACCATCTAGACAATGGAGAAAAGGATCTATACATTGACTACCGAGCTGATTGCATCAAAAGAAAGTCACACAACCCACAACTCCGCATCCAACCCCACCCCATCCAATCCAACATCACTCAAAACTAGGCATGCACGCCCCTAACTACCTCTATTCCAATCACAACTGGCCTTAAATGCAAGCTACTCAATGCAAGAAGCCTTGTAAATAAAATACCTGAATTTCTCCTCTTACTAAATATGGCTAAATTCGACATTATATTTGTCTGTGAAACATGGCTCAATGCATCTCTCCCTGACTCCATTACCACAGTAATATACTATCATGTTTACCGATCAGATCATGAAATCTGTAGAAGAGGTGGTGTTGCTATCTTCTATAAAAAGTCCCTACATCTAAAAAACATCCAAGTTACCCAGGAGCTTGCTCTTCCTGAGACCATTATTTGTGAACTATCCTTAAATATCACAATTCGATTCTTACTATGTTACAGAGCACCTGATTATGACATCGAACATGTAAACAAGCTAAATACACTACTAACATGGGCAGCATCCTGCCCACATGCTTTTATCTTTCTTGGTGACTTCAATCTACCTCATATTAACTGGACCCTTAACAAATATACAACTGAACCCACACATGCAACCTTCTACAATGCAGTAACAAATCTGGGACTAGAACAACTAGTAACCAACAACACTAGACTTAACAACTGCCTCAACCTCATCTTCTGCAATAGTTTGAATTCAATTTACGGAATACAAATTAAAGAACCCTTTTCCAAGAGTGACCATGACAGGATTGACTTTTGTCTCAACATATGTCCACACAAAAATCATCATGATGGAATCCCCAATTATAACTTCAAAAAAGGCAACTATGATCTTGTCCCTTGATTGGCAATTTCTATTCACTGGGTGCAGTACTGTAGAAGACCATTACAACATATTTTTAATTGAAGTCAAAAGAGTCATCAAACCATATGTACCATTAACAACTCCCAAAACCAGAAAAAAAAATTACCCATAACAATAAGGAAGTTTCAATCCAAAAAGAAATCACTTTCTTCAAATCTGGTCATGTTGCCAACTTCAAAAGCTGATACAAAAATTTATGCCTCCAGATAAAAACTGAATGAACCAATTATCACATTAAACAAGAAGAAAACCTTCTACGCACCAATTCCACACGCGCTTTCTACAATTTTGTAAACAACAAACTAAAAGACTCAAGGTCCATCCCACCCCTGAAAAGATCTAATGGTAAAGACTGCAACGGTGACACCATAAAAGCTAACCTCTTTAACACATTCCTTGGCTTAGTATTTGTAAACAGCAATGCATCATGCTCAGTATTTCCTAGTCGAACAACAGACAACTACAATGATCTAATGCATATCAATTTTACAGAAGACAATGTTGAAAAAGCACTACGCAATCTAAAACCATCTATTGGACTGGATGGAAGAAATGCCTACTTCTTAAAAAAGCTATCCATGCCATAGCCGAACCTCTTAGCATAATCTTTGAAAAATCTTTCAGGACCAGCTCCTTGCCAAAACTATGGTCACAAGCCATGGTCATCCCCATCTTCAAAAAGGGAGACTCCAGCTTAGTTGAAAATTACAGACCAATCTCCTTATGCTGCGTCACCTGTAAAGTCATGGAATCAATTATTAACCAATCCATTATCCTCCACTTAGAGACAAACAACCTACTCTCTAATAAACAATTTGGTTTCAGGAAAAAACTATCATGTAATCTGCAACTCTTACACTGCAAAAACATATGGACTACACAACTCGATCAGAACAAAACAATAGACGCAATCTACATAGACTTCTGTAAAGCCTTTGATTCAGTGGTACATGACAAACTATTCCTAAAACTAAAATCTTACAGTATCTCTGGACACCTGCATAACTGGATAGAAGCATTCCTGTCAAATAGACAACAAATGGTCAAAATTGGGAGTGTCCTATCAAATTCTGTACCTGTCAACAGTGGTGCCCCCCAAGGCAGTGTTCTAGGAACAACTCTTTTCATACTCTACATAAATGACCTCTGTGATCATATCAAGAGCAACTCTGTTCTTTTCACCGATGATGTAAAGCTATTCAACACCACAGACAATGGTGACCTATATATCAGAATGGTCAAACAAATGGCAACTTCAAATCTCAATAAATAAATGGTCTGTCCTACATATTGGCAAAAAAATCAGAAAATAAAATACAGGCTGAATAGTCAAGACCTTGTTGATGATCCAAACTCTGTCAAGGATCTTGGAGTACTAATCTCTAATGACCTAAGTGCTAGAGCCCACTGTAACTACATAGCCAAAAAGGCATTAAGAATTGTTAACCTAATCTTACGTAGCTTTTTCTCTAGTAACATTACACTGATAACTAGAACATATGAAGCATTTGCTAGACCAATACTTGAATACAGCTCATCAGTCTGGAACCCGCATTACGTATCTGATATTAACACAGTTGAGAAAGTCCAGAAATATTTCACAACAAGAGTTTTCCACTGCTCTACCTTATGCCACCAGACTCAAAATTCTAGATCTAGAAAATCTAGAACTATGCTGCCTTCAGTCTGATTTAAGTATAGTATATAAAATCATACATTGCAATGTTCTACCTGTCAATGAATACTTTAGCTTCAACTATAACAACACAAGAGCAAACAATAGATGCAAACTCAAGGTTAATCGCACCAAACTTGATTGCAGGAAATACAACTTCAGCAACAGAGTGGTCAATGTCTGGAATACTCTACCTGACTCTGTGGTTTCTTCCCCAAACCCTAAAAACTTTAACCTTAAACTGTCTACTATTGACCTCACCCCTTTCCTAAGAGGTCTGTAGGAGGAGTGCATAAATGCACCAATGTGCCTACCGTCCCTGTCCTATTGTTTATTTTATTTTTTATTTTTCTTATATGTATCCATATATTCATAACTATGTTTTTACTTATACCTATTATCTTGTAAGCAATTGATAAAAATAAATAAATAAATAAAATAAAAATAAATAAATAAATAATCTGTATGGTTCCTACTCTGATGTATATACCCTTCCACATTACATCTTCAGGAAGTGTGTGTGTGTGTGTGTGTGTGTGTGTGTGTGTATGTATGTTTGCATGTGTATATATATATATATGTGTGTGTAATTTCTTGTGATCAGATCTGAGTTTGATCTTTCCTTTAAATAAAAAGAAGTGAAACTCAAAAGAAAAAAAATCCTAGTTCTAAAAGTCATTGCCTGGAAATCTAATAAGTGAATAATAAAATATACACAATTGTGAATAAATGGATTAATACTACATTCAACTATTATTCGATATTAATATTGAAATGTAGAGTAGAACACAGAATTAATTGTATCAGGAGGGCAGTAAACAGTAGATTGATATTTTCTGATTGGGTGGACTACATCCTGAACCTGCATACAAGGAGTTGGAGAAAAACGGGAGGCAGATTTGGAAACAGTGACCCTAATTTTTATCCCTCCAATGCCAGTTTTTCTCTTCCCTTCTCTGGCATTCAGACGGAGAGTTAATCCAATCAGTAGCTTAAATGTTAAGCGCCTTACTGTTTGACACATTAGCCGCACAGCATCAAACCTCAGCTGATGTATTTGCTCCCTTTAGGGACAAAAGTCCACCAAGAGAGTGAGGAGGTGTTATTTTACATCTTGACAAATTTGCTTTGAATAACCCACATTTAATCTAGCTGGCCTGGTTGCAAGCCTGTAATATTAATAGGGTTTGGGGAGACTTCTGTAAGGTTTTGTTACTCCTCTGCTTGAGATACTGAGGTTTTTTTTTATTGAGGAAGGCTTGTTCACTTCCTCCACCTTGCTCTGGTGAAGTATTTTTTTGTGTCTTTTGGAGCATTGCGAATAGTATGATTCCTTGGATATACCAGTTCTTTGTACCCGTTATAACCAAAGGACAAGTACATGGTCAAAAATGGCAACCCCACTTGTAAAAGAAGGACGTATACCAGTCTAGATTTAGGTAACTCTGAGTCCTCCTGCAATGAGACCAGTTCCCTGATAAGGTGGCTCATGAAATTTACTAGAATGTAATGGTGGGAAGTAAGTTGATTTTAAGGAAAGGCTAACAAAACATCAGTGTTTTCTATATGAGCATCAATTTACTGAAAGGGAGAAGGGAGGGAGGGAGGAAGGAAATGAGGAAGGGAGGGAGGGAGGGTGGGAGAATAATAAGGCAAACATATATGCAACCCAAATATGATATTTGGCAACAAAAATAACTAAGCATTACAGTTTGAAGAAAAAGGAAATATTTTAAACTCTTGTAAAGCAGAGCTATGTTGATGATTAAACTTCCCATGCCTTGATCCTTAACTCTCCTCCAGCTGGAGTTCAAAAGAGATTCCAAATGTTGGCTTTTGAATTGGAAAAATGACCGCAACACTTAGCATTTATTGGGGTTTTTTTTCAAAAGTTGTGCATTACAGATAATTTCCTCATCCTCTATAAAAAGTTATTACTATGCTTCCTGTCTGCCAAATATTGTCAAGGTAACCGACTGAAGTGTAGCCATAATTGTGATAATGACTGTTGAGCAATGGAGATTGTATTTTTCAATAATAATTAATAGCCATTAATGGAAATCTTTTGTCTTCACAGCTTTTAAAAAAATCAACAGCATTGGGCCATCCTTACATTTCATGGTAGTGAATCCTGTGTCTGTGATATATATTCCTAAGCAGTATATCTGTATCTGATGAATGTCTGTTTGCACAGGCACTTTCTTTCTTACGCTCCTTACATGCAGGACTAGCTCTAAAAAGAAAACCTAGCTAAATCCTGTATTGTTTTCACATTTATAATAAATGCCCAGCTACACAAATACAACAATAGTCTAATTCTTATTCCATGTTCTGCCATTCATTCAAAGCAGTCCTATAATTTTTAGTCAAGTGGCAGAGTCTTGGTTAAGATGTGGGCATGAAATGGGAATACTTTTGCTCAAAAGCAAACTTTACAGCATCATATTGTAGCTGTGAAAAAAAGGGAAAACAACTTGATAGGGAAGCTTATCATAAAAAAAAAAAGGTGTTCACATCACAAATCCATATGGGAGTCCAAAGGTGAGAGGCAAGCTCTTTGAGAATTTTGTTGTATGAACTTCTACACCGGATCTTATGCAGATTACATGTCATCATGCAGGGCAATGCTTATCTGTCCAACCCTGGCCTTTGCTTCTTTGAGATCGAGCAGCCCCTCCTTGACCTCTTCTTTTATTGAGAGTGACTCTGTGCTTTGATCTTGCAAAAGCCCAGGGGCCAACTGAAGACATTTGCTCCTGGAGTCTTCCTCTGTTTCCCCTTCTCTGCCTCCCCATCCCCAGGAGGGGACAGTGTAAGCAGGCACACACACAAAAAGCCTCTCTGGTAGTTTTAAAAACTTTAGAGTTGATGGAAGTAACCACAAAATTGACTGTCCCTTGCTGGGTGATGATAAGCTGGAAAACCACACAAATATCTCCATATTAGGAAAATGCACCTGTGGAATTGGATCTGTTTCCACTTTGCTTTAGCCCCTCTCCCCCTTTATTTATTTGTGCTGTTCAGACGTTATCAGAGGGGATCAACATTGAATAATACAAAACAAGGGAATAAAACCCTCTAGAATCTTGGTAAGCAAACTCGTCTTCATGGTTTGATGAGAGAAGAATGGCTAACTTAGTGTAGTGGAGAGGGGAGCCACTTGCAAATCAAACCAGAGAGGGAAAAGGATCTAAAAAAGGAGAAATTTAATATTTTAATAAATAGATAATACCGTGCAGATAAATATGTAGAAAGATCCACAAATAATCCCCCCCTTTTTTCCTGTCTCTAATTTTTATTAAATGTTTTTTTACAGTTAAAGATAAAAATGAACAAATATAAAAGGAAAGAAAGAGAAAAAGATGTTGAAAATAATAAAATGTGAGAAAAAGAACAGATGCCAAAGAAGTACTTCTTATCTCCTTTACAGCAGTTACCGACATATTTGGTAACATTTCCCACTTTCACATTAAATAATATAGTTCCCTTCTTTCCATATACAGCCCTTTTAATTGATGAATCCAGAAATCACTAGTTCATTTTTATCTATTTTCACTGAAAAGTCTATAAAGGATTTCCTGTCTTTTATAAACGTCATTGTTCCTCTCTTAATCAAAGAAGTCAATTTAATTTTTTCTACTTCTTCTGTCATCTTCAAGTCCTTTCTTCTTCTGTGGGTATTTCTCCATTATTTTGTGTATATAATAATTTCATTGCCATCACCATATATAAAACTAATAGGCCACAGCTCTTTTCTAAGCAAACAAACATCCATAAGTTCTAGTAAGAAAATTTATGTTTTCACCTGAATGTTGATTTTTAAAATTCTCTGCATCATCGTATGCATATTTTTAAACTTTTTCACAAGGCCACCATGCATGGTAAAATGTCATTTCATACTTTTTAAAACTTTCCATCCACAATTAGAAGTGCTTTTATATATGTTAGATAATTTCTCTGGTGACATTTACAACAACACATCATTTTATAAAGGTTACCTTTTGTTATAAGATAATGTGAATTTCAAGGTTTTTTTAAAAAAAAAACTATGTTCTTTCTCATTGATTCTTCTGCACATTACAACCAAAAGTAATCCTTTTCTTGAAGGAATTTGCAGAAGTGTCTTCATTAAAAAAAAAAAAAACAACCCTAGACCAGGCCTGTTTTGAGTATGTATTTCCATTTCTTTCTTTCCTTAAAATGATAGAGAATATTTCACCAGTTTTCAGCCATTGTGCTGTCAAAATTAATCAAAGAGAATTTGGGGGACATTCTGGATTGCTACATCCTCTGCACTAGCAGCTATTTTTAATTGGCTGAGCACCATGTGCTTTCAATATGTTGTTCAAGGATGAGGAAAGATGCTTGCCTGCTGTGTGTTGGATAAAGAACAGCACCCCGCCTCTCTCTTTCTTTCTCTCTCTCTCTCTTCCTCCCGCCTCCCCCCTTCCCGCCTCCATCTTTTTTACTTAATCCAATGAGCTTTGAATTCCTCAGTTGGTCTATACAGAGATTAGGAACTCATGAAAGCTATGGGGAATTACGCACATTTAGGGGGTATTTAATCCTTTATAAAAGGATTTTGTTCAAAGTTCATTCCTTCCTTCCTATGACAAAATTATCCCTCCTTGTACTTAGATGGCCCAGACACATACAAGGTAGCTCTTGAAATGTATCTTGATCTAACCGAATAACAGAGTTGGAAGGGACCTTGGAAGTCTTCTACTCCATCTTCTCTTCTCTGTCTTTTGCTTCTTCTTTATTTTGATAAGAGAAACTTGATATTGGCATTATTAGATCATCCTGGGCCAGTGGCAGAGGTGGTATTCAGCAGGTTCTGACCAGTTCTGGAGAACCGGTAGCGGAAATTTTGAGTAGTTCGGAGAACCGGAAAATCCCACCTCTGACCGGAGATTTTACAGTATCCTTCCCCTGCCACGCCCATCAAGCCACGCTCACAGAACTGGAGGTAAAAATTTTTGAATCCCACCACTGCCCAGTGGATAGGAGGTCAGGGATAGTAAATATCTTCATAGTGTAAGGGTTTCCAAATCTCCTCCATCTCTAAAATATGCAGGATTGAATAGCACCGCCTGGGACCTTAGTGATATGGTGTTGCTCAGGTAGACTAGCAGACAGATGGAGATTTCTTGATCAGTCTCATTTTATTTTGTGGTATGCTGCAAAGACTTCTGACACGCTTATCATTCAATTATGAGTTCTGTTACCCCGTCACAGCCTGTTCAGCTTAAGAAGCTTCCTTGGTGACATCAAAGTGATGGATTTCAGCTGACAAACACTTATGTCTTTTAAATGTATTGTAGGAAAGTTGCTACTAGAGCTTCTTGATTTTGGGGTACCACAGAGTAACATCCCAAACAGCCCATTCTTGGATGAGAAGCAAAATGTTTTTTTAAAAAAAAATCAAGCAAATCCATTTGCCTTTGGGGAGGGGGGGAAGCACCTGTCAACTCGTAAAGGGTTCCTGGCCTGCTCTTGAGTTGGGAGAACCTTTAAGATAACCATAGACCAATATGGTTTTCATTCTGCATTATTGTACCCTGTGTGGAGCTATATAGGAGGCAGGGTGTGGAAGCAGCCATTCTTCCAATTTGAAAGAAAAAGGAACACTAAATACCACCTGCAGTTTTCTCTTTTTAATTAAGGGCTGTCCAGGGGGACCAGCATTGGGCTTCAGCCACCACAAAGCACTTAAACCATTTGGGTCCAGCCACTGCAAAGCACCGAAGACATGGGAGGAATGGCTGTTAAGTGAGAATGATGGACGTCTATGGAGATTCTCAGTCACCCAGGTCATGGTTATCCCAAAGGTGCTTTTTTCAAAAAAAAAAAAGTGGTGGGTTGTGAGTGATGGGTATAACTTACCCCAGGGATGGTGAACCTTTTTGTTGTTGTGTGCCGAAAGTGTGCATGTGCACGATAGTGCCCACACGCGCATGCCAGCATCCACAATGCAACACTCCCCATGCATGTGCGCGCAACACCCCCCACCCCCTTACTTGCACTGCACATGCACACACCTTCCAGCTGATTTTCAGCCTATTTGAGGCCTTTTGGGGCCTTCCAGAAGCTCGAGGGAAGCCTCTGCAACCTCGGAAGGCTGAAAAACGGGCCTCCTGGAAATATCAGAAACGCCTGTTTTCAGCCTCTGGAGGACCTCTGGAGCCCGGGCTAGGCCGTTTTTACCTTTCTAGGGGCTTGAGGGAAGCCTCTGCAGCCACGGGAGGCTGAAAATGGGCCTGTTTCAGCACTTCCGGTATTTCCGGAAGGCCCATTTTTCAGCCTCCCAAGACTGCAGAGGCTTCCCCCAAGCCTCTGGGAGGCCAAAAAACTGCCTCAAATGGGCCGAAAATCAGCTGCAGTGAAGGTAAGTTTGGTTGGGGCTGAAATGGCTCTGCATGCCACCTGTGGTATGCATGCCATAGGTTCGCCATCATGGACTTACCCTATATAGGCAAAGTTTTTCTCAGTACAATAGAGACAAGAGCAACAATGAAACAATTTCTTCAACAGCCCTTAATTATGGTGCTGAAACTGAATCTCAGATTAACCTTTTAAGTAACTTCAATTTTGCATGGAAATATTGTAAGCTTTGTTCAGTTTTGAAACTGAGAATAGCTTTCGGTGCAAAATTAATTAATTATGAGGATTTTTCTTTTTGCACTAAAAGCCAGTGGTGGAATTGGGAATTTAAACAAAACCATCTGAAAGTTTGTTGCCTTTCCCTGAAATAGGATAAAATGGAACAGTGGTCCAACTAGATCTAGAACAATTTCATTTTTATAGAATTAAAAAGAGCAGCTTGGGAAGTTTCCTCAACATACTGGACCAAGCCTCAAGCCCTTGTTGTAGTAGTTAAGAGGAAATAGCCACTCCACCCCACACCCTGAATTGATTGCTTAGTATTTGGTTCTAGGTGAGGATACATTTGTTTATTAATTTGCCATACAAATTTATGACATCTCAAGATTCTGAGTATTTTTCTGGGAAATTAAAACTGCCACCCCCAACAGCAAATATTCTCTTCCTTTTCCTCCCCTCTCCTCTCACTCTCCTTCCCCTCTTGCTCTTCCTCCCCTTTAATGGTTCGGGTAATCAAACTCTAATCCGATGTTTCTCAATTTTAGCAACTTGAAGATTCATAGACTTCAATTCCCAGGATTTGAAATCCATGCATCTTCAAGATGTCAAACACAGCTGTCATTTGAATCTCCAGGGTTGACTATTCAACCCCAAACCTTGAATGTGGTCAAAATTACATTAGCATATAATTTTTAATTTGACTCATGGGGAAAATTATTAATAATTCAGAGAATAATCCTATTAACAACAATTCATGAGATTTAATTTCATATACATTCAACACATTTAAAGTTCAATTCTGGCCTGGCTTTATCCACATTCTGTCAGCTTTGGAAGCCATATTAGTACCAGAAGCTTCCACGCTGCCACATTCCTGTGCCTGGGAAAGTAGGAGTGGGGGGATTTTTAGAGTTTTGGTAGTTAGCATTCTTCTTTTCAGTCAAGGTCATGTTATTCCTGCACCTGGAGGAGGAATGGTTGAAGGGATGTCTCAAATTGGGATGGTTGGTGATTGGACCATGTGATGGACTGATGGGTGCAGGGGTTGGGTTTTGACTTTTGAATTACTAAGGGAAAATTTGGAACTCTCAGATTCGGGTTTTCCCAGATGTGCCAGTATAACTACTCTAATAAAAGGAAACTTTGAGAAAATGTCTGCCTCTGAGTTTTTAATTAGAGTTGGGTTTTTTTGGAATCCTGACACTTTCTGGAATAATACATCAAGTGAATGGGACCTTTGGCTTGGAAAATATATTCTAAGAAATACATTGTTATGAATGAAAATTGAATAATGGGCGGTGGGGTAATATTATAGATAATTAGGCAAAATAAAAAATACTCTCTTTTCTGAACTGTGGCACAAATGTGAGTAGGGAGGAAATGCTCAAGCTCATCTTTCATGTCCATGCTTCATCCTTCCCAATTCACAGCTTTCCCTATTGCACTTATTCAACTAAATATTATTTTAGTGCACTGATGTACTTAGTGAGAACACTGGAACTTGTTCTGTAATATGTCTTACTTTGAAGCCTGTTTTCAATTCAAGATACTGCATAGAACATATGAATGAAAGAATGTTTCAAAGTTGCTGACCTATGAAGGTTGACCTTGTTATTAATTGGCCTTTTATTTCACAAATTTCTCCTCCTCTGTTGGGTACCTCCCAATGCACGGGGGAATTTGATTTTGGCTGGTATATTTGGACACTGTTAATAAACACCCACTTCCTGTTTTTCTTGCTACTGTGGACAAGTTTGTCAAAAAGAACTTGTTTGCCCCTCTCAGCTGTTTGTACAATTTGAAGATGGAACTAAGTTGGCTTAATCACCATTGTATGTTTTTTTGCCAGGGGGAATTTTTCTCACAATTATGACATGAGTTTAAGCTTTAAATGAATTTTGATTATTTTTGCATTCATTTTTCAGATTGTGAAACAGTCTCTGAGCAAAGCATGTGGCTTTCACATGCTAAACAAATTCAAGTTTTCTTCATGTTGCCCTTGTCACTAGAATTAATTTATGGAATATTCCTGTGGCCCTATTTCTGCTTTAATCTCACTTCTTCCATGAAGTCTTTTACTTACCACCTTAGTTTTTTCTATCTTAACTAATATCAAAATCAAACTTAAGGCATTAAGAAAAATAGAATAAGCATTAATAAAATATCAATCCTCCAACTCTATTATTCTGTTATTCTTTCCACCATTAGAATACTTCAAGGCTTCATGATATCATTAGTCCTTTTCTTATTGGCTAGGCAGGCAGTTATAGGCACAATGTGACAATTAGCCAAGCTCTGGGAATCCTTGACAGTAAGTTCCATAATGGAGAGACTTGCTTTTATGGCCATTCAATCTCTCCATCCCTCGGATGCCTAGGTATTCACTAAGGGACTATTAACTGCGTTTTACATCTCACAACATGGCTGACAAGGTAGAGATAGTTTAATCCTATGCATGACCAAGCCTCTTTTGAATTAAATCTATCTCCCCCCTCACAATATCTGGTTTGGTTTGGTGTAGGATCATCCTCAACCACAGGCTGCATTAAAAAAAGGATCAAGATGGCACTTGCAATGAACATAAAATGAAGCGGGGTTTCAATTATGTAGTCTTACTGATCCTCCTCTCTCCTATTCAGTGCTCCTGTTCAGTAGACCAACTAATCACTTCTTGATGTTTTCACAATATGCCCACCATGAGAATAGGATAAATCTGTCAATACCATGAAAACAATAACAATGTTAGCAGATGAATACAAATAATCAATTATTTTCAAAGGCAGCCAGTCTTCCCCTAGGAACTTTTTCAAGCCTTGACTGTATAGCCTAAAAAAATTGCCTGAGGTGGTCTAAGACCCCCTTGCCCTTGATTATAAGACCCCACCCCTTCAAACTCCATGATTCTATGATCTTTCCCAAGCTTCTGTGATAGATAGTAACCCTAACCTTGCATTGCTGCAGTGAAACAGGTGTACCTTCATAAAAAAATAATAAACTAAAACTACTGCTTCAACTCTGCTTATTTTATTGGTTTATTTTTAATTTTCAGTGTGGTCTTGGCTTCAGAATTTTCTGAACTACCTAAGATAAAATGTCTAATTCAGTCAATGAGACACTGAATCATGCTTGCTGTGTAATCAGTAGCATCACCAGAAACTTGCAAAGAACAGGATGGTTTGGATATTGTGACAATTCTTTGTTTTACTTATTTACTGAATATATGCTTCCCTCCTATTTTGAGAATTTTAAATCAGATTGCAGAGAAGCCTCCCATCTTAGTGCTGGTAGAATTCACTTGCTTCAAGGAGTTATTCACTGCATTTTTTTCTCCAATTTCAGGAAATCTAAAAACAGCCTGCTATTGAACTTTGGGTAGCAAAAGAAGGCCTTCTCATTTTTGCGAGTGACACTTGTACCTTTTATCTTCCTCTTTTCAAACTTAAAAAACTAAAAGGAAACTAGCATCTTTCTGATATTCTTCTTGTGCCATATCCGTCATTGGATGTTGGTGATCCTCTTGGCATTCCTATTTTTATCAACAGCCTCACGAAAAAGTGCTGCTGAGTTTTGTCCAAACCAGTCCCTTAGATTTTGAAGCCATGATGTTCTTCTTCTGCCTGGATTTCATTTGACTCCAATCTTTCCATGGAGGATTAAGTGAAGTATGGCTTATTTTTCCGGGTGTCGCATCACATGTATCTTTCTGATACAGGTAATAAAACTTTCTCCAGCTTGTAAACAGAGTGAAGAAAGTTGTAATCTAACTCATTGGGAGACTACCAGATTATAGAAGGAAAAATATACAGTTAACGCTTTTCTATATCATTTTGAATTGATGTTCTTGTTCAAACATGCTATTGATAAGGTAGAGATCCTTCTTTCTTTAAGTAGTTGAGTTTCAAAGTCACATTTGTAAGCAAGCTTTCAAGTTTGGCAAGTAAATAAAGCTGATATTCCTTCAATTTATATGCAGTTCTGAACAACAACACTGCAGAAATCATCATCCCCAATTTTGTACCAGCCAGAGATAATTCTTGCGATTCCAACAAATGGCATTATTACCAAGGCTAAAAGGGATTTGTAACACTTCCCAGGGTCAATTCAGTGCCTCATCATACTATGGAGTTACTGCACATCCAAAAGCTCACTGTCAAAATGGCTTTTCCTTGGCAAAGCAATGCTTTTTCCTGAACCCTTGTTTACTTTATTTTAAAATTTACTATATTAATAAATACCAAAAAATGAAGAGTATGTGTCACTAATTTGAAATACACTATCAAAAATCCATGCAGAGTAAGAAAAAATACATTCTCCACATCAAAAATATGTGCTCCAGCATGTAGAAAATTGATCTCCCAAGCTTGTGTTTTTGCTTGTTAGATTGTTTATAAGAGTTACAAAAAGAACATAAGATTTCCTGGTATCAACTGAGGCTTTAGCTTTTGTAGTCAGCACAGATTCATAGCTAAGGCTATAATTGCATTCAAAGGAAATCCTGTAGTAGGGTTTTCTTGTGAATAAGCATGCATATAATGATACTGTTGATTGCAAATTTACTCACATTTAAATAGAAGCAAGTTGTCCTCAATGTAATGGACCTTGGTCCTATATCAAAATGACATTAACTATCTAATTCTGAAAAGTTAATGTATAGTTTTGTTGATTTTATGTGATAACCTAATTTAAGCATAGTGAGCATTTTACAAAACAATCCAGGCTGGAGGTTGAAGAAGTGGTACTGTAGTGCAGCTGGAACAATCTAGAACTGAGCACGCTTAAAACTATAGGAATGATAGTAGATTTTAGGAGGAGCCTTCCTATTCTACCGCCTTTTAGAATATTAGGCAACACAGTATCAACAGTAGAGACCTTCAAGTTTCTGGGTTCTATAATCTCGCAGGATTGAAATGGACACCTAACATTAGAACTGTCATTAAAAAGGCACAACAAAAGATGTTCTTCCTGTATCAACTCAGAAAGCTCAGGCTGCCCAAGGAGCTGCTGATACAGTTCTACAGAGGAATTGTTGAGTCTGTCATTTGTACTTTTATAACTGGTTTGGTGCAGCAACTAAACAGGGCAGGCACAGTCGTCAACAGATAATTAGGTCTTCAGAAAAAACAATTGCAATCAACCTGCCTTCCATTGAGGACCTGTACACTGCATGAGCCAGAGAGAGGGCAAATAAAATATCTACAGTCCCCTCACATCCTGAACACAAACTTTTTCAACTCCTTCCCTTAGGACACCTCTATTTAGGGCAAAACAAGTGGACAGTTTTTCACCTGTTATGCCATCACTCTTGCTGAACACCTAACCCTCTTAGCACTGTCTTATTACTAAGGATATCTAATCATGTAATATCTAATCATGTAATGTAATCATGTATTGCTATTATCCTTCTCATCTTTCCTATTATCAACTCCTATTGGTATCTAATGACTATCACTTGTTTGGTTGTATCTTATGATTTATGATTTATCCCTTTGCTGCTTGTATGTACACTGTGAGTTTATGCACCAGAGACAAATTCCTTGTGTGTCCAATCATACTTGACCAATAAAGAACTATTCTATTCTATTCTATTCTATTCTATTCTATTCTATTCTATTCTATTCTATTCTACTCTACTCTACTCTACTCTACTTTACTCTACTCTTTATTAAACTTGTATGCTACCAATGTTGCTTTACTTCCATAAATCTCCAGTCATCATGAGGCCATGTTGATGGACAATTATGAGTCTTGAAGTTAGGCAGATCTGAAAAGCTCCATTAGAGTATGGCTTGATTTGATCTGTATTCTTCATTGCCATTCACCCTTGGAAGGATCTCCAATATCTATTACTGTACCTTAATGTGCAGCTAAAAAAACAGGGGGCAGAGGAGAACATATCATTTGGTTTATGTGAACTGATCCAAAACCAAAGAAAACTAGCAAACAAATAATAACAACTCTGTGTTATTCTTTTACTGTTCAATTAGGTTGGCAATCCATAGAGGTTTCAGAGATCTACAGGTTGTGTCAACAAACAGACTTTAATTGTAGAGCAGCAGAGCCAAAATCAGCAGAGAGTTAGAAATAAAGTCCTATAATATATTCGGCTTTGCACATGGAATATTTAAATGCAGATGAGAAGAGCTATGGGTTGTTGTTTTTTTCCAAGGATGAAGAGGGAAGAAGGAAGACTTGCATCATTTTCTGTCCTTCAGATAGTGACTTTTTTTTTTAAAAAAAGGTGAAACTACTTGTCTGGTCATATGGAAATGTTCCTTTCAGGGGACATCAACTTCTATATAAAAAAAAATTGGGCCATCACCAACATTTCCCATGACTTAACCTGCCTGAGTCAATATTTATTTATTTGTTGACATTTCTAACTATCCCTGTCCCAAAGGTAGAGGTTGGTTAACAGTAAATTACAACATACGCAATTGAAAGCAGCTCAAACCATTTAAGAGACCACCTTACTGAGTTGCATCCCTGTGTCGTGTTAATGAGACATGCTGGGATGACACCATTGTTTGGTTTATTTGGAGATCTGCATTATCACAGCAGATTAAAAATTAGGATGCAGATGGCCATCCTGGCTATCCTTTGAATCTGAGATGATTATTCCAAACTCCAAGACAGAAATGCAGTGTTGGACCTGAAAGTTGGTTGAAGCCTGGTGAGAGATTTAGTGCAACTGCACTGTTTCCAGAATGAAACCGAGCACACCTGAATTTACTTAGTTAAAAATATGGTTGAAATACATCAGTGTCCTTCTTAAAAACAGGGGTGCATTGGAAAAACATGTGTGGAGAAGCCACAATCAAATATGATGTGTCTGGAAATTGTTCTGAAAAGTGTTACAAATATAATCAATTTCAGATGTTGGGTTTTAGCAGGTATGAAATATGAGACTTCATGCTAAGTCCTATGAGTTGCTTGGCACAGGCTACATTGTACAAATCTACCCACTGTGATAGGTAAATCATGGTTTATAACTTGGCTAATCAGTGGTAGCTTATTCATGATTAGCAAATAACAGGTGAATGTGTTTCAGTTTACTGAAAAAATGCCTCCCTTTAAGCCTGCTTGGCTCTTATACTTCCTGACTTTACATTTCTTTGAATCTATATCTTAATGTTAACAAAAGTAGGGGAAAGTTGCAAAGCATGGCTTCTGGAATACTTTTTATATTTCCTTCTGTGTTACAAAGTAATGCGGGGTGAGTATGTTTCTGCTCTCCACTTTGATTGCTAGGTATGTGATTGTGTGCTTGTGTGGCCTGGAAAGCACATAGCAGGCTGTATGTACCATACTCTGAATCACATGACTAGAATACAGTTGATCAGAAACAAAAATGTATAAAGTTTCAGAAACTTGATCTAAGATGTGTATAACCACAGTTTTCTTTCCTTCCAACAGGAAAATATTAGATTGGGATGGTAGATAACATACATCTCAGATACCTGATATAGATTTTTTTTAAAAAAACAACAACCAGATGAATATTTTTGGAGGCTACATCTTGAAAACTATTATTATTTTCCTTGCCCAAGGTAACTCTGGGTTATTTATTGCCATCTTTTCATTCAAAAATCTGTAAGGCTGTCAGAAACCAGATAAAATAGCCTCAAGAGGCATGGAATGGCCTATGAATTGCATCACACATTGGACATTTTTCCAGTACATTACAGACACAATAGAATAGAGTAGATTTTCTCTCTCTCTCTCTCTTTGGGGCTACACATGTTAGAGGGATATTAATAAATATTCTGTTGAAAGTGTTTTTATTTTTACATAATTAGAAAAATATTTCCAGCTGTTTTGAATGTGTCTTTGAGCTCTGATAGACATGAGGCATAAGGAGATCTCCCCCCCACCCTCTCTCTCTCTCTTTCATTTTTTCCTGTTTTAAACGACACCCTGTTGTCATAACAAGTTCCATATTAATGTAAGCAAAAAAGAATGTTTGTTCAGGATTTTTTTTTAAAAAAGAATGATTGGCAGCTCTGCCTTTGACAGATGTGGCTCCCTCCTACTTGTTGCCTCACAAGTGATATCTTTGCTGCTTATTTAATGGGCTGCTTACATCTGCAGTTTTTCAGGAGATGACCCCTTTTTCCATATTTCATTTGGATGGATCATCTGCAAGTCTTTCTGTGGAGCTCATTTGTTTTAGATTTCTAAAATGATTTATTTGTGCTTTAATAGGATGGAATAGTCCTCCCCTTTTGCCTACATTTTTTTGAAGGCATCTCATCTATATATATGAACCAGCAAACATGTGGAAAACTCTTAAAAACATCACTGGCTACAGCAAACCTCCTTCCCAGGCAGAAGGAAATCAACAACTAGCAGATGACCTGATTGTGTTTTACTGCAGGTTTGAAAGAAAGCTACAGCCACCTATCTCTACAACCCACATCTCAAACACACCAACAACAGCCAAGCCTCCTACAACTGATCTCAACCCACTGGACTCACAACTCTGGTGATCACAGAAAAAGAAGTGCAAAATCTATTTCACAGACAAAAGCCAGGAAAAGCACCATGGCCGGACAAGATAACTCCTTCTTGCTTAAAAGTCTGTGCTGACCAATTGGCCCCCATCTTCACCCAAATCTTCAATAGATCACTAGAGATGTGCTATGTTCCTTCCTGTCTCAAACGCTATACCTACTATCACCCCAGTGCCAAAGAAGCCCTCCATCAAGGAACTAAATGACTACAGACCAATTGCTCTAATATCTGTAGTTATGAAAATCTTTGAAAGGCTAGTCCTGTCCCACCTGAAAACCATCACGGATCTGCTGTTAGATCCCACGCAGTTGGCATACCAAGCAAATAGATCGACGGATGATACTGGTAACATGGCTCTGCACTACATCCTACAACACCTTGAATCTCCAAATACCTACACAAGGGTCCTCTTTGTAGACTCAAGTTCAGCATTCAATACCATCATTCCAGACATTCTTCTAACTAAATTAAACCAACTAGCGGTACCTGAACGTACTTGTAAGTGGATCATAAGCTTCCTAACAGACAGGAAGCAGCAGGTGAAGCTAGGCAGAATCACTTCCGATACCTGTACAATCAGCACAGAGCCCCCCCAAGGCTGTGTGCTGTCTCCACTTCTCTTCTCCCTATATACCAATGACTGCATCTCAAACGATCCATCTGTTAAAATACTGAAGTTTGCAGATGACACAACAGTGATTGGTCTCATTCGAGACAACAATGAATCTGCATAAAGGCAGGAGGTTGTACAACTTGCCTTGTGGTGTAACTGGAACAACCTGGAACTGAACACACTCAAAACTGTAGAAATGGTGGTAGACTTTAGAAGAAACCCTCTCATACTACCACCTCTTACAATACTAGACAAAACGATATCAACAGTAGAGACCTTCAAATTTCTAGATTCTATTATATCACATGATCTAAAATGGACACCTAACATCAAAAACATCATCAAAAAAGCACAACAAAGAATGTTCTTTCTGCACCAACTCTGAAAGCCCAAGGAGCTGCTGATCCAGTTCTACAGAGGAATTATTGAGTCTATCATCTGCACCTCTATAACTGTTTGGTTTGGTTCTGCAACCCAACAGGACAGACACAGACTTCAGAGGATAATTAGGACTGCAGAAAAAACAATTACTACCAGCCTGCCTTCAATCAAGGACCTGTATACTGCACAAGTCAAAAAGAGGGCTCTGAAAATATTTACAGAGCCCTCATATCCCAGACACAAACTGTTTCAACTCCTTCCCTCAAAACGACACTATAGAGCACTGCACACCAGAACAACTAGACACAAGAACAATTTTCCCCTGAAAGTCATCATTTTGCTAAACAAATCCCTCAACACTGTCCAACTATTTACAATGTCTGCACTACTATTACTATTAATCTTCTCATCACTCCTTATCACCCATCCCCTCCCACTTGTGACTGTATGACTGTAACTTTGTCACTTGTATCCTTGCGATTTATATTGACTGTTTCCTAGTATGATTTGTATCCTATGACTATCACTGTTGTACTTTATAATTCTTGACTCTTGACGAATGTATCTTTTATTTTATGTACACTGAGAGCATTTGCACCCAGACAAATTCCTTGTGTGTCCAATCATACTTGGCCAATAAAGAATTCTATTCTATATATATATAAAATATCTTTTCAAATGAAGGGACATCAGTTGCACTATCATCTCTCTACCACAAATCTTGTGCTGTGACTCTGCACCTTTGGGGAAGCTGCCAAAATGCAAGGACAACCGCTGTTCATAATTTCTATGGGGAAATCAGAAGAGTTTTTTCATTTGGGGGAACCCTGTTGCTCCAAACATTGTGAAAGCAGCATTTTGAAAGCATAGGATTGATCCATAACCATCTTTCTGACTAGGGGATGATTCAGGAGGAGGCAATATTTTCAAAGAGAGTTTAAAATGATGTGACAACGGTTTCATTTCTTGGAGAGTGTGCATCTTCATTTATTCATTCTTTGCTTTCCTTCTATTTTTTTTTTTTAACAGGCAGAGTATTAAAGCTGTAGGAAAACCCAGGAAATCTAAGAAATAGGGCCAATATTTCAGGACAGGTTCATAATTTGCAGGAAATTTTAAGTTACTTCTTCCTGAATGAGGCTCTCTGCTTTTTGACACATGTAAGGTCTTTAATGGCCTTTGGTTTTCAGAACACTCGCACACATACACGTGAGTTTTGATCAACTAGTGCCGAATCCTCAAACAATAGTTTCCAGTATCTTAGCTCAGTAACCCTGAGACTTTGGTTGTCATCTGAATAATAAAGATAGAATTTTGTTTTGTATCTTTATTGATATTTTTGGATCACCCTCCATATCAGTTATGCTTGCAGAAAATAGAGCAGAATCATTACAGTGATATTAAAATGCAACAATAAAAGTCAATAATTGTGAAAAATGGGCAGAATCACTCAACCTATGTTTGTTTTAATATTATCATTCAGCAAATTTATATGACTGCCCAGTTCACACCTGGTGACTCTTTACTTTTATATTTGCATTATTATTATTATTATTATTATTATTATTATTATTATTATTATTATTATTATTTCTAAGAGAGCTTCTTCTCATTATACTCAATGCTGGCTAGGAATTCTGACAACTACCTCAAGACACCTAGAGAAGACAAGGTTGGTGAAACCTGGGTTAGACATAATCATCACAATAAATAGTGGCATTACTGACAAGAGAAAAAGGCTTTATGTCTTGCATGATAACTTTCTTGAGGTATGAACTGAGCATGGAGAATTATGATTTGCCCAATGTCTTATTAAACCTTAATCCTGGTTATGAAAAAGAAAATGGAAAGAACTTTATTAACTAAGGTAGAGCAGCAAGCAAAAACTTTTGGCTTTTGCCAGAATCAAAAGCACTAGGAGTAAGTCTAGTGTCATCTAGTGACTAAATCATATAATGATGCTAGCCATACAACAGACATGTCTTTTTTCATCTTTCCAGTTCCTTTCAGTTTTAGTGAGTTTTCCTGGGTTTCAGTACTGTGAGAAAGAAATCATTTTTCTCTGTCTGGATGCTTTATGCTTTTAATATGTAATTTCTACTTTGTGCCTCCTTCAGTTATGAAACCCCAAATGCCTCAGATTTTGTCCAGTTCAGTATAATGCAGCTCATAGATCATCATAAAGTTCTAATGACATTAAAACAAGCAATTTTAATGGGCACTTGATAATTATATCTAAGGGATGTTATGGTTAAAGATGCTGAGCTTTTCAGGTGGAAAGCTAACAAGACCTGAGTGTTGTGCGATGGGGTGAGCTCCTGTTACTAGCCCCAACTCTTGCCAATCTAGTATTCTGAAAACATGCAAATGCGAATAGATAAATAGGTACCAATTTGTTGGAAAGATAACAGCATTTTGTGTCCCTTGGTGCATAGACATAGTGGTCATATGATCATAGAAGCATCTTTGGACAGCTCTGGCTCCTTCAGCTAAGAAACAGAGATTAGCACTAACCCCTAGACACATAGAACACATAGAAGAAACCTTTATCTTTAATTTTATCTATTGAGAGAAAAACCTTTTTCCATGAGGAATAATTATTTCTTGATTTTACATTGGCACTGTTTTTTTTTTTAGGAGAAAATTGGTTCACTTGAATTTGTCCAATCTACTCAATCCAATTTTTCCTTTCCTTTTTTGTCATTGCACCTCATACAATGAAATCAAACACCATCTTCAATGCACATCATTACCATGAAATAAACACAAACACACATCCTTCACCCTCCACACATTGAACTGAAAACCCCCAACACCTCACCAATACTGCACTATACAGTAGAATTCAATAGAGTTACTGCCCTGGGATAGAAGCTGTTTTTCAGTGTATTTGTTCTTGTTTTTATTAATATGTACCGTCTGCCCGATGGTAATAGTTCGAGAAAAGGGTTCCCAGGATGAGATGGATCTTTGAGAACATTTTGAACTTTCTTAAGGCAGTGGGAGCTATAAAGCTCTTCCGAAGAGGGGAGAGGGCAACCAATGATCTTCTGAGCAATGACATTAACCCTCTGGAGTGCTTTTCTATCTGTCACTGTGCAATTGGCAAACCATACAGAGGTGCAGTATGTTAAAATACTCTCTATGGTGCAGCGGTAGAAGGTCACCAGCAGTTTTTCATTCAGTTTTTCATTCCTATTGCTAAAGAAGCCACATTTCAAAGCCAATGGTGCAATGTGTGTGCACCTGAGGGGAAATGTTCTCCCCACCTCTCCTGATGCCAGAAATGAATTGTCTGGGATTGACAAGAAAGAGGGGGAGGAGAGAGAGAACAACAAATGCAGGCAATCTGTTTAAAATGGAAAGGCATCGATATGTCATGTTTTCAACCCATCTTGGATAGATGTGGGAAATGAGGAACCTTCTCCTCCCTCATAAAAAGGAACATATGCCACAGCTGCCTTCTATCAAATTGCAGAAATTATTCTTTTGCAGTTTGGACAACCCAATGCTGAAGAAGAGGTTCTCCTTTTGGGCATGTCTCCAAAACAGTCATGTTTGTTGATTGGTACATAGTGTGAAAAATGATGTGGACTCCAACGCCTTTGAGTGTCTTCCATCAGCAATAAAGTCTTCAGGTTCTCCTAATCCTCCCTTTCTTCTAGAACTGCAATTGCTTCCCCCACCAAAGTACCCCACTTTATTCCCTGCTTACCTATAAATTTTTGTTCTTAAATCTCCAACGCTAAAGGGCACACTTATCCTCTCAACAGACATTAACTTCAATTGATGTGATCTTTTGTTTTTGCTTTAAAACATTGTTTCGTGTAATCATTTCCCCAGATCCACTTCCATAGGGCTTCCAGTGGATCACATCCATTCATACTCATACTTGCAATCATCCACTTTACCTTATCTCAAGGACCTTCCACCTCAGAACTGTGTCCTGAAAAGCAACACATTTTCATGCAAGAGTATGTAGTTGCTTAGTGAAGCAATGCCCTCCACAATCGTTTCCCCATAGATAGCAACAGCTGTATCCATTATTTCACAGCTGCTAAATGTGATATAAATCCAAAGAATTGTTCATAGTTTTACAAACTTTGTTATTTTTTAAAAAGGGGAGAAAAACAGAGATACAGGAAGAAAAAGTACCCAGACAGCAAAATTTGGGTTACTCAGATATTCTTACCAAAGGACATCTGGTTTCCGTACTACTTATTTAAGCAATCCTTTAAAAAAGTTTGCCAAGGGGCGTAACTCAAAACTCTCGGTCCTTCCCAATTTATAACTATGCAGTTTAGATTACAATACAATATGCTGAGTTTATTGTAAGCAATGCAGTCTTTCCCGACTTTTATTTTGTTTTTAAGGGGATTGAATAAATATGATGCAATTAGTTAAGAGAGGTTTGCTTGGAAGATCTGAGATCCCTATGCAGAGCATGACAATGGGGAATAATTGTTTCCATATGGTAGGAGAGATCATGGCTATTGTGTGAGCTATATAAAGAAACGTGTAGCACCATGTTCCTTAGGCACACAGCAAGGTTGATTCATGATACATGGTCATTCCCTATACTTTTGGGATTGGCTGACACTTCTACACCTATTGCTTGATAACTGCATCATCCAGAGAAACCTTTTTTTTTCATGAATGGACTATCTAAAGAGAAGGCCACAGATTCATGTTCTTCACGTATTCCTTCACATCATCACAGAGGCTTCCATGGATTCAACTGTCACTTTTTTAAATAAGACCACTGAAAAGGATTATTTGACACTGAAAAGATGAGTCAGATCATGTTATTTCAGCAATAGCCTTACCAGTCATCATGATCTGCAGTCATAAACATCTGTCAGAAAGCCAGCCAATAGTTTGTTTATTACATTTTAAATATGTATTTATGTACTAATGTAGCCTGAATGCTCTTCTGACTCGCTGGCTTTCAGGAGGCTGTTTGCAGCTGGAGAATATAGAATTGTCCCAGCAATTGGCAGCATCTAACTAATCATGATTGATCTTTAAAAAGTGAACCAGGGTCAGAAACCAGGGTTTCACTTGGATGAAAAACCACCAGGAAATGAGAGCTGCAGATTAAACCAGGTTTATCTGTATGTCCTTTCATCCGTCTGTCCACCCACCCACCCATCCATCCATCTCTTGGAAAAAGGCAAAGAGATCCCATACTTCTGCCAAAAAAATCATGATTATGTCCACTTAATCATTGGAAATTGAGTTATGAGGAGATCTTCCCTGTTAAATGATAGAAGCACCATTCTGACTCTGAATTAGCTTGATTATTTTTCATCATCTTGGCTGAATCCAATCCATTTGATTGCATGACAATGTTGCTATTAACAGGAAGAAGAGCTCTTAATAATTCAGTGGAAAAACACTATCAAAAATAGCACGATTGCAACTCATATCACTTTTAGTAGGTACAATGGAAAATAAGAGGAATCACACAAATTAATTTATCTGGCGTAACTTCTATAGTAGCAGAGGTCAGGTTTGGGTGTGCAGAACACAAATTGATTGGCTACATTATTTGCATTTTGTCTCCAATGCAAGACATCTAGGCAATTTTAAGTTTAAATGCAGCTTCTTACCCCTTTAATTGCATGAAAGACTCCAAGGGTGAGAAGAAAGTCAGATTGTAGCTCTTGGCTCCATCCCAAATATTGAAGTAGTACAAGGAGGTGCAATTCTTTATTCCCATGGAGGCTGTTCATGTGAATGATGCATGCATGGCTTTTATATTGTGGAATATTCTGTATAACTAAATATATCATATCATGTAAAGATAATATAACTAAGTCCAGTTCAGGAGATAGTATTTTGCTTCTGGAACAGATCCTTACTGAAGATTTCTCTCTCTGTATGTATATATCTATACTCCGCACGCTCATTTTCTCATGCGTGTCTGTAGGCATATGACTTTAAGAGTCTAAGAGTAGAATTTCATGGCTGCCTCCCTCGACGCAAGTTCCACTGAGTTCAATGGGGCTAACTCCCAAGGAAGTGTGCTTAGATTGCAGCCTACATCTCTGCTTGTTTGCTTTTTGTCGCATGAACGCAGGGTCTGCGAGGCCCCAAGCCGAGGCTTCCCAAACACAGTCAGATGGTTTCTATTTCCTCAGCTAAAAGCTGGATTTGAACCAAAAATCCAAGGTGAAAGGGTGATATGTAACATACTGTGACATCTAAAATAAAATAATGTAATGTTTTTAATATCTAAAGAGAGCAAGTCGGCAGTAAAACATTTGTGCAGAGGGAGGCAAACAAGGATCCCTATATATTTTAATTTTAAATGTGTACAGATGTTGGGTTTTTAATCACAGCATGTCAGAATTTGACTTTAACGATGGCAAAAATGTGAGATCTGCTTTTTGGAACTGCTTCCACATTTCATATGGCAGATTTTTATTGCACTAAACAGCAGACTGTCACGTATTTATGTAAAGTGCCATCACCTATTGACTTAAGTGCATGTATGTGGCTTAGCATATAACACACTTTAGAAGGAAGAGAATAGTCTTTCAACCTGCTTGAATGGGATATTATTAGCCATATGAACATATGATTCCTTGAAGTGGACCCAGGCATTGATTTGAAGCTCTGAATATTCACATGAAGGTTTCCTTTCATGACTCAGGTGAACATGTGATGGGAAATAGACAAGATCTCACCTCCTGATATTCATGAAATATTATTTGTCTTTAACATGTGTTCCTTAGGAGAAGAACAAAATGGAGACATTTCATTAAAATTCTTAGAAATGGTATTCTTGTCCTTATTTCATTATGAAAAATCAAGATGGTTGAATGAATATTTTGCATGTTATTGTACAATTCTCTCTGTAACTCAATGTTCCACAACCTTGGCAACTTTAAGATGTGTGTACTTCATCTCCCAGAATTCCCCAGCCAGCAAGAAGTCCACACATCTTAAAGTTGCTAAGGTAGAGAAATACTCTAATAGCTATCTGCATCCTTCAATTTTCTACATTTCAGTTGGAAACCATAAAATGCAAAAATTTCCTGGGAAGCTTTTTCCATGTTTGTTGGGAAGCCTGAACATCCAGAAAGTCTTCAGAATGATGAACTTATGCAGCTACAATCACCAGTAGGAGCAGCTTCACCTTCTGTCATTTCTATCAATCTCTAAAACAATATCAAAAGAAATGGGAAAGGAATGCTCAAAATTTCTGAGATTATTAAGCCTCTTTTTCATGGGAAGAAAAGCTTTAAAAATGGCAAAATGTCTGCCACAGCATTAATTATTTCCTTAAAGTGGTTAGGATTTCATTTCCATGCTCATTATGCAGCTAATGCAGTTGTGAAATTATTTGATATACTGGTTTTACTGCTGCATCTTTTTTCAAACTTTGCTCCCGATTCCAAAAGGCTCCAAAGTACTTCCCTAGGTTAATTTCTGTATGAGTGCTCAAAATTTATAGCAACTCCTTCCAAGAATGGCCATGGTGATGTTATGTTGTCAGTTGATGATCTTTATTTGATAGAGGAAGCAGGACCAAAGGCATTCAAACAGGGGCTTCCATTTAATTTTCTATCACGCCACTGAATGAAGCTAAAATTAAAATTGTGATTTTATTGTGCTTTATAGGGGAGGTCCAGAGCAGACTACTTTCTATGGATGTCAGATGGATGCCAGGCCCTGAATTTATTTCCTCTTTTCCTTCCTTCCTTCCTTCCTACCTTCCCCCAAGACAAAAATATGCTGCACTACCCTAACTAGCAGTTAGAAATATTAGAGACTAGCAACGTGGATATTTACACTTTTCCAGTTTAATATATCTTGAACTCTAGCTTAATTAGGATCATTGAAAAAGATATGAGAAAAATAGAAATATTACATTGTTTTGCCTGAAGTTCAGAATCTGCACTGCTGAAGGAAAGAATGCCATGCCTTTGAATTCCAATTTGGCATAATGATGATCAAAGCTGGGGACAGGGATAGGAGAGGAAAACCAGGAGCCTTTCATGTTCTGTCTTGATTTCATTAAATCTTCCATGTACACCGGAACTTAAGCGCACTTTTGGCATTCTCATCTACGTATCATTCCCACAAAATTGAATTGTCGAAACTTCTCAAATCACAAGACTTTCCAAGTGGCTTCCTTTTGACATAAACCTTTGATTTTCTTACAGCAATGGTGTCCCAAACATTGCAAAGTTATTATGAATGAACGTGCCCGGTTCTGTTTATGAACAACTGAGCCTTGCATTTTCGGAGGCTCCAGTCACCCCACGGCCCTTTCCAATCAATGGAGAGGCAAACATAAAAGTGAAATACTGACAGCAATTCCCATTGGGCAGTGAGATGTACATGTTCTACTGAATACAGAAATGGCCATTCTCATCCAAACAATGGTCCAATTGTAGAAGTCTCTAAAAGTCTATCCCAAGTACCCCAAACCTCTCTTATATTTCAGAAAGATACACAGTCCCATGTTAGGTACACTATTATCCTTTTAAGTGGTGAATGGCCTGCATCTCCTATTGTTCCATAAGGAATGAGGAAAGGCGATTGAGTGGCCCATTGGGGAGATGCTTCATAGGTTGAATTGCTTTTATCTTTCCCTTTGCATTGTTCTTGAATTTCCTGAACTTAGCTTCTGATGGGTCATGTTTCAACCGTGTAGTGTCTTTTCAATGCAACCTTATTGTTGGAGACTCCCCTGAAATTGATCACAGCAATAAGCAATATGGTCAGCGTGGAAAGGCAAGGCAACAATAACTTTATATTTATTGGGTTATTGTGTATTTATAACTTATATAAAGATCTATTGGGTTATTTTGTGTGTGTGTGTGTGTGTGTGTGCATGTATGCATATGTACACACAATAACCCAATAGATCTTTGGAAGATTATTTGCATGATTGAACTCATCTTAGACTTAACATGGGACTATTCTCTGTTTATTTTTGTAATAAGTGTTCTCTGCGACAGTTCACTTTCTGTTATATTAACATGATGCACACTGAACATTCACAACTAGTTCCCAAATGGTAAGACATACCAGGATTTAAAATGAATAATTGATTGATTAGGTAACAGGCTAGTTCTCCTAATTAGTTTCATTTTGTTTCGTTTACTTTATTGTCCTTGCACCTCATACAATGAAATCAAACACCATCTTCAGTGCACATCATGATCATGAAAATAAACACAAACACACATCCTTTAAACTCCACACATTGAACCAAAAACCCCCAACATCTCACCAACACTGCACTATACAGTAGAATTCAAAAGAGCTACTGCCCTGGGATAGAAGCTGTTTTTCAGCCTATTTGTGCCTGTTTTTATTATTCTGTACTGTCTAGGTACTCCTGAAGTGTTGTGTTGGAGTAGCTATCACATGATGAACCACAATGATGGTCACATCGATCCCCAAATAATTATTCTAGTGGAAATTTTCCTGTTTTTGTATGATAGCTTCATCAGCCTGGACAATCTCTTCCAATCTACCCCTCCTGATATTACAATACAATCCCCATCATCCCTAGGCAAAGTGAACAAGTGCTATGCTAAGTGGGGATATTAGATACTGTATTCCAGTGAACTGGAGAAGGCTACTCTGTCTCTGTAATTGTCATCTTGAGTTTGTCACAGCATAGAATCTCTTGTCCACTGGTACTTCATGTACAAACAATATTATTTCCAATTGTGTTGTGTTGGTAGACACCAGAAAGAAAATGTAATGTTGTACTATCCTTGATTAGCTATATTTAGATAGAAATCCCAATGAAGCCTTTCTTTATGCAATTATATGCCTAGATTATATGTCTAGGGGCAAGGACTTCCTAATTCTATCAGGATGTTGTCACATCAAGATGCATGGATCTTTAGCCTTCAGGCTTCAGTTTGCTTCAGTTTGCTAGATTTGTGGTATAGTAAATGTCCTGGACTGCTACCCAAATAATAATTTATCAGTATAAAGTTGCTGTTTTGTTCTCCATTTCATTGAACAATGTATCTGTAATGTTCAGGTATTCCACAACTATTATTCTCAGAATGAAAGCTATTATAAATTCCAGGAAAATCTGGATATTCCTTTTGAGCGTAGACATCTGGAGACATTTCAAAGGAAGCCAGAGTTCTAATAAGATTTGTAGGACTTCTCACCAAGGTTGGTGGGGTGATGGCCTGTCTTTCATTTTCCAGGAGAAAATAATAGAGAAAGGAACAGTATACAACATGTTCTTATTGGCTTTGTCCTCTAACAGGAAAAACAAAAGCTCAAGGTCCCCTAATTTAGAAAGCCTTTCCCAGCCTGGGTACCTGCCAGATCTATAGCCTTCATCCCTCAGAATTGCCCAGTCAGCATGGTCCAGATTTAGGGAGGAGGAAGAAGGAGAAATTAAGGCTGAAATTATACAACATCTCTGTAAACTCACCTGGATATCAAAATCATGCTTACTGACAAACATTTTTCAACTTTTCCACTTTTTGGGTAGTGGTGATGTTTTATCTTTTAACTGTGTTATGTTAAAGCTATAGGAAGGCATGCACTACTTTGTGTGTTTTCCATTTCCGAAGGATGGAAAGTAATATCACTGATTTCTAGCATCTGTCGTCAGGGGCTTGATCAACAGATCCGATATTTCTTCTCCACATCCAGCTTCAATGTGAAATAGAATGAGGTTCTCTTTGTTTTTCTTGCAATGTGCTGGCTTACAGGGTAGATTATGCAGATCCATCAATGAAGATGAGAAAATGGACAAAGGGAATTTCTCTTTAAAGTCTATTGATTTTTAAGAAGAGGAGGTCAAGGATGGAGAAAAACATACAGTAAAGCTCACCCACATAATATACAGGACACAGAGATGGAAAGTTTCTGAAATGGGGGTATGAGTTGGTCACCTGTTCTTTAGCCTTGGTCATTAAATGAAAATCCCATCCTCATTTGCACTATATTCTCAACTAAACAATGGGATATAGCCAGGGATGGGATTCAAGTTTTTTAACAACCGGTTCTGTGGGCATGGCTTAGTTGGTGGGCATGGCTTGGTGGTCATGTGATTGGTTGGGTGTGGCCAACTCAATATCACTCACATCGAGGCACGCTTCTTCTCACCTGGCCTCTCATGACTGTGGGGATTTTGCAACAGTCATAAGTGTGAAAAATGGTCATAAGTCACTTTTTTCAGTGCCATTGTAACTTTGAATGGCCACTCCACACAAGCAAAGTACCAGCAAAGGAGGGAGAAAAAACTCCAGAGATTTTCCTGAGACAGGAAGTCTAGTCCTGCCAAGAATGTAATAAAGGTTAACGGAGAGGCAGTTTCTGTAAGCAACACCAGAATGTTTCCTTCCTGCCTTCCTTACAGGATTAGGCCAGTAATTTCTTCTAACAACTGGTTCTCCGAACTGCTTAGAATGTTAACAATTGGTTCTAGCAAATAGGTGCGAACTGGTAGAATCCCACCCCTGGAAATAACCTTTGCTTTCAGAACCTGCTTGTAAAGCATGAGCTTCTTTATAGGATATCAATCTCTCCTTAGTTGCAAGCTAACCAGCAGGATGCATTTTGCCAGAATAACATTGGGCAGATATGGAAAAGGCATAATGTCTAGAGTTTTGCTCCAGCTGGTAATAATAATAATGTAACCTTAGCATGGTGACATTACTACAAGATGACTTTTCAAAGTAGAATTCTGAATTAAGTGGACTTTGGTCTGATGTGGCAGAGCTCATGTGTGTTCTTTGCTCTGGACACAGCCCTCCTGAAAACAGAGCTTAACTCTTTTACATTGTGTAATAGCTTTGGGACACTGACTGCTTGCAATAATCTCCTGTCCCTCCCATCTATTCAGTCTCCGCATTCTACTGGGCATCCAGCAGTTTTGAACATCTGTCTTTCTGCCAAACTTCAATGTCTAATAGGGGCATTGTTTGCATGTGTCCCAAAGATGGAAGTGATTACCATAAAACATGTAAATGGATTATGTCAGAAATTCTCATCTCGGCCCAGTTAAGAAGTCATTCTGGTTTGCATTATGGAATTACAGTATGTTCTCTAATGGCTTGGCACTGGAGGCTGGATCTTAGCTCTCCTTCCCTGGTGTTTGAGATCAAGGGGACGAGGCAACACTGAGCTTAAATATGACCAGCTGTTGCACCTTTATTCCTTTTCCTTCCAGGGATGTGGCTTTGCAATCAAGTGGAAATTCACAAAAACCCATTCTAATTAGTCTAAAATGTACTCAAAGTAGGGCAGGAATAAATGTCAAATTTAGGGTGGGCTTGGCATAGTCCCACTCACTTCCTCATAATTAATGTAGGGCACCATGAGTGAAGAGGCTTGGTTTATCAAATCCTGGTCATAATTTAAAAATCGCCCATGTGTACCTATGTGTTTATGGACTAGGGAGGGGCAATGACTCTACTTTTTGCTAATCCTATCTGGGGGGAAAAAGTAGCACAATATGGGAGATGTAGGGATACCAAACAAAATGCATGCTACTTGCAAATCTTCCTCCCCCATTGCATATTCCATTGTTCTTTTCCTCACTTTACAAGCTTTGGCACTGATCTGATTCCCAGTCACGTATCTGCTGTTGAACATGTAATTTTGCTGCTCACTGTCTTTTAAGAAGGCTAAGATAAATTGAGGAAAGACAAATCTACACCAGCTGTTAGCCAACATAACTAAAATGAATACCCAGTCATTCTCAGAAACCAGAATATCTTTCAGTATCAGAAGCTGGGAATAAACTATAGGATTCTCATGATCATCATGTCCTATCTAGGTTTTTCAGAGACACTTGACTGGCAAGTGTTGAAGATGGAAACAGAGCTAGTTGAATCCTTAACTGACAACTGTTTTTGTATTCATGCTTAACAAGCAGCCATTTGAGTTGCTGAAGGTATTCTTGTTAAGTGGTCACGTCACTGTAAAATCTTGACTCCAGTCCTTAAGTGATGTGCGATCTAGCAAAAGCTCCAGCAATGGTTCTATCTCATTAACTGAAACTCTTTTCTTGATGGAGTAGGACAGGGGTATCAAACTCGCATCATCAAGGCATTGTCACGTGATGTATTGGGATTCCCCCACCTTTGTTAAACCAGGCAGGGGTGGGGCCAACATGTGACACATCTGGGCCGCGGGCCGTGAGTTTGACACCCCTGGAATAGGGGAATAAACTTGCCAATTTAATATACTTCTAGTCAAAGTTTCAGGACCAGACATCTGAGAAAATGCATTTGATGACTCCATTATTACTAAAACGTGCTACTTGATCTTTTTTTTAAAAAAAACCTTCTACCTTGAAGGTGATGAACATACAAAATATGTCCTCCTTCTCCTCCTTTCCCAATTTTAATAACCCTGTGAGGTGGGTTGGGCTGAGTTTGAGTGATTGGCTCAAAGTCACCAGCCAGCTTTGATGCCTAAGGTAGAATTAGAACTCTTTGTCTTCTGAGTAACATGTAAGAAGGGAGACAATTAACCTGTGCCTTAGATGAAAGGAGAAAAATAGCTGCATCCTAGGTGGGTGTAGAATCAATCTATTTAAGAAACTGACATTATGGGCAGAATCACAGCATGTGAATGTAAGGAGTTCAAGACTACATTGATTTAAAGTATTAATAAGAAATGCCATTAAATTATGTCCAGAGAATTTTCCAATTTGACAATATACAGAATATATCCGCGATTGAGACACTACAGTTTGAATTAAGTTTAATCCATTGGAAATGCTGTATTTGCCTTCCCAAATCTATCGGTGCAAGCTATCTTCAGGTAAAAAAATCATGCACAAATGGAAGATTATTGTAAAGTTAAACCTTTTGAAATACATTACCTAGGCAAAAGGTGTTCGAGTATGCACAAAATAAATGCTCTCTATGAGAGATAAGGTATTCACTAGCATTGAGGATTTTGTATCTCATCAGGATTATCAGTGACACATCTAATGAGTGATTTTCTATTTTTAACAACTTTGGAGATATTTGTAATGTATTCATTTATTAAATTATGAAGGTTTCTGACCTTAGATATTAAAAATACTAAAGGTCGGTAAAATGAGGACCCATTGGACATATCCATTTCTTATTAGGTGATATAATCAAATGTATAATAGGGTCCTAATGTCAAAATTGAGATTTGGAAGAAACAAGCTATTTATTATTTGTTTTTCCAAAAAATAATAAAACACTTATTATGCTTTTCTCCACCATGTTCTGTTTTTGGGGGGACTGGAAGAATAGTAGAGGGTGAGGTAGAAGACATCGAGATTATGAACTGCGGTGGCGTAGTGGTTAGAATGCAATATTGCAGGCTAACTCGGCCCACTGCCAGGAGTTTGATCCTGAACTGCTCAAGGTTGACTTAGTTTTCATCCTTCTAAGGCCAGTAAAATGAAGACCCAGATTGTTGGGGGCAATATGCTGACTTGGTAAATCACCTAGAGAAAGCTGTTAAGCACTGTGAAGCACTATATAAGTCTAACTGCTATCCCTTAAGCTGCATTCAGAGTAGAAATATTCTCAAACTGAGCCCAGGTCTGGCTGATTACATGAATGGTGCTATGGCAGTGTTGGCAGCAATATGGCAGTGGTTCTTCTGGGATATTTTTCAACTTCTTCATCTATGCAGTTCCTGAATTCCCTTGTGGCATTCCATTGAAGTACTAACCAGAAGTAACTTGGCTTGGCTTCAGTCAAAGTTGGCCAGGTGCTGTTACTGCTGAGATCAGCAGCATTATCTTTTCATTGTAATGGAGAACATTGTTGGAGCTGAAAGTACACCTAGTTTACATATGTATATGAAAGGCAGGGGTCTCCAACCTTACCAACTTTAAGACTTGTGGATGTCAAGTCCCAGAATTCCTCAGCATGGCTGGTTGAGGAATTCTGGGACTTGAAGTCCACAAGTCTTAAAGTTGCCAAGGTTGGAGACTCCTGAAGTAGAAGGGTAGTGTGCAAATTTATTCTTCAAGTCAGGCAGTAATATTCTTTGAGTGGCTCTCTTCAAACTTGTGGTATTTATATGATAGGATTTGATAATTAATGGATTGAGATTATTCATATTGTGGAATCAGAACTTTCTGCCTCCATGAGGAATGGAATTAACACAGTTCTTGCTAAGATGCTTTGTACCTCACCTCTTCTGGTGGTTTTTGTTATGTTCGGGTAATGAGAGGCTGAACCAGGGCATGGGTGCAACAAATACTTTATTAGAATAATAAAGGACTGAACGTGCTTGCCAAGCCTGGAACTGGCTCGCAGCGATCAGCAACTGGTTGGACCCCGCAGCCTGCTTTTATAGCTGGCTGCTGGGGAGAACCAACCAATGAGAGGGGGCAACCGCCCCCGCAGCGCGAACGGACCTGGGTGGGAACTTCTATAAGTTCCAGGGACATAACAGTTTTCTTTAGCTGAAAACAAACTTCTGCTTGGCTCAGAAGCCTGCTTCCTTCAGCAAAGTAAAGCAATGCATTCAAAACTGCTGATTGGAGGTTGTGAGTCACATGACCTGTTGCTGATTTCTTTTAAATAATGTGTGATGCACTAAAGTTGGCATTTATGTAGAATCTTCCATCACTAACTTTCCATTTCTAAGTAAAAGTATTCACATGATATGAGGAATCTCCACGAAGTTCCTAATTTTACAGATGTGATTTTTTTTTAAAAAAAGTAAATTTCTGAAAGACAGAAAGTTCCTTGAAAAATATAAAGGAGACGTTAATCCAGAGGTCTTCAAACTTGGCAACTTTAAGACTTGTGGAGTTCAACTCAGTGGTGGGATTCAAAATTTTTTACTGCCGATTCGGTGGGCGTGGCTTAGTGGGTGTGGCTTGATGGGCATGGAAGGAGAAGGATACTGCGAAATCCCCATTCCCTCCCCACCCCCACTAGCCTACTTTCCAACTCCATTCTCCTGTGCAGGGCAACAAAAGAAGATCCAGCCGATCAGCTGGTGGTACTCGGGAGGCAGAGAATAGATGGGGGCGGGGCCAGTCAGAGGTGGTATTTGCCAGTTCTCCAAACTACTCAAAATTTCCACTACTGGTTCTCCAGAACTGTTCAGAACCTGTGAATGCCACCCCTGCTTCAACTCCCAGAATTCTCCAGCCAGCTGGCTGGAGAATTCTAGGAGCTGAAGTCCGCAAGTCTTAAAGTTGCCAAGTTTGGGAACTCCTGTGTTAATCTGTGAAGGGCTTAAGTTAGCACAGGCAGAGAGGCTGCCTGAAGAGTTACAGCTGTAATATTCTTTAAGTTCTCCAAAGTAGGTATTGTATCTTGGGCTACAAGTGAAAAATGAAAAGACAGAAAGCTTACAATGACCACAAGTGAAATTGATTTCTGTTGAGCTGATCCATCTGCTTTGGCCTTTGCATCTATCTCTGTGTTTGCATTTCATAGAAATAGATCAGGAATGTAATTCTGGGAGACTCATTAGTGAAAAGGATCCAGTATGACTTAAACAGGAATCTCTTTATTGGAAGCACCCTTCCTGCAGAGGGATGGCTTAGAGATTTACCATTAATCTTTTTGACTCGAGGGCCCTCTGTTAGCCATCTCTTTCTTTATGCCTCACCTATTATAGATATGGCTATCAGGTATTCTGCATCTGCAAGAATATTCTGGCTCCTGTAAACACACTCAACCTGCCCAATGCGCTGAAATCACTGGGCAGAGGTAGCAGAAGGCAGAGTGCAGAGGTGGTATTCAGCAGGTTCTGACCAGGGGTGGGATCTGACTGGTGTAACTACCAGTTCTGTGATTTTACATTTTGCTACATGCGTGTGTGTATCACCATCATCTAGCTGCCAGGACAGCTGAGCAGCGCTGCGCGCAGGTGCGCAGCAGTTGAAAAAGCACTTTTTTCCTGCTTTTTCATCCGCAGCTATGTCACACAAAGCATCTGTGGTTGAAAATGCAGGAAATAAAGGTCAGCTAAGAGCCCAGGGTGGGCCAAAACAGCAGCGGACATAGAACCGGTTCTATGTATGCTCTCTCTTCGCTGCTTTTCAGAGCAATCGGTTCTACAGAAGTGGACAGAACCGGTAGAATCCCACCCCTGGTTTTGACCAGTTCTGGGGAACCGGTAGCTAAAATTTTGTGTAGTTTGGAGAACCGACCAATACCACCTCTGACTGGAGATTTTACAGTATCCTTCCCCTGCCACGCCCACAGAACTGATAGTAATTTTTTTTTTGAATCCCATCACTGGCAGAGTGTCAGGACAAGGCTGAATGAGGAACACAGAGAGATATAGATCACACATCTTTTCAGAAAAAGGAAAAAAAGCCAATAAATTCCTGCAACAATGGCCAAACTAGGAAGAGAATGGAGGCTAAAAGGATGGAGAAAGGGAAAAAAAGCACACTGTTTTTTCCTTTCGTTGACCAGGATATCACAATTTTTGTGAACTGATGAACACATTTGTACATCAGGGGTGGGCGGTTGGGAGTTCGCAAGGGTTCGGGAGAGCCCCTAGCTAAGATTCTATGCAGTTTGGAGAACCCACAAATCCCACTCCTGGCTGGTCCCGCCCACCCCACTCTGCCTCTCCCGGGAGTCCCCACGTGGCCCGTTTTGGATGCAGGTAAGTGCAGGGCGCATGCAGGGGCTCAGGAAGGGTGAAAAATGGGCCTCCCAGAAGTTTGTGAAGGCTGGAAATGGGCCTGTTTCTGGTTTCCAGAGAGTATCTGGAGCCTGGCGAGGCTGTTTTTACTGTCCTGGAGGCTGGAGGAAAGCCTCCGGAGCCCAGGGAGGGCAAAAACATCCTTCCACCATTGTGCAGGAGGCCAACTAGGCCATGCCCACCATGGCCACACCCACCCAGCAACCGGGCAGAGAACTCTTTGCTAAAATATTTGATGCCCATTCCTGGTGAACATGTTGGAATTTTGGAAAATGGCTGTTGGGGAAGGGGACACAATAAATTACAAAGCACTGATATACCAGAATATTTTCTGGCATCTCATCAGGTTTTTGTCTGGCCCCTCAGAAGAAATTCTCTCCTTATCCCTCTTTCACTCCACCCTTTTTCTATATAGGAAGATGCACTTCCAAATGAAATGTTTGGTTGCAACCTTATCTTCTAAGAAATCCTGGGAAGCCCATTTGGGTCTCAGAGGTATTTTTGGACTGAGATGACATTGAGGATTGAAGTTCTGCTTCACAGCAAGCTAGCTGTCCATATTTACCAATTAATTACTGCAAAAGACAGACGGAGCCAGGATTCTGAAAACTACTAAGCCCCATCCAGTGGTGGGATTCAGCAGATTCACATCGGTTCAGGAGAACTGGTAGCTAACTTTTTGTGCAATTTGGCGAACCAGGTGAATAGCAATGCCTGGCCCTACCTTGCCCCTCCTCTCCCCTCCCGGCCACTCCTTGCCTTGCCCCCTGGCCACTTGCCCAGCCACCCAAGGTTATGAGAAGTGGCTGGGAGGGAAAGGGCCAGGTGGGGCAAGGAGAGGCAGGGCAAGGTGAGGCACCCCTCGACATGCATGATGTTGAGTTGGCCACACCCACCCAGTCACATGACCTTCCAGCCACGCCTACCCACCAGATCATTAGGGCAGAGAACTGATTGTTACATTCTTTGAATCCCACCACTGGCTCCATCATTTGGCAACCTTGAATAGCAAGCTGAGAATCCCAGTTATAGATGATCCTAATGGAGGTTACTGATCTTTCTTTTTTCCTTTTGGATTATCAAGGGGGAAAAAATCCATTCTGACCTGGCTTCTGCTAGTACCTTTGTTGCATTACAGGTAGTCCTCAACTTATAGCCACAATTGACTGTCAAATTTCTGTTGTTAAGTGACACATTTGTTAATTGAAATCTGACCATTTTACAACCTTCCTTGCCACATTTGTTAAATGATTCACTGCAGTTGATATATTGGTAACACAGTTAAGTGAATCTGGCTTTCCCATTCATTGATTTTGTTTGTCAAAAGGTTGCAAAAGGTGATCACATGACCTTGGGACACAACAATGGTCATAAGTATGGTCACAAGTGTGAAAAATGGTCATAAATCACATTTTTCAGTGCTGTTTTAACTTTGGACAGTCACTAAATGAATTACCTATATTTATTCCTAAGAGTCAACTGTTTCATCTCTTTGCACTAGACAATTGACAGAGCAGTTGACAAAGGTCTAAGGCATACTGGTAGTCTTGACTTACGACCTAAATTGAGCCCAGAATTATAGTCATAACAGATAACAGATAATCAGAGTTGGAAGGGACCTTATAGGTCATCTAGTCCAGCGGTCACCAACCGGCGGGCTGTGGCCCACTGGTGGGCCGTGAGAAAATTTTGGTGGGCAGCAGAGAAATCTCACCCCTAGAGCAAACCCCAAAGCAATTAATCCAGGCTGCACACAAGCACAAGGCTGCTCAGCCCACATGGCTTGCGGGAACCCTCCCTGCCCACTCACTCCTTACCCAGCAAACTTGTCTGCTAAGTTGCTATTTTTCCTTTTTCCGACCATCATCTGTTCTGCTGTGCTGGGAGATTTAGATTAGCGAGGAAGCAGAAAATGGTTGGATTTCTTGTTTTCTAGCTAAGCACAGCCGAACCTCCCTTAGGACTGAAGGGTTGCTTGCAAGCAAATTCAGTGCGGACTCATGGCAAGCAAATTTGAGACACTGAGCTAGCCAATGGCAGATAGATAGATCACTGAATGATTCTGTGAGCAACTCAACTTGACTGCTTTGCCTGATTTTGGATCAAAGTTGCTTTTTTCAATAAAAAAATCAATATTTACATGCATGGTGTGTTGTGAGTTAATTTTGTGAGTTTGCTTGCAAGCAAATTTTATGTGACAGACTGAGCTAGCCAATGGCAGATAGATAGATCTCTGAATGAATCTGTGATTCTGTGAGCAACTCAATCTGCCTGCTTTGCCTGATTTGGGGTAAAAGTTGATCTTCAATATTTATACAAATATTTATAATATTTACATACAAGCCATGCCCAGCCAGTCACATGACCACCGAGCCACACCCACAACTTAGGCCATGCCCACAGAACCAGTTAGTGGTCCTTGGGATCTAAAATTATGAGTTTAGTGGTCCCTGAGGTCCAAAAGGTTGGCAGCCCCTGATCTTGTCCAACCCCTCACCTAAGCAGGAGACCCTACGCCATTTCTGACAAATGGCAGTCCAATCTTTTCTTGAAAGTCTCAAGTGATGAAGCTCCCACAACTTCCGAAGGCAACTTCTGTTCCATTGGCTGTTGTGATTATTCTCACTGTCAGAAAGTTTCTCCTTATTTCCAGATTAAATCTCTCCTTCTTCAGTTTCCACCCATTATTCCTTGTCTGGCCTTCAGGTGCTTTAGAAGTTAGCTTGACCCTTTCCTCTCTGTGGCAGCCTCTCAAATATTGAAAGACTGCTATCATGTCTCCCCTGGTCCTTCTCTTCACTAAACTAGCCAAGCGCAGTTCCTGTAACCATTCATAAATAATCGAGGATGTAAATCAAGGCATCCATGTGACTGAAAGTAATTTTCTGGCCTTTTCCCCAGTGGTTAAGCAAATACCGGGGTTATTAAGCAAACCCTTTCATTTGAATGGGCATTTCCCCGCCCAGAAACCAGCAAAAAGTGCCACAAATTGCGATCACATGACCTCTGAATGCCATGACCAGTCATAAAGCTGAACCACTCAACATGGGGTCATGTAACCCTGGGAAGGGGACAGTGCAATTATTTACATTGGCTGCAGGTGCATTACAGATCATACAGCACTCATTCTGTGGCTATTTCACCAGTCGTTAAGCAGGGACTGTAGATAACAGAGCTAACAATGTATCAAAAAGGATCATCCCATTCAGTCTTGAATTTGGTACACTCCAGATTAGGGGTGCCAAATTCCCTAGTCATTGTAGGCTTGGGTCATACAAGTTGGGAAATATCCCAATGCAGCCAAAGGCATCAAATTATGGAAGGTCAGACTATATAACACTTTATTGTGCTGCTTTTTATGCTATGCTTTCTGCTTTTGCTCTAAGATAAAGCACTGTTCCAACTTGCACCACAAAAGCATTTGTACATTTGGATCCTTGTTTTGTGCAAGAAACATCCCTTTTGTTTCACTGTGTGCTTCTTTTCACAATTCTGGATTTCACAGATGAACCTGAGGAGACACAACTTTGCCTGGGGTAGACAAGGTGTTGTTAAAACTGAAATCTGGATAGATTGTGAGTTATCCAACACAATGTGACAGCAGCTGCTGAGAAATGAATGCTCAAGGATCAGAGCAATATAGCCAAGTTTTTACTGGAGATTCAAAATTTATCAGATTTTAAATTTATAGCTTTATAATCCCTGAAGTTAAACATGCTGTTTCAGCTTTGCCAGGGTTTCTTAAACTTGGGCCCATGAAGAGATTTCAGGAGGTCCATGAACCTGTGTGGAGATATAAATTACGTTATTACTCAACTTTAATGAAATTTAGCTTTTCCTTCAATAACGGTTGTAGACAACAATTTATGGTCTCTAGACTCCTGGATTATTTGTTCAGTTTAGTAAATCTCACTACCTGAAATTATTGTGCCCTTAAGAAGGGCATTTTGTTATTGATTTAATAGATTAATATACATGTAGAATAATATTGCATTTTTCTTAGAAGGAGATTGTAGGTTTCACCAGATGTTCAAGGAGTTCATGGCCCAAAAGAGATTAAGAAGTCTTGAAGTCTGTTATCAAAGTAGAATTTAGGATAAATTTTATGATTTATTTATTACCTTATAACCTCTTATCCTTAATTTTTTTTGCAACCAGTCTGAAATATGTAGGGCTTTGGATGAATCATGTTTTGTAATGAGAATTTTGTGTAATCCAATAACCATATTTTATTACATTTGATAAGCTCTGAAAAGCCCTAGTCTCTTTTAATATCAGTGAACCAGTGAACTGCATTATTTCTGTGGTATTTTGGATTGTTAGTTGCGGCTGCATCTCAATTTTCCTTTCCTTCCCCTATGGATGTCTCCAGGAAGAATTAATTGTATCTATTTATTTATTTGTCCAATTTATATGGCTGCCATCTCATATGAAGTGACTCTGGGTGACGCACAATGGAACTAGGAATTAAATCATTTTACGAACTCATTAAATACGGTAAAAATAAATCAACAAGACAAGAGAAGAAAGACACTTACAACTGATGTGCAGGTTCCCTACTACCATGGGATCCACAGAATTGCTTAAAATTATGTTTTAAGGGCTTTCTAGAAGGCAATAAGGGTTTGGGCCAACCTCATCTTAGAGAGATAATGTTGCAGAGGGCAGGTAGTACAATGGAAAAGTCTTAACTTCTAGATTCTGTCAGATGGAATTCTGGCTGATGGGACTTCCAGAATGTCTCTCCTAATAGCATGGGTAGATGCAAGAGAGAAGAGGTGGCCCATCAAGTAACCTGGCCTACGCCATGTGGCCCTTTAAAAGTCAAACCATCACCTTGAATTAGATCTGGAAGAAACTGGCAATGAACAAGATTCAAAGAGTAGATGTGCAATGTATATCTACCTGGAGACACACATAATTCCTTGTGTCACTATATTTTGTACAAGTTGAAGCTTCTGGATGTTCTTCAAGGGGAGCCCCATGTGGAATGCCTTACAGTAGTCTATTCAGGAGGTGACCAGGCAGTGGTGGTATGATACCAGTTCAGACCGGTTCGTCCGAACCAGTAGTAAAAAAAAAGGCGATGATCAGCTGAGAGGAGGAATCAGCTGAGAGGAAAAAGAAAAGTGTAGGATCAGCCCTCCCACCCCTGGATCACCCCTGTGCTTTTCTCTTCTTTTATCCTCTCAGCTGATTGGTGCTGCAGGTCTCAGTTGGTGTGGGGAAAGCTACGTGCCAGCATTAGGCAAAGCAGCCCACCAAGCCATGCCCACCGAACCAGTGGTAAAACAATTTGAATCCCACCCCTGTGACCAGGGCATGAGTAACGATGAGCAGAGCTTCACAATCCAGAGCTTCACAACTGGGGAACAATACAAAGTTGTGCCAAGGCTTTCCTGGCTATGACTGCCACCTTACCAGAAAGATCTTCTTATTATATACAGGGTCCATTTGGGACAGAACTATCCCAACCAGTACCAAAGATGGCCCTAAAATCCAAAGCCAGTCAGTCAATTGAAACCTACAGTCTCCAGGCACCAGTACAGGACATCTGCAGAATCCTTTAATTCATCAGGGCTGGAGAGATACAACGCAGTATCATCAGCATATTGGTAATATCTTATCCCATAATGACAGATGATCTTCCCCAGCCTATTCGTATTATGCTTCACTGACACTCAGGTTTTCTTATTAAAGATTCTGGTAGCACACATTTGTATCAAAGGGATAAAAAAACAAAATTACCATATGATATATGCACAGTTCCATCCAGTTTCTCCAGGAAGTGTGCCACATCTCCTAGCCAAAGGAGTACTAGCAAAACTTCATAACACCTTCAGCCCTCTTTTCCCATTGGTCAGATAGTGGTATGCCTTGACAGCTATAGCCAATCTGAGCTTGGGAGTTGAGTTGTAAACTGTCAGGATTGGCAGTGAGATTGGTAACATAAAGGCTTTCTTTTTCAGGCTCTCTTTCTCTCCAGATTTTTTCTTGGGGGACTAAGCATGCAAGAAGAGTCATTTGGTTGGGCTTAGGTGTTACCACAATGCTATATAAAGTTAGTTTATTCATTAAAATTCATTAAAATCTTATGGTACCTCCGGACACCTGCATAACTGGATAGCTGCATTCCTGTCAAACAGGCAACAAATGGTCAAAATCAAATCCTGTACTTGTCAACAATGGTGTCCCTCAAGGCAGCATTGTAGGACCAACTCTCTTTATACTCTACATAAATTACCTTTGTGTTCATATTAAGAGCAACTGCATTCTTTTTGCTGATGATGTAAAGCTATTCAACACCACTGACAATACTGCTACCCTTCAAAAAGACCTCAACTATGTGTCAGAATGGTCAAACAAGTGGCAACTTCAAATCTCAACAAACAAATGCTCTATCTTACATATTGGCAAAATAAATCAGAAAATAAAATACAAGCTGAATAGTCAAGACCTTGATGATGACTCCCACTATGTCAAGGACCTTGGAGTACTCATCTCTAATGATCTAAGTGCCAGAGCCCACTGTAACTACATAGCCAAAAAGGCATTAAGAATTGTTAACCTAATCCTGCGTAGCTTTTTCTCTGATAATATTGCACTACTAACTAGAGCATACAAAACATTTGCTAGATCAATACTTGAATACAGCTCATCAGTCTGGAACCCGCACTACATATCAGATATTAATACAGATGAGAAAGTCCAGAAATATTTCACAAGAAGAGTTCTCCACTCTTCTACTCGTAGCAGAATACCTTATGCCACCAGACTTGAAATTTTTGACCTAGACGACCTAGAACTACACCGTCTTTGGTCCAACCTAAGTCTAGTACATAAAATTATCTATTGCAATGTCCTACCCATCAATGAATAATTCAGCTTCAACCACAACAATACAAGAGCACACAATAGATACAAACTCAAGGTAAACTGCACCAAACTTGATTGCAGGAAATACGATTTCAGCAACAGAGTGGTCAATGTCTGGAATACTCTACCTGACCCTGTGGTTTCTTCCTCCAACTCCAAAAACTTTAACCTTAGACTGTCTACTATTGACCTCACCCCATTCTTAAGAGGTCTGTAGGGGGCATGCATAAGTACATCAATGTGCCTACCATCCCTGTCCTAATGTTTCTTTTTATTTGTATCCATTTCATGTATTCATAATAATGTTTATACTTGCTTGGCAAATAAATAAATAAATAATAAAATAAATGTACATACAACTGACTCTGTTTAGGGTTATATCTAATCTTCTGGAGGTTAGATTAATTCACCCTATTTTGGTGTTCCTTCAACATATTCCTTGTCAATTTAGTTAAATGAGTTGTGAGTGTAAGAACAGGCTGTATATTAATACAAAAACCATAACCTATATGACTGCCAGTAAAATCATGCATATACCAAAGTATTTGAAAATTTCCACTTTAAAAAGTGAGGAGCTATTTTAATTCAAAGAGGCAACTTTTTAGAAATCTTCACCCAAAGAAAGGATTCTGGTTTTGTACTTTATTCTAAAGATGCTTGAAAAGTTAGAGTGACTTTCTCTAGAGCAGTGTTTATCAATCTTGGCAACCTTAAGCTGTGTGGACTTCACCACCTAGAATTTTCCAGCCAGCATGTTGCTACGGTTGAGCTGCTCTAGAGACTGTTTTGAAGCTTACCTTACTAATGGAGGTGGCAGAGGTATTACTGCTGAGAGCTGGACATCTTCCAGTCATTCTGAAGCAGTTTGTTGCACACACTACAGTTATGCCAAATACTCCCTCTTTTCTTGTTCTGCAGAAGCAGTCCTACCCATGCAGAGGGAGAAAAACATCTTGACCATATCTGACAGGGATAAACTTTGTGAAGGGCACTGATGATGTTATGAGTTTGGGTAATGAAATGTCTGCAAGAAAACAATCAATCTCAGAGAGACCAAGGACCCCTCATTTCAACCCTGAGCTACAAATATTCTCCTTTTTGATAGCACTTTGTATGCTCACATAAAGCTGCAACCTTGTCTTGACCATGAATTCTCTTTTCCAGACTGCCAAATGGTCCAGACAGAGCAGGGAGAAATATATCTTTTATATTTATATCTTAACTATAATTACTGTATATTGCAAATCCCAGGATTTAAGCAGCCAGTGAAGAATTTAACTTTTATATTAAAGTTTTCCTGATTCCTTTCTAAATTAACTCTGTAATTGATGCAAGAACATCCTTAGCCTTTCCTGAACCCTTCTTTGTTGGAGAATTATTGGCCAGTTTCTAATCTTTTTGTTTTAGAGAAGGTTGTGGAAAAAGTCGTTGGATGATACCTACAAAGGATCTTGGAGGAAATGGATTATTTGAATCCTTTCAGGTTTGATACAGAGAAAATATTGATCATGCTAATTGATTATCTTTATTGGAAAATGGGATGGGGCAGTGCATCTACCTTACTGCACCTTGATCTCTTGGCAGCATGTGATGCTGTCAACCATGGTATCCCTCTGGGATGACTGTAAGACTTGGAAATGGGAAGCACAATACCCCAGTGGTTCACCTCCTTTCTCATCAGTAGTTAATGGGGGGGGGAGACCACATCCATAGCCCTTCACATGTGGGGGGCTTCAGGGTTTGATGCTATCCCTGCTCCTGTTCAACAGCTACATGAAACTACTGAGCAAGTAATTATCTGCCAGTTTGAGTTGTGGTATCATCAGTACTCAGATGATACCCAGCTCTAGATCTCATCCCTGAGTGGCACGTGTGAATTTATCAAGTATCAAATATATACAGTATCTGAAGGGTCTGAATGGGGCAGAATAACCTTTGGCTAAATCTTAACTGTAGACTGGCTGGCTGGCTAAGACTGCTTGGACTTCCCAGGTTGGGGATGTCAGCATCTTTGGTCTTGAATGGGGCTGCATTCCCTCATTTAAGACTGGCATAAATTGGGGGGGGGGTGTCTTTCTGGTTTTGCAGCTGGGTGGCAGCTGTGGCCAGGAGCACCTTTGCATGGGTTAATTTTGTTTGCCAGTTGCATCCTTTGTCCCATTGGGAGGCACTTCAGACAATCACTCATGCCTTAGTTACATCACAGTTGGATTATTGCAATGCAGTCTGTCCTTGAAGACCAGTAGGAAGCTACGGCTAGTTCAGAATTCAGCAGCACACATAGTAACTGGCATTTCTCAATATGTCCATGTGTCACCATTGCTACAAGAGCTGCTTTGGCTGTCATTTGGCTTCTGGGTGCAATTCAAGGTACTAGTTCTTACCTATAAAGCTCTTATGGCATAAGAGCTGGATACCCAAGGGACTGCTTGTCTGGTCATGTCTGCCCACCTATGGTATATGAGCAGAAAGTGATTGGGTCCCCTTTATACATACATACATGTCAGTTTAGTTCCATAGGACCCTGAGTGCAAAACTATTGCATTAATCCAGTTCTAAATAGAAGTTGACTTCAGGATGGTAGTAAATAGCTCTTCACAAGTAAAATCTTTAAAACAATGTTGAATGCTCTAACTCAGGGGTCTCCAACCTTAGCAACTTTAAGACTTATGAACTTCAACTCCCAGAATTCCTCAGACAGCTTTGCTGGCTGAGGAATTCTGGGAGTTGAAGTCCACAAGTCTTAAAATTGCCAAGGTTGGAGAACCCTGCTCTAACTTGTATGCTATATTGTGGCACTGTTAAAAATGGAGGAAGGATTAAAGAAGAGGAAAAAATATTTATTCATGCACTCAAGTTTCACATTCAAGGGGGATATCAATCTATTTCTCTTTATGTCTTCAGTGCTCTAAGTAAAACAACCAGGACCACAGTTTCCAACCATTTATTATTGGAAAATGCCAACCATCTCAAAAGAAAATCTTTATATGGAAGATGATTTTCCAATATAACTGCATTTCTTAAGGGTTTCCATTGAATGTTCATTAAGTTACATTAAGTTGAGCACCTTCCTGAATTTGTGATATCAAGATGATGTGAAAGGATCAGTCTTATTTGAATGTTTAGTAATTTATGGCACCACATAAATTGAAAAGCTTGCCTTATCATTAAAATTATGACTCACAGTGTTTTTAAATCTTGGTTGAACTACTACAGATATTTTAAAAATGTGTTCTATTTAGTGCCTGTTTTGACATTTTTTATTTTGAAGGTCAAAAAAGAAGAAAAAATTGTTATTGAATTGCTGCCAAATTTAGATAATACCCCTAGCCCTTGAAAAAGGACATGAGGACAGCTTGGGCTAGTGGTTAAGATGTTGGACCAGAAGCTAGGAGACTATGAGTTCTAGTCTTGCCTTAGGCATGAAAGTTGGCTGGATGACTTTGGGCCAGTCACTCTCTTTCAGTCTAATCCACCTCACAGGGTTGTTGCTTTGGGGAAAATAGGAGAAGGAAGAAATATTGTTTGTTCGCCACCTTAAATTACAGTACTTATTAAATAATAAATATGGGATAAAAATCTAATAAATGAATAAACATCTTGATCTTTTCTGAGACTTAATTGATCAATGGGATGCTGTAAATGATTGTAGTGATAATATACTATTCTATGGCCACCATAATTAAATAGATGAAGATCTCATTACCAATATGACAGGAATGCTTCTCTGAACATATCTCCTTCTTTGAAATAAACCTTAAAAGCAATTTCTCTTTCCAAAATATGAATGAGAGACTGAGAGGGAAAAATACGGGAATATTTTTCTGTATGGCACTAATTTACACTGACATTGTCTTAAAAGTCTCCTTGCCTCCCTCTTTTCCAAATACACAAAGCATATTGCCTATCAGCTCTCTTGCCTGGCATCAGCTGACCATTATCAAAAGCATGACAGGAACCAATCTTCAATTATTCATATCCTATTTTGGGAGAAATGGATCTCTGTGAACAGCCTAAATAAACAGATGGGCTTTGAACTGCTAATCGGGAGTCATTAACTTTGTTCTCCCCACTCCTTTCATTTTCCTCCCTCTTCTCCCCAACCTTTTGCTGAGCCTTTGTTTTGTCTGACACAATCATTTGTTTCTGGTGATAGACTGGATTAAATTAATTGAGGCTTAGAACAATATACATTTCCTCTTGCAGCTACTTTCTTCGCCAAAACGATCTTATCTGTCTCATTAAGCTTGACAACTTCTACTTCCACAAAGGGCTTTTTTACAGCCGTTATTATGTCTATATTGTTTAGCTTTTTTTAAAAAAAAAAGAGAGAGAAACAAACACAAAGTAATTATGAGAAATGATTTATATTATTTCATTTATTTGGATCTTCCTATAGGAGCTGTATGGGACTGTATTTGTATGCATGCCTTCTGTGTGTAAAAAAGAAGCAGAAAAGTCATAGGCAGTACAGAATAACAGAATGCCTATGTTTTATCAAATAACTTAGTTATTTCACTATATTTTCCTAGGTCCTTGCTTGCAAAAGGATGCTATGTGAAATTTGCACACCACAGGCTATTTTCTTGCTAAGAACTGACTCCCAAGATCATCTAAAACAAGTACTGTAACATGTTTCCAATAGCACTCAGCCAAATAGTTCTGAGAACTCTGCCACAGCAGCTGGCTATTTATCTTACTTGCATGCACAATCTAGTGTTCCCTTAAGAATGCACTGGACCAGACTAAACAACAATCCCTTTAGCTCTGCATTCTGGATCCAAGAGAAGCCATGAAAACTTTCTGCACCGACTTTTGGGATTCAGAAATGCCGCATACTGAAATCTCACAATAACTTATTGGAGATTAATTAATCAGTGGGATGACTTGCCTCCAGAAGTTGTGAATCCTCCAACACTGGAAGTTTTAAAGAAGAGATTGGATAGCCATTTGTCTGAAATGATATAGGACTTCCTGATTGAGCAGGGGGTTGGACTAGAAGACCTCCAAGAAATCTTCCAACGCTGTTATTCTGTTCTGTCTGCACTACTACTATTACTGTTAATCTTCTCATCACTCCTTATCACCCATCCCCTCCCACTTGTGACTGTATGACTGTAACTTTGTTGCTTGTATACTTACGATTTATATTGACTGTTTCCTAGGATGATTTGATTGCTTATTGTACCCTATGACTATCATTAAGTGTCGTATCTTATGATTCTCAACTCCTGACGAATGTATCTTTTCTTTTATGTATACAGAGAGTATTCACACCAAGACAAATTCCTTGTGTGTGCAGTCACACTTGGCCAATAAAGAATTCTATTCTATTCTATTCTGTTCTGTTCTGTTCTGTTCTGTTCTGTTCTGTTCTGCTCTGCTCTGTTATTCCGAGATTAACCTTGCTAAAGCTGTTAATAAGCTTTCTTGCTTTCTTTGAATTTGCCATATATTTCCCCAATCTGATGCACTCCAGTTATGTTGATTACAAGTTCCAGATTCAACACATTTGGCGGCACCAAATTAAGAAAGGTAAGCCTTTCTAAAGCCATCACCTCAAATTATGAGTACAATAGTAAAGTCTGCAAGAAGAATTCATAGTGGGAAGTACTTCCACCTTTTATTTATTCCAGATCTACACCCCACTGATTTCTTTATGAGGCCAAAGATTTACAGTCTAACAGAAGAAGAAATTCTTGTTTCCCTATCTCTTTTCCCCACATCAGACATGATTTCATATGGTATACATGGTATTTATATTTATAGCCATTCATTCATCTTTTTTATACGATATGTGTTTTTACAAACATTTAATTTCTCAGAGAATAAGAATTTCATGTATACATAAAGGTATTGTTTAAGTAGCTAATGTATATTAAAAGATCTGTTTTTCATGTATTCTTCAGAGGCGATGACCATCAATAACACTTGTGCCTGTAGGCTTCATAAATCATGTTTATATTATGGAGGAAATATACCTCCTCAAAGATCTAGAAATCTCTGGTCTAATTTTGGTGAAATAATTCTTCAGTTTGCTGGGCTGAACCTTTATTTTATCTGTGTTAGCAGTCCAGTCCATTCCCACCAGTAATGGATGAACACATTAAACAGATTTTTAGAATGTGTCTGCCCTGATATCTTTAAAAGTCACCTTCTCTAAAAGAGATTCCTTAGTTACTTTGGACTACAACTTTCATTATCTCAATTAGCATATCTAAAGAGGGAAAGACTATTTCCAATGGCAGCTTTCCTGTATGTAAAATTGTCCCTCATGAACTTTGGGTGAAAGTTAGGGGATTAAACATTTGTTAGTCTGTAGAGTAGATCATAGGTATCCACATATTTGGCTTGCCTGGGACACGTTGAGTGAAAAGGAATTGTCTTGGGTCACATATAAAATGTATGGTTAGTGCATATAAATATCACTAAAATCATATAATAATGTTCATAATAATATTAAAAGCTTAAGATTTGTGGAGGCCATATTACTAACTGTCCAAGCAGAGGTGGTATTCAGCAGGGTCTGACCAGTTCTGGAGAACCGGTACTGGAAATTTTGAGTAGTTCGGAGAACCGGCAAATACCACCTCTGACTGGAGATTTTATACTATCTTTCTCCTGCCACGCCCACCAAGCCACACCCACAGAACCGGTTGTAAAAATATCCCACCACTGTGTCCAGGGCTATATGTGGCCCATAGGCAATGGATTGGGCATACCTGCTATAGGCAAAGGACAATAACAGATAATAGAATAACAGAATTGGAAGGGACTTTGGAGGTCTTCTAGTCCAACCTCCTGCTCAAGCAGGAGACCCTGGACCATTTCAAACAAATGACTGTCCAATCTCTTCTTAAAAGCCTTCAGTGATGGAACTCGCACAACTTCTGAAGGCAAGTTGTTCCACTGGTTGACTGTTCTTACTGTCAGGAAATTTCTCCTTAGTTTTAGATTGGTTCTCTCTTTGTTCAGATTGGTTTGAATCTATCTTTAATAATTGTAGAGCAATAAGAGGAGTCAACTGTAGAGCAATAAGAGGAGTCAATCCAACTAAATTCTTTCCAGGGTGGCCCTTTATCCCTTCCCATTTTGAGACAGTCAATAATGGAAAGCCAAGCCATGGTAACCAAGCCACGTTAATACCCATGTTGATAGATATTTTAATCTAGCTAGGCAACAGGACTGAATGGATCTGATCTCAGAAAAGCTAAACAGGTTGAAATCTGTTTAGATAGGAAACCAGAAAATATCCCTAAAGAAGGAAATGAGTAACCATTTCCATAGTGCTGTCAAGAAATCATCTTCAATGCATCCATGAAATCATCTAGGGTTGAGCTCAATTTGAGGGAGTCTTTACCCCCACTTTAATCTAAAACATCATGCAAAAATTGGCATGTTGCTAAGATCTCTGATTACATCATCTAACAAGACACAACCTCACATCATGTGTCAACAACAGCTGAGGGGGCCTCCTGTTTCATGTGGCCAGATCTGAAAAGATTTTTAATTTGGCATTAAATGCTCTCCCTCACCTTGAGTAACATTTATTCACTATAAACAAACATGAAATATTTTTAAATGAAAATCAAAAGCAAGGGGGCTTTTAAAAACCCAAGATAAAATAGCTGTAAATTGGCTGCTTGCTAAGCAAAACCATCCACACAAAGGTAACTGTAAAGTTAGTTTCTTCTGAGTTCTTGGACTATGATATCATCCAAGCAGTTACATTTGAATAGTTTTCCAGCAACCTGGAAAAAAAGGAGTTCTTTGTTAATAATTTGTTCACAGTAAATGGAATGTAGCTAGTCATGATAATCTTCATACAGATAAGGATTATACTTATGAAAGCCAACTGCCCATTGGAGGTTTACATTCTACAAGCATTCTGGAGTAAAATTAGATTTCATATAAGGACAGTCGGAATGTAGTGATTTAGATGACATACCAATTCTACTCATAAAATGATGGATCTTCAAGACAAGTAGTCCTCAATTTATAGCTGTTCATTTAGTGACTGTTCAAAGTTACAACTGCACTGAAAAAAGGGATGTGATTTTTTTTTTCACAGTTACAAGATCCCCACGATCATAGAATTCTTCATTGGCCAAGTGTGGTTGGACACACAAGGAATTTGTCTTGGTGCAAATGTTCTCTCTCTTTTTTTAGAATATCATAAGGTGCAACACTTAATGATAGTCATAGGGTAGAATAAGCAATAAAATCATACTAAGAAACAGTCAATATAAATCATAAGGATACAAACAACAAAATTACAGTCATACAGTCACAAGTGGGGGAATGGGTGACAAGGAGTGATAATGTGATCAAAATTCAGATGCTTGGCAACTGGTTCATACTTATGACTTTTTCTGTGTCCCAAACTGATGCGATCAACTTTTCTGACCTTTTGACAAGCAAAGTCAATAGGGAAGCCAGATTCACTTAACAACCAGGTTACGAATCTATCAATTGCAGTGATTCACTTAACAAATGTCTCACTTAACAACAGAAATTTTGACTCAGTTGGGGTTCTAAGACAAGGACTACCTGTATTAATAAATTAGCTTAACTGATCCATTCATTCATTTGTCAAAATTCCATGGCTACCCATTTCACAAACAAATGATTGCAGGCAAGCACAGAAGAAGGCTAAAATAACAATTATGCTTTTAAATAAAGCCAATAAAGTAAAGCTGCCTATTGCAATTGATGGTAATTTTATCAAAACCAGTGGTATCATTAGTAATCGTATCACTGTTCACACACTCAGTCAGATATTTAGACTGGCTTTGACATTTTTATCCATCTGTCAAGTCCTTCTCAAGGACTTGGGATACATAGATGTTGCTTAATCATACTAAAAGTATTGTTGCAGGATGTAAGCTTTTCCAGGGGTGGGATCAAATTTTTAACAACCGGTTCTGTGGGTGTGGCTTAGGTGGTGAGTGTTGCTTGGTGGTCATGTTATTGGCTGAGTGTGGCCAATTCAATATCACTCACATCGAGGCACGCATCTCCTTGCCTGGCCTCTCATGACTGTGGGGATGCTGCAACAGTTGTTAGTGTGAAAAATGACCATAAGTCACTTTTTCCAGTGCCACTGTAACTTTGAATGGTCACTCCACACAAGCAAAGTACCAGCAAAGGAGGGAGAAAAAATTCCAGAGATTTTCCTGAGACAGGAAGTCTAGTCCTGCCAAGAATGTAATAAGTGTTAACGGAGAGGCAGTTTCTGTAAGCAACACCTGCCTTCCTTACAGGATTAGGCCAGTAATTTCTTCTAACAACCGGTTCTCCGGACTACTTAGAATGTTAACAACCGGTTCTAGCGAATAGGTACGAACTGGTAGAATCCCACTCCTGAGCTTTTCCAAGTGAAGTGTTTTTTGCAATTGACTGCTGGTGATTTTGTCATTGCCAATGGTGTTCAAATGCGTTGAAGTTTTGAGATTGCTCCCAAGACAGCTATTGGTATTGTTTTTATCTTTGCTTTCTTTTGCTATGCTAAGTCCATGGGGAAGCTGGATTTACGTAACGAATGTGTTACTAAATGAATGACTGCGGGTATTCACTTAACAACTGTGGCATGAAAGGTTGTAAAATGGGGCCAGAACTCACTTAACAAATGCCTCATTTAGCAACAGAAATTTTGGGCTCAGTCGGGGTCGTAAGTCGAGGATTACCTGTATTTAAATAAAATTTACAATAATCTTTATACATTAGAGCTATGGCATGCGTGATGGAAGTGGCACATAGAGCCATCTTCATTGGCACGTGAGAGGTCGCCCGGAAGAGCCCCACTGCGCATACATGCGTGCCTCCCTCCAGCCAGCTGATCGTCGGGTAGCTGCCGTGCATGTGGGGGGGGCACCCAGGAGATGCGTGTGCATGCACAGAAAGGTGTGGGGCACCCGGGGGGGTCTCATGCACATGAGCAGAGATGTGGGGGGTTGTGCACACATGCGCAGGGGCAGGGGTGGGATTCTACCAGTTTGCACCTATTTGCTAGAACCGGTTGTTAACATTCTAAGCAGTTCAGAGAACTGGTTGTTAGAAGAAATTACTGGCCTAATCCTGTAAGGAAGGCAGGAAGGAAACATTCTGGTGTTGCTTACAGAAACTGTCTCTCTGTTAACCCTTATTACACTCTTGACAGGACTAGACTTTCTGTCTCTGGAAGTTTTTTCCCCCTCCTTTGTGGGTACTTTGCTTGTGTGGAGTGACCATTCAAAGTTACAGTGGCACTGGAAAAAGTGACTTATGATCATTTTTCACACTTACGACTGTTGCAGCATCTCCACAGTCATGAGAGGCTAGGCGAGGAGATGCGTGCCTCGATGTGAGTGATATTGAATTGGCCACACTCAGCCAATAACATGACCACCAAGCCATGTCCACCAACTTAGCCACACCCACAGAACCGGTTGATAGCAAATTTGAATCCCACCCCTGCGCAGGGAATGCGTAGGGCGCATGCATTGCTTTATGGGGTTGGCATGCATGCATGCATGTGCATGCATGCACACTTTTGGCATGCGAGGACGGAAAGGTTAGCCATCACTGCATTAGAGATTATGATTTAAAAGGGATAAATGAAAAGATCTTCATTTAGCAAACAGAAATCAAGAACACAGATATAGGATGGGAGATATCTAGCTTCGTCACGCTACTAATGAAAAGCACCTTGGAATTGTAGTTGATCATAAACCGAATGTGGGTCGCAAATGCATTGTGGATGTAAAAAAAATATGCAATTGCAACCTTGCTCAATCGAAGGATTTTATAAACCTTTTTTTTTATGAGGAAGGATTGAGGAAACTGACTGCATTTATTTTTGCAAAGAAATAAATGATTCTTTAAATAGATGAAAGGCTGTCGACCTGTCATACTTTGTGAAACTTCTGCAAGAGGCCTCTGATGTAGATATGAAAATAGAAACAAATATTTTTTAAATGGCCAAACTTTTAGAAAACTGCCAAAACTTAATGTGAAGGATACTATTTCATAAGACTTTAGGCATATGTACTTTTAACATTTTTATAAGCAGTAATTAATAATTAGCAAATTTGTAAGCCACTCGGAGTTGCCTTGAACCATGAGATGGACAGCAAATAAATTTAACAATAATTTGAAGTCCAACAGAGGCTATTTGAAAGAGGCAAGAATGCCATTGTGCCCTGGGCAGTATGTTGCCTATAAAGTAGTCCTCAAAAGTTTTCAGGAGGTTTCAAAAGTGTTCACAACGAGGCACAAAAGTGAATCATCTCCTGAAAATTGCTGACCAGCACAGTAATAAATAGACTAGGCAACAGAAGAATGTAAATATATTCCAGGCTCAGTATTAAAGTTCAGATGTCTGCAAGATTCCAGGACACAGGCCATGGGTATTAAAACATCATTAAAACTATTTATAAAAACACATCAGTGATGGTTTTCTTTCATCCAAAATGTAGTTTATAAACTTTGCCTGATCTCTGAGGGAAAAAAAAAGTTTATCCTGTTTTGGTGTAAATGCATTCCAGGGAAGCCAACAGTAGATAATAAAATGAAGTATGATGTTTGCTGCTCATCTCTTTTTTTTTCTCCATTTAAAAAAATACAGCAAAACAAACCATCCAAAGTTTGGAACAAGTTACAGTAAACCAGGAGAATCACTTAAATGAAGCCAACCACTCCCTGTTGAGTTGAAAGCAATTTCAGTAATGATTTAATAGTATATTCAGGCAACCTTTAATATACACATAGAGTGCCTATGCAGAAACCCATTATGCAGATATTAATTTCAGATTTTCTTAAAATTTACCTATTAGTCTTCTTTATAATACATGTATGTGATGGGGGATACATATGCTCAGACTCTTATATTGCAAATAGGTATACAGTATTTTTTAAAGGAAAAAAGGTCTACATAAATGTACAGGCGCCAAGGTTACACTTGGGGAAAATCTACACAACTCTAAATTTTGAGCCTTGGATTACTTGCTTTGGATTTCTACCAGTAAGCTGCCTGAGTAATGGCTCATTGAATCAATAGCTTTTAAGATCTTACCCAAGAGTAATTGATTGCTGTGATTATATCTCCACGACTGAAGAAGCAGTTGATCCAAATAAAATGTCAGCAATGGAATGGCAACAAAAGCCGATCAATCACAGGTTGAGATTTGATTACCCAGGAATCAAGAGGAGCAAAAGGAAGTCTGCCTAGCACAGAAAGCCAGTCTGTACTGCGGCTAGCTGCAAAGTGATGTTGTATTTGTAAGAAAACATGTGATACAATCAACTCCATTGGCTTCAATAGTTGAGGGGCTGGCACAGAGAGGAGGGGGTCAGCCTGTTTTCCAAAGCACCTGAAGACCAGACAAGGAATAATGGATGGAAACTGAACAAGGAGAGATTCAACCTAGAAATAAGGAGGAATTTTCTGACAGTGGGAACAATCAACCAATGGAACAGAAGTTGCCTCCAGAAGTTGTGGGGGTTTCATCATTGGAGGCTTTCAAGAAGAGACTGGACTGCCATCTGTCAGAAATGGTGTAGGGTCTTCTGCTTGGGTGGGGGGTTGGACTAGATGACCTACAAGGTCCCTTCCAACTCTGTTAATCTGTTAATCTGAATGTAATGGTGGGCAGGGATTTTTTGAGAATGATTATTCTCCAATTTCAGATTCTCAGTGCATGCAGTAAACACATCCTGAATTACAAATTGGCTAGCCAAATTTTTAAAAGGACATTTGCCACATTATTTAATAACATGATTATTGAAGAGTGAAATATCGACTTATCCAGTCTGAGGACGGGAGGTGAAATAACAGACTCAAAAAAGGAGGTTCTGCATTTGCCTGGACACTTTGCGTCCACATGGTTGTCTCGAAGGAGTTTCAGCTGTTAGGATGCATTTTAACTTTTCCTCTACTTCTACCACTTAATGTTGCCAGGCAGGGACTTTCTAGTGTCAGGATGTCTGCAAGGGAGTGGCAACTATCAGCCAAGAATGGTTCTTAGCTCTTGAAAACTTCATCTGCCAAATAGGGAGGGAAGATCTCACACATTCTTGAATGCAACCGTCTTCCAATCACGCTCATAAAACAAGCTCCCCACATATTAACCTAATGAACACAGCTGAATTCCTTAGAAAAGATGGTATTTGTAATGTAGTGGAATTTTATACAAATTTAAGAATTCAGTTTAAAACTAGGAATAGGAATGGGGATTTAATACTGCACACTTTTCATTGTTGATTGAAATGCCAGTTATGTCACTGGGACAAGTGTAAGTATAAGATCAATCCTCTTGGAAGAAGAGGAATTATCATACTTTTCCTTTGGATGGATTGGAAGAGCCATGGATTTGTTTTCATTGTGAAGTGTAATACTAATTCAAAGGAATATTTGTAGTTTAGGGTCCTTAGTGTTCTGTGAGCTTGGTTAAATAAACTGTTATTTAATGTTTGATTGTTTGTCTGACTTGATAGTTCCTTCACTAGGGTGATGTTTACTATTTGATTGTTGGGTTAGTGTTAATCTTAGTGTTAAACCGTTTACTGTTGATTGCTGGCAAGGAGGTGTTTTGGTCTCTTTTTTCCCTTTTAGCTTTTTTATTGTTTCTTTGGAATAATAGGTAGATGTTGTTTATCTCTGCGTGCCTCAGATTTGTCTGAGTGCCAGGCTTCCAGGAATTCTCTGGTATTTTTGGGCTTAGCTTGGTTTAGGAGTGTCCCTCTTTCCTAGTGAAATGTAAGTTTGAGATTTTGATGCATTTTTTCTCTTCAAATATTTCTTTTCAAAATTTGGATAATTTTGTTAAATTGCTTTGGGCTAAACCTTCAAACATTGATTCAAAGTTCTTTCCCCCACTACAAGATATGCGTATAACAGATGCCAGGCAATAATATCTGATCTTTTCCCAGGTGATCCTGCTCTGAATATTGTACATAAAATTACAGCATCTCTCTCAGCTAAACTGAGACCATTATTTAGGAATAGAATCCTACATTGAGTTGCTTTCCATAACACCAGTGAAATGGGATTCTAATGAGTGAATAGCAGAAGAAAAAGAAGCCAACACTTCAACTGGAAAGGAAGTATGCAGAATGAACAGAAGCAGGAGTTAGCAAAAGAGTGAGGTTTCTACTAAGAAAAGGAAATTAAGAATGTTAAGCAGTTGATATATGTTTCTGTTTTAAATTGCAGGGTACTTTCCTGCACATGGTTCTTCTTTGGTTTCTCAATTTGCCTCCACTGAAATTCATCTGAATATTTTTTATTATTGTTTCAGCTTATCAAAATCTTCCTGAATCTTGTTACTGCCTTCTAAGATCCATCTAATAGTAGCATAGACCAATCACATTCTATCATCTTTATTCTGATTCCTTGGGAGAGTTTGTCAGAAGTTTTGTTGGAGTGAAGCTACACAATGTCTATTGCAATCTACTACTGGTCACTCTAGGAAACATGGAGGTCATGTTGATTTGTCACGAAACTTTCTCAGCATGGTATCTTTCTTTGCACAGAGTCCACTCTTGTTTGTCAGGGTTTTTTCCGCTGATTATTTTACCAGTTGTTTGAACAGGAGTTCCTCATGTGCAGTAGGTGTATCCACAGAGGTGCCTCAGATCTTTTATGTAAAAGCTCCTTGCTTGAGGATTTCTCCAGATAGATACTTCACCTTCTGCAGGTCTTCTGGATAGAGCTTCCTCACCTTGATCTAGTCTCCCATTCAAAAGCTATGGACAGAACTTCCTCGCTTCCATCCATTCTTTGGCACAGAATTTCTCACTCATCTATTCTGCACTAAGCCTTTAGAAATAGCAATAGCAATTAGACTTATATTCCACTTTACAGTCCTTTACAGCCCTCTCTAAGCAGTTTACAGAGTCAGCATATTGCCCCCAACAATCTGGATCCTCATTTTACCCACCTCAGAAGGATGGAAGGCTGAGTTAATCTTGAGCCTGGTGAGATTTGAATTGCCAAATTGCAGTCAGCTGGCAGTCAGCAGAAGTAGCCTGCAGTACTGCCCTCTAACTACTGCGCCATCATGGCTCACCTATGCATAGAAGCTCCCCATAATATCAAGTTTTTCCCCCAACAGCTTCCTGATATTTATTACTGCACATCTCGTGCATGGAGACTTTGTATTGCTGATCCATTATTCTGCTCCCTAAATATTCTATACATCCAGCTGGTCACAGAAAGAAGGCCATGAATGTCCCTCCCAAAACATTGTAATCCTTATTCACACAAACACTCATGAATTAACTTTTGATAGAAAAGCATTTCTGAGGTATTCACTTAACGGCTTTGACAACAGCAGGTATATTAAAGCCCATGACAGAAGAAGCCAAGGAAAAGCTATTTGGGACTAAATTATCCCAGCTGTGTCCCTTGGATGAAAGTCAACCATCTTCGGAAACCACATGCATCAAACCCATTGGCTAAATAGCCTTGTAGACAGGACGTCTCGTATTTCCATCCAAAGTGGCTACGCTCTCTGTTTAAAATAGAAATGCAATTCCACTTGCAGTGTTTGCTTAGCCTATTTACAAATAGCCTTTTTTTTCTTCTTCTTCTGTGAAATGGTGTGCTAAGTTGCTAAAGTTATCTGAGAAGTTTAAGTTCAAAGCATCTCTTTCTTTCTCTCTCTTTTTCATTTTAATGAAAGTGCTCCAGCAAGATCTCCCTGTGCCAGAGGCTTGGAGGGAAAAGGAGGGGAGCCTCTTTCCACACAGGATCCCCTTTCGCGTGTTCTCTGTGCCCTCCTTCTTAATCTGCAGCGTTTGATAGATCCTACTCAATTTGCTTTGAGAGCTTTGTGTGAGGCATCCTGTTTACAGTGCAGATGGTAACAGTCCCCAGGCGTTTTGGTGAGCATTGGCAAGCCGCCGGGAACCGGGGTGGAATGGGCTGATATATTACAGCTGCACCAAATGTTCGCATATTTCCACAAGGAGGCCAGAAATATGAATTTTCAGAGGGGCCTTTCCTGAAATTCCCCTGCTGGTCATTCTTTTTAGAATTACTCTTTGCTGCTCATTAACCTTTTTTATTTTCTTTTTATTAACAAGCTACATGCCTCCCTTCAAAAATGTTTTTCCCTAACTAATGCAGTCCAAGTATAATGCAGTCCAAATGTAATCAAGTAAGGCTCATCAAAGTCCCGCACCTTTGAAATCATTGACCTTCTCTTATCTTTTTCTTATCTCCTTCCTGCCTTGGATGAGATTTTACCCTCATCTTTCTGTGTCGGCTCCTCTGTTTTAGATAATAGGTCAAAGAGGTCTGATGACATGATACAACTGACCAATCTGTCATCCCTTTTGCTTCCTGGCTCCATTTTCCCAGTTCCCATTCTCCATTGTTCTTTCCTTTCTTTGGAGTCTAGCTTTCCTAAGAAATTTGTTATTTTGCAAGGTTGTCTATTCTGTTTAGGATGGAAGTTTAAGATGGATTGACTCTGAATTCAAAGGTACTCTGCTACTTGTACGCTGAAAAGAACAAACAGAATTATAGAGAACTCTTTGTTATGCCAGAAAATATGCTACTGCAGGAATCATTTTCTGTCCAGGTTGTTGCACGCAAAATTATGTGGACAGGATTATAATAGTCTTGAGTCCTGCAAGGGCAGTCATGGCTACTTGTTAGTAATGTCTGAGTGCATCAGGCAGTGTGCAAATGGAATGAATGAAAAATTAAACCAACCAACCAGCCAACCCCGCATTAAATGTATAAAATTTCTATATTTATGAGGTTAATGTCATTCTCTAGAGATATTTTTATATTTTTTCAAACAATATGGTGCCCAGATTTCGAGATTTGGAGAAGGTGATAGTTAAAAGAAATCTTTCAGATGACAATTGACATTCCCTCTGGAAAAAAACGTTTCCATTCCAATTGACTAGTGAAGGTTACTTCATGTGTTCCTGTGTTCATAAATCTTAGGTGAATATAAAGAATATAAAATTGGAAAAAAGCAACTTAAAACTGTAATGTCATAAAATATACCTCTAGTACAGTGATTCTCAACCCTGGGAAATTTAAGATATTTGGACTTCAACTCCCAGAATTATCTGAGCTTATCTTTAAGTTCTCAATGGAGAGAAACACTGCTCTAGTGTTTTATTGCTAAATTGCTGGTTGCAGAGGTGAATATTATCACTGTGGTAAGTGCATATGTGAATCTTCTCCATGTAAATGAGATTCTGCAGTGTGTTTTGTAAAACAACATTCCAGTGCAAGACTGGTGTCCTATTCTGGCCAGATGTCTAGAGACCTGTACATGGTGTGTGTGTGAGTGTGTGTGTGTGTGTGCGTGTAGTTTCATAAATATGATCGTTTTTTCTGTTTCATAATGTGTAAATCATAGAAACAGATGCCATTTTAACATATGTTACTGCTAAATCTAAATTTAGTAGAGGCGTTCCAGTGTCAGTTTGAGATCACCTAAATTGGAATCCACTTTTTTGTTATGCTTTTTAAGGGTTTGTATTTTGAAAGGGAAATGCCTGAAATCTGAACTGCCTCACGCTGACCCTGAAGATGTTTTAAATTCAAACCCACTTATGGACAGGTGTTTTGAGCTAGATACTTTGAGAATGGTCAAAACTAACCATTTTAAACCTCAAAGGACTGTTTTGATTTGACATGTAGTGTTTTGAGCTCAAAACATTTCAAATTTGAAAGATGTGCATTTTTACAACCTTCCTTGTTTGATGCAGCACATCATAATCAGGAAGTTTTGATAGAAAGACTTACCTTGCAATTTAAGGGTTATTGGTATTGGTTTCTATTATTTGCCTCTAAGGATTACAGTTACAACTGTGAGATTTATATAGGAAGCACATGTATGTATATTTCCTGGAGATTCCAAGCTGTAAATAGATACTTGAAATCACAACTTGATGGAGAAGAAAAGGGGCAGTCCAAACTACAGTGTTTAGGCCAGAACTGAAGTTGCTACTAAGATAACACAGTCAGAAATGAGCAAAATATATTTTAATTGCTTGGTACTACCAAATTGGAAGGACTACCATCATCTTGATCTCATGAAAGTATGATCATGGCCATCTCAGTACTGTGCCCAGGCCTAAAGCCCAGCCAAAAGGAACTTAGTTAATCTGATTCTTCCAGAATTCTCTGAAGCTGTTGGTTCACCATCCTTTCACCATCCTTCCCAGAAAAGGAAATTTGGAGATGGGTTAGGAATTATCTAAAAGTCAGGTCCAGGAATAACTCTTGAGGAAGAAATGGATCTTTGCCTTTCTAAGTGCCTGGCAGAATCACTCCCTCATTTACGGACAAATTTCCTGGCTCCAAGTAGATGTAGCCTTCTAGGAGACCTCAGCTAGTCATGCATGAAGCGAATCCTATAAAAACCTATAAAAAGTGATTGCATTCACAGCTTCAAGGATTTTTAGCATTGACAGGTTCAAACTGTTCCTTCAGTAGTCCAGCACTGAGAGAATCCAAGTAATTGTATCTTACAGATGCCTTATAAAATCTTCACAGTGCCTTTCGTATGCTCCTGACTTATCCCTTCTAAAGAGGGAATGGTCTACCTTGAACAGGGCCATGAAATGTCGATCTGCAGAAGCAGTAGAAGAGAATTATAAAATGTTTTGCTGCTCTTAATACTTTGGGAATAATCCTTAAGAAGGGCAGTTCTTCCTTTTTCAGAAACTCCTCTCACTGAACCAGTATTTAACACCGGTTGAATCCCAACTCTGACCATGTCCTCATTATATTGTCTTGTTTTGATCCCCAGTCATACCTGAGACCAAAAGTCATTATTAGGCTTTTTAGTGTTAAAATATGCTTTCCCTATTGTTCATATACCATGTTTGCAATGTAGGTGGTCATCACTGATTATTCTTCATCTGGCTTAGTCAGGTCACTTTACAGGTGAGATTAGCCTGGCATCTGTTGGTCACTCTAGGCTGGTGAAAATTTGTATTTTTTTCCTCTGGCTCTCTTTTCGTTTATCATCTGGTGCAGTCCTGTGCATATTCACTCAAACCAAAATCACATTGTTTCAAACAATGTAGAAAATTAATTGGGTTTAGTATTGCAGCCAAGAATGCAATCCGGTGCATTTTTACTGAAGTAATAAAATGTATTCTCAGATCCACATATATAGGATCACAGCTTACAGGGCTGCACTCTTATTCTGGAGTGTAATAGAAGAGCATTTATCTACACCAACTCTGAAAAACGAAATTACAAGTTGTTTAGGGGAGCATGCCAAAAACCTGGAAAGCTTTCTGATTCATTGAATGCTCAACCCCTCTATGTCTTCCCTAGCTTCAATGTTTTATGTTAGAAAGAAACAGACTCTGAATTTTCCAGGTGCTTTAAAATTGCAACCCACATGCAGATATAATTCAACATGTATGTTAACTCTTATTTTACGTACTCAGATTTCCTTCCAAGTTGTTGGTCCCAGTGTAGAAGGTACTTGCTCCTAATGGAGAACAGGGTGACTAATCTTTTCAGATCAAGGATTGCATTTTGTCCTTGAGATGGATACCAGGAGGCCACATTCCTCAATATAGGAAGGAAAAGGATATAGAGGAAAAAGAAGGCTGCAATTAAATTATATTTGACATTTAATTAAAATTATTCCCTTTTGATACGATTAATGTGATTCCTCCCTATATTTTCAATAATTATGTCACATTAAAATTTACAGATTTCTGGCAACTTTTATTGATTCTAGAGATAACATGTAAGGAGGGGAGTTCTTTATATCCAAAATTTCTGGAGGATGGAGGCCAAATTCAGCCTTGGTCTCCCTGGTTGTATACATCTTTTATCATGGAAAACATAGTTTAATATCTCTCCTTTTATGCCAAGTGTTACTGCTACTTTGGCAAACTGCTGGGAATTGAAATGGGAGGTTTACAAGTAGTTTTTGACTTACAACAGCTCATTTAATGATCAAAGTTACACTGAAAAAAGTGACTTTTGACCAATTTTCACACTTACGACCATTATAGCATCCTCATAGTCACGTGATCAAAATTCAGATTCCTGGTACCTGGTTCATATTTATGATGGTTGCAATGCCCTGGGGTCATGTGATTACCCTTTGTAACCTTCTGACAAGCAAAGTCAATTGGAAAGTCAGATTCACTTAACAGCCATGTTACTAACTTAACAACTTCAAGGATTCACCTAACAATTGTGGCAAGAAAGGTCATAAAATGAGGCAAAATTCACTTAACAGATGTCTCATTTAGAAACAGAAATGTTGAGCTCAATTGTGGTTGTAAGTTGAGGATTACCTGTAGTAATATCTTTACCAGGAACGTTATTTCAACTTTCCAGTTTAATGTATGGAACTGGTACTTCCTAATAGTCTCCCATCCAAGAGTTGAGCAGATCTGATCCTACTTAGCATGCTTCAAGATCAGTTAAGTTTGGCTAATGTTGCCACTTTAGCTGGGCAAGTTGAAAAAGCTCCCTCAAAACTAGTCATTCATTGATTTATTCCACAATGGTGGTGGTGGTGATGATAAGGTGATGTTATCCTTGCTAATGGAGACTAACTTGTTAGATGGCAACTAAAGGTTGGTGAAAATTTGGTTTAGTGTGTGGTGTGATCAGAATATTTTGAAATTTAAATGCTCTACATATGGCACCTACTGGATTAGCAAAAATGTTCCCAAACAGATGATCTAGATGTTGAAAATGCAAACAAAGGCAAAGAACATATTACCATGCATGGTGGACATGCCTTGTAGCAAGAAAATATTGGATAAGGACAAAAAAATGGATAGAATAATTAAACAGCAAATTGTATTAAGACCAGAGACTTTTCTATTAGATATTAGAACAGGAAAACATGGTAAGAAAACAGAGTACCTAATGCTACATCTATTAACGGTGGCAAGAATAACTTATGTACAGAATTGGAAAAATGATAGTATGCCATCAGAGGAAAATGTGACAAAATAGATACTAGAGTGTGCCGAGATGGATAAGTTGACCATGGAGATAAAGGAAAGAGAGGAAATGGGTTATTACTTGATGTGGAATGTACTGTATGGTTGACTAAATAATAGATATAGAGATGAATAGAGAAGATGACAGTAGGATAATAAGGTAAAAGTTATAGTGGACAAAAATAGATTAAGGAATATAGACAAATGTACAGATAGTTAAGATCTATGTAAAAGTATGTATATCATCATGGAAGCATTGTAATAAAGTTGTATGTAAGAAGAATTGTTTAATAATTTTTTTAAAAAAGAGTGTTTTGAAATTTGCACACTTCTTTGTCAATGGAACAGAAAAATCTGGGGAGAAAGATCAATCCAGTCTGGCTCTGAGCTATTTCATTGTTAAAAGATGTCTCTTCCCCACTCTTCTGGCCCATCTCTCTCTTTCCACTGGGAGAAAAAAAAAAAACCCAAACCAATCTCTGAACTCCTCAACATCTTCCCATCATGTCTTGTATTCCCTATTCCAAAGAGCCAAACAGCAGGAGGCCATGGAACCTGCTTAGAAAAACACATTTTTCAAGGCCTGAACATCTGGGGAGCTGCAGCTCACAAAACATTCTGGGGTATGTGTGATGTTTGCCCTTGGCCCAGCTGCTCAACCACCTATGGGAGGTAGTTATAAAGGCAGCAGCTTGAAACATGTTAACAGGAGGAGGAGGGGGATCCAAATAGCTGTCGTGCTTGATTCCCAAGCCAATAAGTTTGTAACTAGATTGGTATGCAACAGAGACAGATAGAGCTGTCTGCGTTCAAGGCAGGCCCACAAACACCCGCACAGATTGCCTTTTACCAGATTCCTTACAACCCTTCCAAAATCATGGACAGCCTTCAAGAGCTGTCTCTCATCCAGCTGAATCCAATCTCTCTCTTTCCCCTGGTTTTGTTTCCAGTCACTCCAAACTAAACTAGTCTGAAACGGATTGGAGCAGCGTGTTGTGGGAAACACACTGTGTATACTGTGTGAACTATGCCCTCATCAGATGCTTTATCTGTTTGGGCATTGCCTATTAGGGAATGGAGGCTAAAACATAGAAAGAACAGTTACAGGAATTGGGTATATTCGGTTTAATGAAAAGAAGGACTTGGGGGTGACGCAACAGCAGTGTTCCAATACCTAAGGGGTTGCCACAGAGAAAACAGGATCAACCTATTCTCCAAAGCACCTGAGGGCAGGACAAGAAGCAATGGGTGGAAACTAATCAAGGAGAGAAGCAACCTAGAACTAAGGAGAAATTTCTGACAGAATAATTAATGAGTGGAACAACCTGCCTCCAGAAGTTGTGGGTACTCCAACACTGGAGGTTTTTAAGAAGAGACTGGACAACCATTTGTCTGAAATAATGTAGGGTTTCCTGCCTGAGCAGGGGGTTGGACTAGAAGACCTCCAAGGTCCCTTCCAACTCAGTTATTCTGTTATTCAGAGAAACCTGGGTGAGTTAGGAATTAACCTCAGTCAGGTTTGTCCAGATTCAGAAATTTCTTGGAAATGCAGTCTGGACATTTTAATAGGGCACCTTGTCCTTTAGTTCACCAATGTGTATATCTAAGATAGACAGACAGATACAGATAGACTGTAAGCCATAATGAGCTTTATTTTCGTGTCCAAGGTTATCCGTTGTTATTTGTAAACCACAGCTTATGTGTTAATGGCTTGTGCAAACCCAATCAGCTGTAGTTTATTCAATAGACCATGACTTAGAACAATATGTGAACCTAATCTGTATGTTTGCATGAAAGAATGAGAGAGAAAGAATGGGATATTCTGCAGCCCTGGCTCATAATACCTCTAGGATAAGTGTGCTGATTAAGATAGTGCTTTGTGCTTTCTATCAGCTGGCCTTTCTTTCGCCTATGCCCCACTTTGCAATTGATAATCTTGGAAAAAGATGTCATATGTCACTTATGGAAGCACAACTTTCTTCCATTTCAAGTGCAAAAGACCACTTGTACATAAAGAACTATGCTGACTTTTAATTTAGCATATGGAATATTGTTTGGTACCTCAACTTCTCATTGTCTCCAGAAAATCTCACAAGATCTGGACAGGGAAGATCACACTTGGAATATTTCATCCAGGTTTGGTCACCACAATGTTGAGACTCTAGAAAGAGCACAGAGAAGAGCAACAAATTTGATTAGGGGACTGGAGGCTAAAATATATAAAGAAAGGTTGCTGGAATTGGTTATGTTTAATTTAATGAAAAGGAGGACTAGGGGTGATGTAATAGCAGTGTTCCAATATTTGAGGGGCTGCCACAAAGAAGAGATAGTCAACTTATTTTCCAAAGCACCTGAAGGCAGGACAAGAAGCAATGGGTGGAAACTAATCAAGAAGAGAAGCAACCTAGAACTAAGGAGAAATTTCCTGACAGTGAGAACAATTAATCAGTGGAACAACTTGCCTCCAGAAGTTGTGAATGCTCCAACACTGGGAGTTTTTAAGAAGAGATTGGACAACCATTTGTCTGAAAAGCTATAGGGCTTCCTGCTGAGCAGGGGGTTGGACTAGAAGACCTCCAAGATCCCTTCCAACTCTGTTATTTTGTTCTGTTCTCAGGAAGTCATAGAATCAGAAGAGTAAATTTCTACATTATTCAATTCTCACACAAAATCTGCAATGTAGACTGAACATTTTACTTAAGCTATGAGGAAAATCAATATTATTGGAATCCCAAGCTAGGCACTGATACTTTTCTTCCTCTGTCCTGAGCTACCACAACCCATCAGGAAGGTGACTCAAAGGCTTGTGTTGTGAAAGTGGAAAATGCTGCTTGTAATCTACTTACTGTGAAGAAAGAATCTCCAGAAGGAAAATTCATTAAAATTGTAAAGGGGGAATAAGATATAGGCCCCACGTAGGCCTCTTTTGTGAAATATGCAGGCTCTATACTAGGAATCCTTGGCTGAAACTAGCAAAATGTGTGGATTAATTCAGCTTGGCTCAGAGTTCAACAGGTGGCTACTGAGAATTCAGGGGGAATAACATGTTTATTGTTCATGCTTTGAATAAGTACTTTAGCCACTGAGCTGTGGTGGGAGTTCAAAACCAGAAGAATCTTGTAGTTGTGCCCTCACAAGATTTTCTTCTGACCTCTATACTCACCCGGTGAGGATCTCCATGGTGGGTAATGATGTTACCAAATACAGTGAAAAACAAGGGGGTTCCCTTGGCTTCTGAGAAAGTATTAAAAGCCAGGTAATCCCTGCCAAGTCCACATCTCCATAATTAAGTAGGACAAGAAAGAAAAAAAGACCATTGGGAGATGATCTCCAGAAAATCTGACTCAATTAGATCAAAAGTTTAGCTTTTGTATTTACTTCACAATAGGCAGCCAGATGCTTGCTTGAAGGCTAAAACGTTGCGAGCAATTTCTGCAACAGATGAAAACACAGAGGAAGCCATCAGAATTTCTCCTCAGCCCCCCAATGACACGGTGTCAGATCTTTCTGAAGAATTTAAAGTTTTCCTGGCACTCTGAGGAACACGTCTGATTTGTGCCAACTGTGGGCCATGTCAGGACACGGAGGCTGTGGCAGTTGGCCGAAGAAGCTGAGCAACAATGCTGGCCTTGCACTTGTACATACAAATAAACCAGCTTGTACAAAGGAGGGTGCTCATCCTTTACCCTTCCCCTGAGCCGCTGCCAAGGAGTAAGAAAATCCCTACAATGTCTAATGGGGGTCAGGAAGGTCTTCTGTTGACACCGTTATGCTGGTTAATTGAAAACATCTGCTATTACACAGCACACTGGCACTCCCTGTTACAATCCGCAAATAGTGCAACACAGACTGGATTCATCTTAATCGGGGAGAAAAAGGGGTTATGGTTGTACCTTGAACATGCCCCATATTTGTTGAAATTGTGCTGGTTTTTTGGGGGGGGGGGTTCTTTCTCTCTCTCTCTCTCCTCTGTTCTCTCATTTATCAGTCTGCTTTCAGTAATCCAGGATGATTAACATTCTGGCAGGGATCAAGAAACATAGATTGCATATAGGTTTGCTTGCTTCCTATCTTTGTAGATTTCCCTTGTCTGGCCCTGAACCAAAAAAAGGGGGTGTGGGAAAGCTATGTTATATTGCCTCAGTATTAAAGGTACTGGTGCTTGGGCGGAGGTGGGCTTGTATAACATCCATGTGATCCACCACTAAATGGTTGGATGTTCTGGGATGTTCTTATTTATTTATTTATATCCTACCATTATTATTTGTATAAATAACACCTTTCTCATCCTATTTTCCCCACAAAAACAACCCTGGTGAGTTGGTCTTTGGGCTGGCCCAAAGTCATCCACTCAACTTTCATGCCTAAGATGGGACTAAAACTCAGAGGTGCCCTATTTCTAGTCTGGTGCTTTAGCCACTAGACCAGACTAGCTCTCTCACATTATAAGGCCAAGACATTCTGGGATATTAACTAATACAAATACAACCTTCAATTTCTCCTATCTAGATACATCGGAGTACAACTCCTATTATCACCAACCAGCTGTAGCTGGTAATTGGAGCCCTGACAAACAGTTGACTTCTAATATACAGTATAAGCAAGATCAACCCTGGGTGATACTTGGTCACGAGGCCACCAGGAAATAGCATCAGGGTGAATGTGAAAATCAAAAGTTGAATAAAATCTTCCTGGAAGAAAGCAAAGTAAGAAACCTCTTCTGTATTGCTGCCAAAGAAATGATGTACTGTAGATGTGTGGTCACTGAGACTCGAGCTTGACTCATGGTCATCTTTACATTTTTAAAATCTAGCCAGTTCTGGGGATTCAGAGTCCAAAATATTTGGAGGGTAACATATTGGATATGGACATAATAAAATATGCCAGCACATTCCCCTCTGCAGTTGAACATTTTGGATGAAGATTAGTGAAGGAAGGGAGATGTTCCTCAGGGAAGCTTGCTTAGCATCGCTCCTGTTATCCATTTAATGGCTTTAATAAATGAGTGAGTTTGCAAATCACTGATAAGGGTAGCAGGAATCATAAATAATAAATTTAACAGCATGGATTCCTGAAAATATTTCTGTAGATTTTCCTTACTAGCGATTAGATTGGTCAGATGATCCAAGCACAGGGACATATTCTTTCCTTCTAGCTCAAGTGCTTTTTTATTTGTTTCTTAGTTTTAAACTTTGGGCCAGCTGTGAGATATTTTTGATGAAAAAGCCAGAAACCTGGACTGGTTCACAATTTAAAAAAAAAAAGGAAAGCCAAGAGTAAAAACAAAACAAAACAGAAACCCAGCAGAAACAGCAGTGACATGTTAGCATTCTTGCTCAATCACAATCCACATATGTGTACAAAAGCTTTTGATATAATCACCATTCCGGACTAGATGGCTGTTCTTCTCGAATGACCCTATTTAATCCTATATAAAAGAAGCATCAGCCCAAAACTAGGCAGTACACCCAACACACATACAGACCCTCCCACCGAATTTCATCTCATAAACAAGAAAGACCAATGCATGGGGAAAACAGGATAGGTAGAGAGCATTAAAATAAGAAATGCACCAAGATATTTCTGGGTAGGAAGTAGCTGTGGGAGCTACAGGCACTTTTGCAAGGAGCACTTTAGTTCCAGAATGTGTAATCCGCTTGAGCTGACACTAGCAGTCCCCAAGCCCCTTGGCCCCTTTTCCCGGAAACCCAGCAATATTATGCCACTGAAATTCAAAAGCAAATTCCAAGAGAATATTGTGTGATTTCCTATCATTTTTTGTTGTTGGAAACCATAGGAAACAGATGTATTAAGTCTCCAAAATAGAAATTAACCCCACTCCTCAAATCCAAAGGTGTAAAAAAGAAAAATGAATCAAAAATATTAAGTTAAAAATACAACCCCCAGTCAGCGAAATGTTACTTGACTCTTTTCTTTTTGCCTTCAGCTCTTAAAGATCATCCATACAAAGGTGCTCCCCCATTAAGCCCATGATGATCTAAACAGATTTTAAATGTTAAGTCATTTTGATTTAGCTGTGTGCAAGGTGAGATGCTACCAGTATAACAACTGGTTTGGTGATGTGCGCTTTGCCGAAACCGGTCCGAACCGGCAGAATGCCACCCCTGGCTGTGTGCACACTGCTTTGAGTAGGAAAATGCTGTTTGAAAGCATTGGATGTGATACAGTCCTCCATGCCTGAAGAGGCAATTTATGCTATCACCAGAAGAGATTCTTAGTTCATATCGCTGCCCATATTTTGGGATTCTATCACGTTGGGTTAATTAGGTTAAGCAACCAACAACCCATGCAGAATTAGAGCCATCTGCTACAACAGTCCCTGGGTTCAAAATAGTGAGCCTGATCTGGCAATTGAAGGCTTCCCCAATACATGCATACCCATAATTTTGAACCAGTGATTGTTGCTGCAGAACCTCTACTGCAGAACTGATATGCTGGCCTTACAGTTTTAAAGGCAACAGAGTTTGCCATTATGGTCAATATAAAATCAGAACAGGAAACTATATTTAGGCATGGACCCAAGTGGGTGGATCAAGGCATTTGACGATTGCCTGTCAACCAAGTTCTGATTGGTTGACTATTTCTCTATGCTTTCTCTATCAGCCATAAAAAGTAAGTGCTGAGCACTATCAGTTGTATGGAGTCACAGATAGGTAAATATGCCCCATGCTCATAGCATTCTGATTTTCACAATGGTTTGGATCCATCTAAGTGTCGTTTGAATTGAATTTAGAGGAACTGAGAGCCAGAAAATCTGGTTATCTGAGTGTGCTCCTACTAAAAATGACCTCATTAGTGTTGTGCCACTCTATTGGTAGAGAAAGATTCATTTGGTTTGGCTTTTGCTGTGGTGCATGTACAGTGCCACTGTTCCAGACGGCCAGAGGGTAGCATGGCAGTTAATAACACAGCAGATATCAAGTGATATAGTATGACAACAAGCTTCTCCCTAAATAGCACTTAAGTCTGTCCTGCTTCTACCTTCTGCACTTGTTGATCAGATGTAAACCAATTAAACTGAACCTGGACTGCTCACCTCAACTTTCCTGACAGTTCTGACTCATTTTTTCCAATGAGCCATATATATTAGAACTATTATATGAAGTTATTTGACCAAAGAAATATCATGCTTTCTTTAAAAAAATACCTGGAGGTATTTATTTTCTTCAAGATTAAGAAAAACAAACCAACCCAGGATTTAAACAAGTCAAGAACAGATGGATCAGCGAAACAGCTGGGCCACTGGACACAGTGCCATGAATCAAACTTTCAGACCTCCAAGCACCTTCCCTTCCCTGATTTGTATGGTAACATTTGGGGGCAGTTTGGCAGGTTAGCAGTGCGTAAGGGAAGGATTCCAGAGTAAAGTTTAGAATAGGTGTCCATATCATGGAAAAGTGATCTGTTAAATGTAAAATGAGGAATAAAATGAGGAAACAGCCTTTCCTCTACCTTGTCCACTTGGTGTGCCACACACACACACACACACACACACACATGGGGGGAGGGACTGAGGTGGGGGGAGAGACATATACCCAGTGACTGATGTAGAACATCCTGGAGCCAAATACAAGATTCTTTCCTGTCTATCATATAAACAAATCGTCCAGCTGTTTTCTTCTAAGATTCCAGTTTTTCAAAACTTAGGCTTTCTTGTATAAACTCCAATATAATGGTATTTAAAGTGTCATACACAATAAGCATCTAATCCCAGTCAATAAACTGCAGGTGGGATGCATGGACTTCAACCGCTCCTTTGAGCAGCTGCATTTTCTTTTGCAATTCAAGGCAATTAGCTTGGAATGGGCCACCCGAGGGTACCATCTCAGACCTGCAATGAGGGACAAATAGAAGGGGATCTAGCTAAAAACTCATCACAGAGTAAAAATGAACTTTGCAGTTTTACTGATATAATTATGGTGAAACAGAAGCCATTTGGAAGTTAGCAAGAAGTTTACATTACAAGCCACAAAGTATCTGGTGCAAACTCTGCCGTTGGCTGCAAGTCCTCCAAATGGTTTCAGGCCTTCTGCAATGCCCCAAAGGTGCTTTTTCAAAAGGCAACAGGACTGTCTTTTTTTTTCTTCCTTGAAGATGTTTTACTTCTCATACATCAGGGGCATCCAACTCACGTAATCACAACAGCGTCACGAGACGTACCACGACTTGTTCCCACTTCGCTAAACCAGGTGTGGGCGTGGCCAGCACGTGATGCATTCAGCTCGTGATCTGTGAGCCCTTCATACATGAAGTTTCTTCAGTTCTTCAGTACAAATCCTTCCATTCTCTACCATCCAGTCAGAACTGAAGAAGCTACTTGGATGAGAAGTGAAACCTCTTCACGGAAAAACAAAGGAAGTCCAGTTACCTTTTGAAAAAGATAACCATGACCTGGATGACTGAGAAGCTCCATAGACACTTAGCCTTCTACAATGCCTATTTCATACATGCCCATCCAGATGTGTTGGGCTATAGTCTCAGCAGAAGTGTTGGAGTCTCATGACATCTGAAGAACACCGGGACAATCGAATGTAACTGAATTCTGACAACATTCTTCTGGAAATGGTCCCTCTGGGGACAGGCCGGCAGGAATTTGAAGCAGATCAATAATGGGGAAATGGAGGCTTGAGTCTTCCCTGCTGATTCCTTTTCCCCTTCAGGCATTCCCTTCCCTGTTTGAGATTCCACAAGCAGGTTTCCCTTTGAAGCTCAGAATCTGAGAAATTGTAGTGTCACCCCTAGCAGGAGGATACTCGTTTGAAGCTTAGCTCAGATGGCTGTGTCACGGTGGGAGGGACATCTGTGAGACACTTGGAAAAGTTACATTGGAAAATATGTCCCCTGAGAATCCTAGCAAGGTGTGCTGCTGAGCCTGGGATGAGATGAGAAACAGGTGGCTTCTGTATTAGCAAGTCGGCCCCTTCCTCTCAACCAACATTTTGTGCAACCTTTTTTAGGCAGCTTCTGCTTGTGCTGTGTGGAACACTGGGCTGTGAGTTCAGCATCCCTAGTTTCCATCTCATCTCGTTTATACCTTTATGGATATCTCCCCCCCGCCCCCATACATAGACATAGCTCCTCACTGAGGGAAGGTAACAGCAGTTGGGACATAATGTGAAAACTTAGGTCATCCATTGAAGGAAAATTTAGAGCCAATAAAATAATAAAAAAACCACTTTACATCATGGGTGTCAAGCTCGCTGCATCTTATTTCCATCATGTGACATATTGTGACTTTTTTTCCCTTTGCGGAGCTGGGATGGGTGTGGCATGCGCATGACGCATCTGGCCCACGGGCTGCCAGTTTGACACCCCGATTTACATGATGCATAGGTAAAATGTGGCTGTATCATGAATCATTAAGTAAGCCCCTGTCTGTTGCATTCACTCACAGTCAGCAGTGCTTTGGTGCAATCAACACTCAAGCCAATGGAGGCATGGCTTGGGATCTTGAATACAGATGAATTTTCTTCCAATCTTTACTTTCTACTGCATATCAAAAGGGATTTTTTTTTAAATGAGAAGCTGAGAATTGGGGCTGAGATTGGAAATGGGGCAATCCAATTTCCTTGCAGCCTCAGAATTAGTTGACTTGACCACCTCCAGGCATCTCAGTAGAGCAGTCTAGGAAAAAGGAAGCAGAGGGAAATCTGTTTTTAGGAAATTGCTCTCTGTGAAAGAATGGGTACAAATGTTTAGCTAGAAATATTGCATTTTTATTTTCACTCTGGAAAATTTATTTCCCTTGTATGAGCTCGGTAACTATATTCTATGCAACACAGAACCTATTTTTAAAAGAGTTGTCTCTGGGAACAGGGGAGTATCATCTTGTGGAATACCAAGAGCCTTATATTTTTCTATAGGAGATCTTTTTAAAGTTGTAATCTGTATTTCGAACAGCTCTATGTTTCTATTTCCTTTTCCACAGAAAATTTGCATAGGATATATATATTCTCTTGTTTTTCTTTCTTTTTTCTTAAAAAAATCTTGTCTCTTGTTAAATCTTTATTTTAAACAGGGAAAGGAAAGTGTGATTCCCCTAGCCATAGGCCAATGCTACAGAACCATGAAGTAACATTATATACGTTATTTCATCATCTTTCCTCCCATATTTTATCTTTTTATTTGTCAGAAAACCAGCATTGCTTATGGATGCCCCATCACATCTCTCTCTGTGTCTCTGTCTCTGTTTCTCTCTGTATTTGTGTGTGTGCGTGTGTGTGTAGGCTGAGGCATCCCATACCCTGGGAATATTGAAGTGTACAGAACAGAATAATCTCTCCTGTGTGCTCAACTGACAGTAATGTCTTTCACCTGGAGAACTTAATGTTCAGGTAGGATCATAATGATGATCCTATCTGGATCACTACGAAAATGGTAAACATTTAGTTTGTCAGCACTTTTTAATGTTAAAAGCCAGAAATTGTGTTTTTACTAATTGCAGTTGCTAGATGTTTTGGGAGTGGGTGGGAAGCCCCATGTAAAATACATTGCACTAGTCAATTCTTTCCACATCTCCATATCTTTTGGAGGAGACTTGTAGGATGAAACCCTAATACTGATCTAGTTTACAAGATGTCTGATATATCTGGACAATGTATGAAATTGAAAATCTATTTAAACAGTCAGGAAAGTCAATCTGTTCTTACATAGTTTTTAAGGATAGGATCTATTGAATTGTCCTTCATTTTTGTAGGAGTAAATCAAAAGGAAAAAAACCTATGACATTTCAGATTAAAGTAGCTAGTTATTCAATTGGATTGTACTAGATTGCAGTACTCTTGAGAAAATGCTGTTTACCATCTAGACTTCCATTTTGCAACTGTGCGGACTAGAAACTTGGTCTGTTTCTTACAAACAAGCTCAGTGCAGACTGCTACACATTTCCTACAAAGGATATCCTCACAGATATCTCATCTGTATTCACAGCCTCTACAAATCAATCCTTCATCACGTAGAGGTCTCTGGAATGCCCACCAGACATGTGGGCTGCTGGTTACTATATTGATTCATCACTCTGAAAGCAATTCATAACCCCCAGCTGCCTATTTCCCCTATTTATTGGAAATGATTTGCAATTTGAGAGGAGAGCTGGTGTTGTTTTTCACATGGAATCAGTTTAATTAATCACGCTGTTTGAACAGCTGGGTTGGCCATGTATTTATATTAGAGTTCAGCACCCTGAGAAAACTTGTCAAGCCCAAATCAAAATAATACAACTGGACAATTAATCACATCTCTCCCCTCCCCATTCCTGCCAGTTTAAAAAATTCATTCACACCTCCAAGTCTTGTAAATTAACACTCCTCAGACCGGAGACTGCCATAACTTACCTCAACATAAGATAAAGTGTCCTAAAAATATTAGGCTTTTGACCCAAAGAATGTAACTCCCTTGCTGATTCTATCTGCCAGTAAGGAGGATTTTCAAAATGGGTGCTGCTCACTATAGGCCAGGAAACCATTTTACCATCCATGCTTAAAATTAGAAATACTTTTGCCCCCATTAAGGCTATGAAATAGGTTTATCAACTTTCCCCAAATGGGGGTGGCCCACATATGATATCCCACATAGGATATGATAGATAATATGACCTATATTGTTGAAAATTAAATTAACACAAGATGGCATTGAGGATGTTGGGAGTAGACTAGATTGGGAAATTATTGGAGCACATGTGTTGCTTATAAAAGTTTATATCCTACCCTGCATTTCTGATTAACCATTCTGCCATAGGATCACAATAGTTGCAATTGAAATTGGCACTGCAGCTCCCAAAATTCAAAAGCACCAATGCTGACAGCCCAGTTATTTGGTGGGCACCAGGTTGGGAAGCTGTGATTCAGGGCTTCCTGTCATTTTAAGGAGCAAGGACTTTTAGAGATTCTCCAGCCTGGACAATTTCCAGCTGGCTAGAATATTTGCTGTTGTTCTGTTGGTTCCTGAATTAGATCCATTTAAAGAGGCCCTCTAAACATTTTCTGGCCTGGGCGATTCCCTTTATTTATTTAACTCTTCTTAGTGGTACGATGAACAGTTGTGGGAACTAGGTATAGTAGTCAAATAAAGAGAAGGCCTAGGGGTGACATGATAGCAGTCTTCTAATACTTGAGGGGCTGTTACAGAGAAGAGAAGGTCGACCTATTCTCCAAACAACTGAGAGCAGGGCAAGCAGTAAGGGGTGGAAGATTAATAAAGACAAATGCAACTTAGAATTAAGGAGAAATTTCCTGATAGAAAATTAATCGGTGGAATGATTTGCCTCGGGGTGGGATTCAAATTTCTTAACAACCGCTGTGGGTGTAGCCTAATTTGTGGGTGTGGCTTGGTCATGTGACTGGGTGGGCATGGCTTGCTGACTGGGCATGGCTTGGTGGTCATGTGACTGGGTGGGCATGGCTTATATGTAAATATTATAAATATTGATGTAAATATTGATTTTTTTTTAATAAAAAAGCAACTTTTACCCCAAAGCAGCAAAGCAGGCAGACAGATTGAGTTGCTCACAGAATCACAGATTAATTTAGAGATCTATCTATCTGCAATCGGCTACCTAGGTCTGCACTGAAAATCTTCAGTCCTAAGGAAGGTTTAGCTCTGCTTTTAGATTAGCTAGAAAGCAGGAAATCCAAGGATTTCCTGCTTTCTAGCTAAACTAAATCTCCTGGCAGACCAGAACGGCTGATGCAAAAAAAAGGAAATATAGCAACTTACCAAAGCAGGCAAGTTGGATGGCTCACATGCCAGGTAAGGAGTGAGTGAGCAGGGAGGGGTGGGGCCAGCCAGTGGAGCGATATGCTGGTTCTCCGAACTGCGGATAATTGTGTGTGCAGCATTTGCAAGAAATCATCAGCTGGGCCGCCTGGATAGCTGACAGGTGCTGCGCTCCAGTGCACAGCATTTGAAAATCTTCTTGTTTCCTGCTTTTTCAACCTCAGCTGTGCCACGCAAAGCAGCTGAGGAGGAAAAAGCAGGAAATAAAGGACAGCCTAGAGCTCGGGCAGGCGGATGAGCCAAAACCAAACCAGTTCACTGTCAGCTGCTCTTTGTAGCTACAGGTTCTATAGAACCAGGTCGAACCAGTACCATCCCATCCCTCTTTTGCCTCCAGAAATTGTGGGTATTTTTTCATGGAGGTTTTCAAGAAGAAGTTGGATAACTGTTTGTCTGGAATGGTATAGGGCAGGGGTGTCAAGCTCAAGGCCCGCAGGCTGGATCTGGCCCATGAGGTGCTTAGATCTGGCCCACAGCAGTAAAGGAACAGTGAAAGACCAGTCCGTGGTGCCTCTGCCAACAAAAATGGAGCTTGGGAGGGCCAAGCTCCATTCTTGCTGGCAGACGGTTGCAGGAGGCCTTCACAGTCAAAAACAGAGCTTGGGAACCCATTTTCACTGGCAGAGCACTCATGTCACTACAGGCGCCCCCAATACAAATGACATTGAGCTGGCTATGTCCACCCCAGCCCCCCAAGGTGAAACACAACCCTAACATGGCCCTCAATGAAATCAAGTTTGACACCCCTGGTATCGAGTTTCCTGCTCAAGCAGAGAATGGGACTAGAAGACCTCCAATGTCCTTCCAATTATTTATTTTATGTTCTTCATGTTTTTGATTATTGAGGTCCACTGAAGTTACATCACAAGTGGGCAAGGCCACACATTTTCAGCTCTCTAAAGATAGTGTTAAGACTTTAAAGATGCAGATTGAAAAGTTTTACTTCAGTAATCTGTCATATCCATTTCCAGCATTATTTTTGCTGAAAGAAAAAACAAGTTAAAACTCCCATCAAAACCTGGCCATTTTTGTTACAAATTATGCAACTATGCCATGATTTGGAACTTTTTCAGTGGGCTGAAAAATGGAACTGATTGCTCACCTCTGCTTTAGGAGAACAACTGTTCAGTTCCACAGTTTCTAGAGAGACTCCAGATAAGAGCCACCGATAGTTCCATACTCTCACGAGCTAGGAATAAGGGGAAAAACCCCCACTACTGTTCACATTTGAATATATCTAGATTCTCCATTTTTAATTGGTAAGCAATAGAACGTCTATCATTGTATAAAACTTACACTTTTCAAAAATTTTACAATGCAATTTGCCATTTATAAACAATGGGCATGTGAAAAAGACTGAAGAAAAATGCACAGAATCATGGTATGTACAAGAATGTATTGTACAGTGGAACCTCGGGTCATGAACGCTTCTGTTCGTGACCAAATTGGGTGACGACCAGAATTTTTTGCTTCTTTTGCTTCTGGTCGCAAACAGATCTTCAGGTGGCGACCAAGAAAACCCGAAAATCACTGCTGTGATTTTCCCTGCCGTGTCAATTTCCCCTTCAGCGTCATTTTTTGTTTGTTTCTGTTTTGGTCCGCAAATGTGCAGACGGTCGTGCTTCTGGTCACAACCAAACCGGGTTGCAACCGTAGTCCTGGAACAGATTACAGTTGCAACCCGAGGTTCCACTGTATTACGAAAAATATGATGATCAAGACATGAGCTAAAATTATGTGAATTGTGCATAACTGAAACGACAATTGGTATGTTTGGAGAAATGTAAAAAAAAAGGCTATCAACTTACATTCAATTTGTCCATGCCCATATGCCTTTGATAATTTTTGGCTTTGATGGAAAAATGACAAATGGTAAGAAACAACAACTGACAGGGGAAAGAATCTTACTTGCAACTTTGAGCTTGTATGGTAAATGCCATCAATTAATACAAAATAATTCTTTTGCTAAAATATCCTTAAGAATCTTATTCTGTATTCATTCTCATTTACTTGCCAGCTTCCTGACAACTTCTAATACCTCGGGGAATCATTTAAAATAGCCATCAATGCAACAGTCAATATGGCTCCTAATAAAAAAATAACATAAAATGCTCTAATTGGGCTGCTGTCATGGTTTTTGCCATATCAAGAAGAAAATCTCTATATTTGATCTAAAACAATTTAAGAAGAAAGAATAGAAATAAAGCATATAATTTGAAATGAGCGCTTTGGGATCAGGTTTAAATCCTATTTATCTAAGAAGTAGACATGAAAGAACTTTTGACATTCTTCCCAAATCTATAGGCAAGAAATTGGATAGATTTCCCCAAATGTCTTCAATGCACTAACATTTTGTCATGGGTAGGACTTTCTCTGTGAGGAGATACCAGCAGCACAGAAGAAAAAAGCCGCACAGAGAAGTTTTCTCTCTTTAGAGGGGTGAAGTATGGGAAGATTAATGCACAATAAAAGGGAGGACATCTTCATATACCCCTTGGTCACCCTGCAACAAATTATGTAGAAGACAACTGTATTCCATCCATGAGAATTTCACCAGTATTCTCTTGTTCTTTGTAAACTTTACAGCAATTGCATTTCATCATCCTGATTGAAATATAAAGGAAACATTCTCTGTCCAACGTTAATTCTACCATCCCATTTCCTGCATTAATCAGCTGATGCATTTGGACAGCTTACAAGCAGGTAAAAGGTAAGGACTCCTTTGAATCCCAGTTTACTCCCAATGAGTTCAGAGTCACATGCATATAGTTTCCTTGGCAACAACTTGTAAGTAGTTTGGCACTGCTTTCTTCCAGCTTGTTTTTTTTCTTCAACTTCTCAGTCTAGCCTACATCCCTGAGATTTGTCTGCATCCTGTCCAAGTATTAAGAAGGTCTGAGTCTGTGTAGCCTTTTGAGATCAGCTAAGGTCAGCCAGAAGTAGGACATCAAGGCAATAGCTCTCTTGCACTATTTTGTTGGACTGTTCCTAAACAGTCTAAAATCATTGAGAAAACTGTCACATAGGAATTCATCTCTGATCTTAAAGCTAACGAAGACAGTGGCCATCACTCAATTTGGTGGCAGAAAAATCTCAATCAATCCTGAACAGCCCTGCAGGGAACAAAAAGAAGTGACCTACTTATTAAAAAGGTCTAATCCCAGCTTTTCCTTCTAGAAGCTTGTTCCATTTCAAATTCTTGGATGAGAACTTCTATGAGTGTAAGAGGTTCCATGAAGGACAATGTCTAAATTGAATGGTTGGCAAAATATTCCAAAGCCAAAATATTCTGACCCTGAAACATCCTTTAACAATTTTAGAAATGTTCCAATCTCAATATGAATAGTTCCAATAACCAATTTTAATTCCATTTCAAGGTCAAAACATTTCAGTAAAGTTGGAATGACCACAGAACATTTTCAGTGAGATCAGAACTATCTGGTTAGAATGGGATTCTTCTGGGGTTGGATTATTCTGACTAAAACATTGGCATGTCCCCATTGAAAACTGGCAATCTATTCATAATGTACGCACACCTATAAAATAATGTACTCTGCGGGCAAGACATTTTCAAAACCATTAGAGGTTTTATTTCTGTCCCACATACTGAGAACCTGGGGTCAATTGGACTCTGTCAAAGTTTGGATTATTAATACAAGAACACCCACTGAAATCTGCAGCTCAACCCTGAGCAATGGAAGTGGCTGGTGGAATTCATCCTGCAATTTTTGCAAATGCCTGGGATTGACATGTGACTGTCTGGCCCGAGGAGATTAATCAAGAGGGATCTTGGTTGGTGATTTTGAGTTAAATTAGAACCCCCCCTTTTTTTATTTCCAAGCCAGAGAGTCTTTTATCAATTGCACCTTAGCAAGGCTGAAATCTCCAGGTGATTATTTGTGCAGAAGCAGCATGTCAGACCCATTCCTTAATTTCTGGGTACATACTAGGGGAAGTCTCTGGGCAGCCCATTCCTTCTGTAGCGGCAGCTTCACCTTTCCATGGGTGATTTTTGAAAAGGACCAGATGTTCCCCCTTTAGCTCTTATTGGCTCTAATCTCCTTTTTATTCTTTGATCCTAACCCCACTTAAAAGAAACCCCATATTTAGGTCCTCTTGGGTGGTCCTCAGAGACAGCTTAGCTAATTCCAAGCCCTTGTTACTGCTTTCCTAACCCACGAGACTGGCTGTTCAGGAGAAAAGTTAACTCTACCTTACCCTACCAAATCAGTAATTACTATTGGAGGGTGGGGGTGGGTGCTGATTGGCTTTCATATGACTTATTCTTGGAAAGATTTTCCTCCTTTTGCTATTTCAGGAAAAACAAATAACCATTTGGGTAGGATATATTTCCTAATAATCACTATAATTATTCAAATCTTCATATAACAATCAGTGGTAGGATTCAAAAGTTTTTACTACTGGTTCTGTGGGCGTGGCTTGGTGGGCATGGTGTGGCTTGGCTTGGTGGGCATGACTTGGTGGGTGTGGCAGGGGAAGGATATTGCAAAATCTCCATTCCCTCCCCACCCCACCAACCTGCTTTCCAGCTCCGTTCTCCTGTGCAGGGCAACAAAAGAAGACCCAGCCGATCAGCTGGGACTCGGGAGGCAGAGAATAGATGGGGGCAGGGCCAGTCAGAGGTGGCATTCCAAACTACTCAAAATTTCTGCTACTGGTTCTCTGAACTACTCAAAATTTCCACTACCGGTTCTCCAGTACTGGTCAGAACTTGCTGAACACCACCTCTGGTTACAACCCTGGTTTGTGAATAGTGTTTTCCCTGGACTTCGATCCTACTTCTTAAATTCCTTTTAACTGCTTAGTTGGCCCCACTTTTTCTTTAGAGATCATACAGGAGAGAAGGATGCTATTCATTATAGCAATAGCTCTTATATACTGCTCCATAGTCTTTACAGCCCTCTCTAAGTGGTTTACAAATGTCAGCATATTGGCCCCAACAATCTGGGTCCTCATTTTACCGACCTCAGAAGGATGGAAGTCTGAGTCAACTGATCGAACTCCAGACTCTGGGTTGAGCTAGCCTGCAATGCTGCATTCTAACCACTGCACCACCAGGGCTCTTGAATTATATAGCCAATAAGATTTTATTACAGCAAAGACATTGCAAAACTCAGATGAGAAATGAGCAACAATTCCTTTAACAGCAACAATTCCAAAAATATTCATGGAAAAATGGGTAGTTTCATCTCAAGCTTAATATTTTTAAGCAGGGCCAAGTTAATGAGACTCAGGAAAGCTATCATCTTGTTTCTTTGTTTGGGTTTCTTTTCTTCTGTTTTAATCCTGCTAAAGTTTGAAGGCAGCCATTGTTTTTTTTCTGAAAATGAACGATGAACTGGCAAATGAAATTTGAAGAACTGTCAGGGGAGCATTTGGAATCTCAAAGGCTGCTTTGGTAAAAATGGATACTTCATTTCTCAAATAGCTGGTTTCCCCTCCCACTGCTGAAAAAGCCCACCACTATACGCCCCCCCAAAAAAACTGCAGGCAAAGGGTTTAGAAAAAGCTGCAAACATCTTAAAAAGTGGAGGTGACCACATGTAAAGCAGGGAAATTTGGATCCATCCATCATTGCTTCTGATCTCCGTATCGTCTGACAACTCCAACAGCTCATGGATATGATAGCCACCAGGATCTTCCTATAAAAAGGAGGTTCCCAAAAGGTCGGTTTGCATGAAATTAGCATATGGGAGATGATATAAGTTGAAAGCACCTAAAAATACATCTCACTTTAGTGGGGAAGATGGACCAAAAAAATCATGTTTGGATGGCTGCTTGCAGTGCAAATGCAGCTGCAAGACTCACCTTTTTAATAGTTGTTATTAAATTTGTATGGCTGCCCATCTCACTATCCAAAGCAACTCCAGTTTTGGGTTACTGTAAAATCATAAATGTAACAATATTAAAATTAGCAGGATTAGATTAAAAAATTCCAGCAAGAACAAGAATGATACAGTGGTGGCATCTTTCCTATTAGTCCATGAGCGACCTCCAATACAGAGTAACCCCATTAGGACCCCAAGACCACTAGTAGAGCCAGATTTTAATCCCCTTCTGGAAGGCCAAATGGGAAAGAGTAGACCTCACCTCTGGTAGCAAGATCTCCCACAGCAGAAGAGGCTCTTCTCCTAGACTTCACCAGCTGAAAGTCCTTGACCGATGAAGCCCCATTTGCCAGATTGAATGGGGTAGGTCATTCCCATTTGGTGCAAGATAGTTCCTCAGATAACCTGGTTCCATGCCATGAAAGGCTTTTAAAGTACCTTGAATTTGGACTTTGAAGCAAACCAGGGACCAGTGCAGCTTGAGCAACAGCGGTGTTACATGAGCTACCCTAAGAGCATCCAAAATTGTCCACACTGCTGCATTCTGTACCAGATGGAGCTTTGGAATATTCTTCAAGGGTAGCCCCATATAGAGCACATAGAAGTAAATTACTGTTAATAGGTAAGACAGAACACCTCTTCAAACAGAACATGCTGTTCTCTTAACAGTAAGGAACATGGCAATCCTACCCTAGCTCCAGTAGCAGATGTGCCATCAAATCCAGGATCTTTTTGGTCTCTCTTTATCATTTCTACCAATCCCATGTCAACAGGAGCAAAGAAAGATGCAGAAGTTGTGGGTCCATCCTCCCAACTGGCTTACCACTCTTTCTGTTCAGGCAGTGGGAGGCATGAATTTGCTTGAACATGAGAGGTTCCTTGGGTGGGTGGGTGGTTACTTTTGGTGATTTTGCTATTCTCTCCCAATGTGGAGCATAAATAAACCAAACTCTCTTTGAAAATATTGCAGACACTGAGACTGATCCCTACATGAGTTTGAATTGGGAGTTGGTGATCACTGCAAATGTTTGACTTGCAGCCTGCAATCCGACATAGCTATTATTCTTAGGTATCCTTCAACCTCCATATCACATTAGCAGACCCTTCTGTTTCTTTCTTCCATTTATTTACAAAGAATATTCATATTCTGTAAATCCCTGGATATTTTCCCCGTTGATTATTTTGGCACAGCGTGCTTGGAAGATATTTGCTTTGTTTTATAGCGAGCTCTTCTTTTCCCTGGAAAGGGAGAGCGCTAGAAAAAACAAAGGATAGCTGGAGTATTTGTTAATATAAGTCTATTCTCCTCAAATATTTATATGGATTCATATGAAGAAGATTAAATGCTTGCAGAATTCAACATACACACATGTGCACACACGCAGGCATATGCTTGACTCAGAAGGGAGGCTCTTGAGAATTGCCTTAGCAAATGTGTTGAATTTGAACAAAAAAGGGGGAGAGGGAGCAGAGAGAAAGAAGAGAAAGCAACTTCTGGCCTTTGGTGAACTTGCTTTGTGTTGTGGACGCCAAAAATTTCATTTCAGCATGACCTTAGAAGAATAGTGATACTTTTAGCATTTCCTGGTATTTGGAAGGAAGGAATGTTTTTATTTGAATGCAGATGTCATTTGGTTTATATGAAGGATTTGGTAACATGTCTATGCCAGTTCTACACTTATCCCAAATTTCCTGCAACGGAGGGAGAACATATGTTAGGTCTCCCTGTTTGCTGGGGGGGGGGGGGGGGGGCGGAGAGGAGGAAAGGGGGAGGGGAGAGAAAGATTCAGTCCTCCAGAAGCCTCTACTCTAAACATTGTGACTTTGTACAATTTACAAAATGTTTCATCTCCATTAAACAATAAACCCCTTGACCCCCTGGCTCAGTTTCAAGATTTTGCTATTTGAGAAGGTACTTGTATAATAGATGGGGAGTATAAATGGAAGGGTTGAAAGGTTAAGGAAAACTGTTTAATTATTTCTCCGCTGCATAAGCTGCAAGACAGTGGCGTTACATGCTTACCTCCCCCGTCTCTCCTCCTCCACATTCTTCCTCCTCCTCCTCCTCCTCCTCTTCCTCCTCCTCCTCCTCTTCCTCCTCCTCCTCCCAGGATGGTTATGTGGAAGGAATCCATCCAGCAAAGGCGGAAGGCAGGTTGCTCACCAAAGCTTCCAGCTGTGTTTATGGACAAATAGTCTCTCCATATTCTTCCGCTTCAGAATTTTTGAGTTCCCTGGGCCTTCTCCTCCCTGCCAGGGAAGAATCTGTGCCAATCCTCCGGCATCTGTTCTGTCAAAAGAAAGAAATAAAGAAAAATCTTTTTTATTTGCTACCCTGCTCTCGCTTGCTTTCCAGCTGCAGTGTTCTGTGGTCCGTTCCTGGTTTTTTTGGTTTAGGAAACCCTTGGCTGAGTTTTGCTTTTCCAACATCCCTGTCTGTTACCGAGGATGCTGTGCCCTCATCCTAATAGGAATGGGATTACCTTCTCTTCCTTTCTGTTAGAGAAGAAAAGGGAAATGTTTTCTTTCAAAGGGAAATTATTCATTCTTGTTTCTGGTTCTTTGAAATTCTCTTGGGCAATGGCTCTCAACCAGAGTGGAGGTATCTCAGGTGGAATAGAATAGAATAGAATAGAGTAGAGTAGAGTAGAGTAGAGTAGAGTAGAGTAGAGTAGAGTAGAGTAGAGTAGAGTAGAGTAGAATGGAAATAGAAATAGAAATAGAAATAGAAATAGAAATAGAAATAGAATAGAATAGAATAGAATAGAATAGAATAGAATAGAATAGAATAGAATAGAATAGAATAGAATAGAATAGCAAAGTCGGAAGAGACCTAAAAAGTTGGAGGTCTTCTAGTCCAACCCCCTGCTTAGGCAGGAAACCCTACAGACAAATGGTTATCCAATACCTTTTAAAAAACTTCCAGTATTGGAGTATTCTCAACTTCTGGAGGCAAGTTGTTGCACTGATTAACTGTTCTGTCAGGAAATTTCTCCTTAGTTCTAGGTTGCTTCTCTCCTTGATTAGTTTCCATCCATTGCTTCTTGTCCTGCCATCAGTTGCTTTGGAGAATAGCTTGACTCCCTCTTCTTTGGGGCAGCCACTGAGATATTGGAACCCTGCTATCATATCACCCTTAGTCCTTCTTTTTATCAAACTACATAGACCCAGTTCCTGCAAGTGTTCTTCATATATTTTAGCCTCCAGTCCCCTAATCATTTTTGTTGTTCTTCTCTGCATCTTTCTAGAGTCTCCGCATCTTTTTTTACATTGTGGTGATCAAAACTGGATGCAGTATTCCAAGTCAGGCCTTATCAAGGCATTGTAAAGTGGTATTAACACTTTCACATGATCTTCATTCTATCCCTCTGTTTATGCAGCCTAGAACTGTGTTGGCTTTTTTGGCAGCTGCAGCATACTGCTGGCTCATATTTAAATGGTTGTCCACTAGGACCCCAAGGTCCCTTTCACACTTACTACTGTTGAGCAAGGTACCACATATGCTGTACCTGTGCACTTTGTTTTTCTTGCCTAAATGTAGAACCTTACTGTCATGCCCCTGGTGGAGACTGACTCTGAGGAAGAGGAGGAACAGCCAACAGGGAGTGGGAGTTGGCTCCAGAGGTGGTGGAGGAGGCTGGGGAAGGGCAGAGGCCAGCTGAGCAATCAGAGGAGGATCCAGGCCCATCCCCTATCCATCCTAGGTCACGCAGGGAGGAGAGGATCAGGGAAAAGTGAGGTCTACTTAAGAGGAGATTACCACGATCCTCCTCGTGGCTTGCAGCTGGGAGCTATGTATATAAGTTTGTAACTACGCAGTTAGAATTGCTGGAGTCAAAGTTTAGTGTTTACTTTGAAAGAGGTTTATCTTTGCTGACGTTCTTCCCATGGACTCTCCTCGGTTATTTTAAACTGTGCCTAATAAAACAGTAAAGTTAAGTTGAAGGCCTCACCGGACTTTAATGTATGTTTTGGGTTTTGGGTTATTTTGAGAGACTACGGGTCATCACACTTACTTTTTTTAGCATTGAATTTCATTTTGTTAGATAGCTCCCAATGATAGGTAGGATGCAGAAGTAGTTTAGCTGGGATAAAGAAGAGGACATCAAAACCATAACTTATTCTAAATCATGGGTATCCTTTTTAGGCAACATTAAGATATGTGGGCATCAACTCCCAGAATTTCCCATCTATCTTCCACCAAAGGAGATGAATCCTCTTGGTGCCAGTTCCTTCAACCAATTAACAGGATCAAGATACATTAGATATCAACTGTAATGAGAGCTAAGAAATGGTTATGTGGAAGAAATCTAAGAAAGAGGTGGACACATTTACAGTAATTCTGTTTTAGTTATCATTTAGAGCATACTGGCTGGGGAATTCTGTTGAAGTCCAGAAGTTTTAAAGTTGCCAAAGTGAGACATCCCTGCTCTAAGTGACCCTCTTAATTGGTTGAAGGCACTGATTAATCCTTTGGAAGATAATGAATCCTCTCAATACAAAAATCCAAATATAAGTGTCCATAAATATTAGAATCCTAAAAAGGCCAATAAGGTGCCATTACTGATAATCTTTTTTAGAACGGGGGTCTTCAAACTTCACAGCTTTAAAACATGTGGACTTCAACTCCCAGAATTCCTCCTCTAGTCATGTTAACTCAGGAATTCTGGGAGTTGGTCCACAAGCCTTAAACTTGCCAAGTTTGAAACTCTTGCTTTAGAAGAATATGGGGGTAAGTACTGGTCTGTGCAGTTATTTAAACTGCTGATGTTTTACTGCAGAAATCTCAGTAGGAAAGGACCTCTCATGTCTCTGAGTTTTGGAAAGCCCCCAAAGCCATTTGAAAGGAAAGTCAAGAGTCATATTTGGGTTTGTAATTCAATCTTAAATGATTATGAAATTTGGGGAAATGGGTGTTTATGACACTGCTGGGTTCAGCTTCCTCTTCCTGCAGGGAGAGAACATCAGAGGAATAAGTCGTAGCTTAAATTGTATGACTCCTCTGTGACCCATGACAAACCCATTCAGGACAATTCAAGTCAGAAGAAAGTGGATGAGTTTCCAGTTGTTTGTCGAATTGAGAAAGAAAAAAAAACCTCCCTTTATGACTGACTCTCTCTCTTCCCCCCCCCTCCCCTCCCCCTCTCTCCCTCCCTCTCCCTCTCCCTCTCTCTGCCTCTCTCTCCCCCACCTCCCTCCCTCCCTCCCTTCCTCTCTCTGCTTCACATTTCACCTTAGAGGGAGAAAGGGTGGGAGCGAGTGGGTAAAAAGCCAAAACAATTTAGAAACCACAGGTGATGTGATCTGTTAAAAAGAAAGAAAAGAACCCTAGATTTTGATTCCTGGTTGTCTGAAGCAGATGGCAAAACCATCAGGCAGCTTCCCTGTAGGTGGAAACATTTTGCTGAAGCCATTACCCCTTCCCAGGGGTTTTTCTACCTGTCCCGAACGTGTGCAAATCATTTTTCTTGCTGTGGGCTTATCCTGAGAAATAGCAGGAGGGAGATAAGCTGAATACCAGCAAGAGGCGAATGAAGGAAATAACTTGACCCTGCCAGCACTGAGATATGCTGGAGTGCGGCTTGTGGGTACAGGAGGTGAGAGCCACAGTGTAAGGAATCCTGCAAAGATGGCAGATTGTCACCTACCTCACTTTCCACCTCAGGGATGAAGAACTGGGGAGGGAAGGCAGAAGAACAAACGAGAGAGGAAACGTTGATCTAAACTGGAGTCCTGAAAAAGGTGATCCAGATGGTCACTCCCACTTACCTTTTTCTCAAATTTAATCTTGTCAAAAAAGAAAAAAGGAGCAATTTTTGGAAAGATGGATATCCTTCCTTTTGTTGGAAGTTAAAACCCACCCCTCTCCTAGGAAAATGAAATATTTTAGGATATACAAAAAAAGGCAGAATATTTCCCCTAAAAAGTAAAGTAGAAACCCAGAGGCAGAAACTCAGCCTTGGACCACCTTGGACCATTACTCTGGCCTGGACCAGTCTATTTTACATAACAAAGATTTACTCCAGGTAGAGCTATAATAGGAATTGTCCAAAGCCCTTTCATTACATCAACATCCAGCAAGGCTCAACTTAGGACAGCCTACAGAGTTGCCCCCTGCATGGCCCCATGGGAGTCTGACAACCAGTCAGAATACAAGCTCAAATTCAAATTGCAACAGAGGGTATAAAACTAAGGGTCTCTCAGCATCTCAGCCCTTTTCTTCTTTTCCTTCACCCAACATCTTGAAGCATGTGATCATCCTTTTCACTTTGGAGCACCAAACCATGTGGTCCTGTCCATCATTACACCGTCTTTCCAAACAGCCTCCATGTTTCCAGTGTCTTTTTCTTCACTTGGAACCGAACCCAGAAGGATAATTCTTCCAACATTTTGAATAGGCCTCCATTGCAGTATGTCCATTAAATAAGGAAAAATCAGACAAGGGCTGAAGATGAATGGTTTAAGTTAGGAATGTGTACATCGGTCCAAAGGGGATCGCTGTCAATGTATATTCACTTACTCTATCATGCGGTCAGTTTTCTGCAAGTTATTAAAATGAAATAAAATCTGTATGTTTTTACACAGAACTTTCTCTAAGAAAATTCCGTTTCCTATACAACTCTCCCTAATATATTCTGCTTTAACACAGTTATCCCAATATGATTTATTTTTATATGCCACTTGCTGCTCACAAACACAACTCCTGGGAATCTATGGTTTTGGTCTGCAGCATTCCACAATGCATTCATCATTTACTTAATGCATTAATGTCATCTTGGCTAAGAAAGTGGAATATCGTATTGGCAGGTTACAATCTGGCAGATTTTGATCTAAAATCTATGCCAGATTTGTTTTATCTCCCTGGGCAAAACGAACTCTTTGCATTCAAAAGGTTCTACCTACTGATGGGCTTCCCAAACCTCCCTGGATTTCAATTTTCAATTTGCATCTTTCCTGTCCTTCTGCATTGTTATTTCACATGTTCATTGATAAGCACTGCAAAAAGCAATCTTACTGCAATTGTGTTGTACTTTATCAGTAGGCTGATATTCACTTATCCATGAGTCAAATGGGAAGTTGATTTTCCAGTTATTATTAAACTGCAACACACTTGATCTCCCACTACTGGCTATACTGGCTAAATCTGACTTGGTGTCAATTTCAACAATAGTCAGAGAATGCATTGCCCAGGAAGAATCTTTCCAAAACAGGTTCACTCAAGACTGCCTTTTAACCCAGCTTTCACTTTTCTCCATCTCTTTGGAGAGACAAATTTACATGCCAAAATAACTAGACACAAAGATACTGTAGTTTCTTTCCCCATTTTTCCCCCACTCTGCTGAACACTTAACTCCCGCAGGACTGTCTTATGCCTAAAGATATTTATCCATGTAGTATGCTGTATTGCTATCATCCTTGTCATTTTGTCATCTTTCTCATCTTCTCATCTTTCTCACCTCTCATCTTTCTACTACTTTCTCCTATTGGTATATTATGATTTATCAATTGTTGTTTGTATCTTGAGATTTATGATTGATGTTTTATCATTTTGTTGTTTGTATGTACACTGAGAGCTTAGGGACTGGAGACAAATTCCTTGTGTGTCCACTGACACTTTGCCAATAACGAATTATATTCTATTCCATTTATACATTTTTGGACTGTTTTTCCATGTCACTAGGCACATTGACAAAATGAACAAATAGAATTTTGGTATGCTGGTAAACTAAGCATCTAGATTCTTTCTGTCTCTGGGGCTTTAAGCAATGCACATTTGCAGGTGCATACTGGTAACATAGAAGATAAAAAATCTGGATTCAGTCATAAAAGGGAAACATCCAAATCAGGTTCCCTCCAATGTGCATGGTTATAAAAAGGGGAAGAGAAAATATCTGAATTCTTTTCAAAATGTGGTTTAAGAGGGCTGAGGGACTAAAAACTGGCCTAATCTAATAAACCATATTACATCTTGACAAGTTCTGCTTCGCATAGCATGCTAAGATAATAGTTGGGTTCCTGCAGAACCACAGCCTGGGCCTAGGTTTCATGTTGTTTGAAACCAGCCTGCACATCTTTCTTTCTAACCTTGGTTGAATGGGAAACTGTGGGATAAAGACCAATCCAAAGGAAGCTTTATAGAAGTGACATGATAGGGGCTCTTATGAGTCAGTCTGTCCATGCTTTTTTTTTTGCGGGGGGATAGCTTTATAGGGCTCGTTAAATTTCTTCTTCTTCTCATCCTCTCAAACCCTTTCCCCCTCTCCCCGCCCCCAGTGCCTTCATATTTCCAAAGGTTTTCGGAAATCCGATTACAAAGCTTTTTGTGTTTGCTATCTGGGAGAAGCATCTTGTTGTCCTTAGGACAAAACACCACATTCTGAGGGTTATATTTTCGCCAAATATTTCTGAGCACAGCGCAAGTGTAATGGTGCGCTACAAATAAGAAACAAATGTGCACGTATTTTGCAAAAAGAGAGCGGGGGAGAGCGGGTGGTGGAAGAAAGCAAGGCAGAAGGCTCTCCACTTGTGATTTTTAGGAGGGAGGGGGAGGAAGACACACACATCTGCCATTTCTCTGGGCTTTCCCCCCTCCTGGCTGAGATGCAGAAATGATCAATAGGGAAATGGTTCTGGACAGAGTACACACACCGTGTTCCTTCTTGCTCATCACGCCACCTTCCTGAGGAGATGGTCTGTGTTTGCTCCTCCATCTCCCTCCCAGCTCTGGCTCGGAGGCCTGTTTCCAATGACAGACTTGCCACGGGCGCTGCGACGGCCCCGCACAAAGACTTGCTCGAACTGGATTTTGTATTTACGAGAACGAGATGTTACTGGGCCTCTCCTCTCCCAGAAGTTTGGGAAAGAAGAACAGCTGGATTCTGGCACCTTCTGCTGTGACAAGGACTGTTTCAAACAAAGAGCTGGATCCGGGCAGAGAAGGGAGCACCGGGCTGCAAAATGCAAACCAGTTTTCAGTAAATGGACTTAGCAGCCCCAGCTGGGCTTATTTTAGAACCCGCCTTGGCAATGGGGGTTGGGGGGGTGGGGGTTAAAAAGAGAGTGATCTTCACATGAGGATTCTATTATTAATATGCTTTTTACTCAGACTCCTAAAATGGATGGAGCAGTGGTTCTTTTATGCTGCATAGAGGCTGTATTCTCTCAGGGCATGCTCTACACCCCGTGTGATGTCATGCAAGGCAGACATCTGGGCCTGTGGGGGATCCTCTTGAACATGTGTACGTTGTTGCTGTGTGGATGTGTGCACATTTATCTCCACCCCAGATTAAGAGAAATTTGATTTCAACATGAGAAAAAAATGCACAGTCTATATGGACAGACTGATGGTATTGCAAGTCTGTAATTCTGGGCAATACATCAGAGCGACGTCATAGAATGTTCAAATAATATCCTACTGTAATTGCTCTGTGTAAAAAAAAAAAGGAAGCCATAGAGGAATTAAGAAATCTTTGGGCTTTTAGAAGGGTGAATAATCTTTGATGGAGTTGTGTTTCCTGTTACTGGAAACAGGGTAGCAATGAAGCGGTGAGCAAATGGCAAGAACGAGAGAATTGAGAGAGTGGAGGAAGAAATTAGAAAGAAGTTCTCCTTTCAAGAAGCCCTGTAAAGATTCAAATCAGAAATATTCCTCCATCCATTCAGTTTTTGGAATGGAATATAATAGTTTAAGCTATTAGAAAGACCAAGTTCCCTAATCTTAGCTTTAAAAATGTATGGTAGGAGCTTCTGCAGCCTGCAAGATGCATTGTTACCCAGACAGAGGAGTGACAAAGTTGAGGAAGGCACTTCCGTTGCTGCTTTGCTCATTACACAGTTTCATGGCAAGAGATTTTTTTTTGGCGGGGCGGGGGGGTAAGGAACAAGGGACCGTCTAGAGGTAACATTTTTCTAATTCTTGGACTAGCTTCAGAATTTTGATTTTACTTAATGCTTTTCTGGGAAGCTCAGGAAATAATACTAAGCCAGTCCAAAAGGAATGCCTCTCTTTAGTCTTGTAAAATCTCCCCTGCTATGCAAGTACAGAATACAGAATAAAAGAGTGGAAAAGGATCTTGGAGGTATTCTACTCCAAACCCTACAGGAAACCTACACCAGCAGTGGCTAACCTTTTGGGGCTCCTGTGCCAAAAATTGTGCACTTGCTGGTGCTTGTGTACCAGCACCCAGAAGGCAATGCGTCCCCCGCCCGCTGAGCATGTGTGCACAATCCTCCTGCCCCCCGCCTCTCCCTCCCTCAACAGATTTAACAGATAGTCAGAGTTGGAAGGGATCTTGTAGGTCATCTAGTCCAACCCCCCGCCCAAGCGGGAGACCCTACACCATTTCTGACAAATGGCAGTCCAATCTCTTCTTGAAAGTCTCAAGTATTGAAGCTCCCACAACTTCCGAGGGCAACTTCTGTTCCATTGGTTGATTGTTCTCACTGTCAGAAAGTTTCTCCTTATTTTCAGGTTAAATCTCTCCTTGTTCAGTTTCCATCCCTTATTCCTTGTCTGGCCTACAGGCACTTTAGAAAATAGCTTGACCCCTTCCTCCCTGTGGCAGTCCCTCAAATATTGGAAGACTGCTATCATGTCTCCCCTGGTCCTTCCCTTCACTGGACTAGCCAAGCCCAGATCCTGTAACCGTTCTTCATATGCCTTAGTCTCCAGTCATCCTGGTTGCTCTCCTCTGTACCTTTTGTAGAGTCTCAACATCTTTTTTATAATGTGGTGAACAAAACTGGATACAGTACTCTAGGTGTGGCCTTACTAAGGCCTTATAAAGTGGTATTAGTACTTCCCTTGATCTTGATTGTATCCCTCTGCGCCTCACAGCTGATTTTCAGCTGGTTTGAGGCCTTTTTTGGCCTCCCAGAGGCTTGAAAAAAGCCTCTGCAGGCCGAATAGGACCATTTTGCCATTTCTGGTATTACACTTCCTGTAATACTGGAAGTGACGAAAAAGGCCTCAAACAAGCCAAAAATCATCTGGGAGGCACCACGCGCATGCGCAGTGAGGTAAGTTTGCCTGCGGCTCGCTTGCCAGCACAAATGGCTGTGGCACGTGTGCCATAGCTTCGCCATCACGGTCCTACACCATTTCAGACAAATAGTTGTCCAATCTCTTTTTAAAACCTTTCAGTGTTGGAGCATTCACAACTTCTGGAGGCAAGTTGTTCCACTGATTAATTGTTCTCATTATCAGGAAATTTTTCCTTATTCTAGGTTGGATTATCCTTTTCTCCCTATATTAAATTCTCTGGCTGTGTTTCATAAGGTGCTTTCCAAAATGGCCAATCAAATGAACAGAACTTGGGATATTCTGCATTAAGGACATGAAATCTCCTTCTGTACAGATACTTTAAATTTCGCCTCTTTATTGCATACTTTCAAAGCCATCTTCATCGTATTTGAAGTTTATTTTTAAGAAGCAACATTTCAAAAAGAACGGAATATTCTGTATAAATTATGCACATGTAATTTGAGAAATTCGAGTTCAGAAGAGAGGGGAGATAAGACGGAGGCAAACTTCACTCCCCTCCTGCCAAAGAGCTTTATTTGTCCCTCACCCCGCCTTGCAAAGGCATTAAATATCCCAACACATTCATACTGTTCCTTCCAAATCAGCATGAAAAGTATTTCAAAGCATATCGATTTCCAAGATATATTTATTTGGTCACCCCTCTCAATGTGCTGCCTGTTTGTTATTGTTCTGGCAATATTTGGCATGTTCTCCATTTTTGTTGTAAATAATCTGTGTTTAGTTTGCAAGGGGGAAAGTTATCCTCTATGACTCCGATGAAGCTTATCTCAGGTCAATTTCCCACGAGCAACTTATAGCATCTTTTAGAGCAAGGAAGTCCAACCTTGGAGACTTCAACATCCAGAATTTCCCAGCTAGCTCAGGAATCCTGGGAGTTGAACTGCTATAGTTGCCCACCTCTGCTTTAAAATTTTCTCACCTCATTCTGCCAATGCCCTGAAACTTGAATTATTGTGATGCATTTTTTCTTATAATATATGAATATGAATCAAGTTAAATTAAATCTTGCCTAGTTATAGACCAGCATAGCAGAACATATATTCTCATGATATGTTCCTCATAGAAGAATAGTAATTTTCAATTACAGTGACATATTGATTCTACACTTTGAATTATGTGATTTTGTGTTAAAATTCACAGTAAGTTTATTTCTCCCATATACCTCTGCTGTATTTGTTTCAAGAATATGCAACCTAGGACGCCTGTTTTGATGTACTAGAGTTGAAAAGAGACAAAGAATATGCAGACTCCTGTAAAGCAAAGGTAAAAGTTAAAGGTTTCCCTGAGTTTATCACTAATATTTAAAGCTGTCATGCTTTTATCTTGCTATTTTAATGAATATATTGTTAAAGTGTTCATTGTATTTTTATCTTTAGCCTTCTTTATCTGTGTTTAAAATAAAAGTCCGCTAAAGCAAGGTGGGACGAGGTGGCTCAGTGGCTAAGACACTGATCAGAAAGGTCGGCAGTTTGGCAGTTCGAATCCCTAGCACTGCGCAACAGAGTGAGCTCCTGTTGCTTGTCCCAGCTTCTGCCAACCTAGCAGTTCAAAAGCACATTAAAAATGCAAGTAGAAAAATAGGAACCACCTTGGTGAGAAGGTAACAGTGTTCCATGTGCCTTTGGCATTTAGTCATGCCAGCCAAATGACCACGGAGACATCTTCGGACAGTGCTGGCTCTTTGGCTTTGTAATGGAGATGAGCACCTCCCCCTAGAGCCGGAAACAACTAGTATGTGCGAGGGGAACCTTTACCTTTATCTTAGAGCAAGGTGGAAGAGCCAGTTTGGTGTAGTGGTAAAGACATCAGGCTAGAAACTGGGAGACTGTGAGTTCTAGTCATGCCTTAGACCCCAAGCCATCTTTGGGACCTTGAATCTTCACTGTACGTCAGCCTTAGGAATAAGAAGACAATAACAAATCATTTCCAAAAAGATTTGCCAGGAAAACTGCAGGACCTTGCCCAGGTAGTCATCAGGAGTCAAAACTGACTTGAAGGCACCAAAATATAAAAATCAGGAGTCTCATGCAGCTTCAGCCTAATTTGAAAACCCCAAAGCAAAACTCCACTGCTGATTGGGAGGGAACCTAGGAGGGTGTCAGAAAAAAACAGAAAAAACAGGGATATCAGAGAGAATGAATATTCCTATACATTTTTTGCTCTGTGGCTGCCCCACTTTTTGCTTTGCACTTTTACCTGTGCATTATGCCACCCTCAACAGATTACCCGAACAGAAAAAGAAAATGTTCGCAGGGCATCTCTAAGTGGCAGAATGATGAAGATGCTGATGTGCATTTACACCTTTTTCCTGGCGTGGCCCTGATCTCTATCTTCTTTGGATTCAATTTATAATGGGGATCCTTGATTTTTAAAGGAGCACAATGTTTTTTAATCACAGAATATGTATATATTGCAATTTTAAACCTGTAGGACCAAAGTAGAGGAAGAAGCACACAGGTAAATGATGATGGGGGGACACAGTCCAGCAGCATAACTGAAGAGCTCCATCTTGAAAAAAAAAAGGCTGTTGTCAGCATTTAACCATCAAAACAACTGGGTCCCTCCACTAAGAAGATTTAGCCACTGATTCTCAGCTGCAACACACCCAGGGACCCAGGTGGTTGCAATGCACCTGCTTGCAACTCAGATCCTTGTTGAACAATCTTTTTCCACCTGCCGAAAGAGAGCGAGTGGGAATAGCATACCATATCAGCCACAAATGCTTCTGTGCAAGTTCTTCAGTGTGCTAACCACTGCAAAGCGTTTTCCTGTCTCCACCTGCTGGCTAGCCAGAATATTACATGCACTGTCTGAGCTCAAAAGCCAATCCACTTTGGGCCATGAAATTCTTCAAACGAGGCATCCCTGCCAAAATTCTTGTTATTCTTATTGTTGTTTCTTTTAAAAAGTTTCTATTATTACAGAAGAATTTCTGGGGGATTCAAAAGCAAGTTCACTTCTGGCTTTTTTCCCCCAAGCAGTTTATACAAGTAAAAGGCTTAATCTGATTCGAGAGTTGCATTTATGGATTTTTTTTCATAACATAATGACTTTTATTTTGGGGATAGGGTCTTCTTAAATTATCAGTTATCTGGAAAAATCTTCGTGGCATAGGGCCAGGCCCTCTTGAGGAACTGCTTACCTTCAATCATTTCTGCCTGCTTGTTACATTTGGTACATAATGCAGATATGAAAATTGCCTGCCTGTATTTGATCATACAAGATGGGCATTCGTCAACCTGAAAAGCAAATCCTGAACTAGGAGGAGGAGGAGGAGGAGGAGGAGGAGGAGGAGGAGGAGATGATGATGATGATACATTTGGACACTTTGTGTTCCTGGTCCCCTCAACTGAACACTATCATCTTAAGAGGCCAAGGAAGTGCATTTTTGCAGTTATAGTCCCTGTCCCTGTTTATAACAGCATCCTCCCAGGAATACATCTGGGAGTCCCTCTGTTAGATTGCTGGAAGACTCTAAAGACCTGCCTCTCTTCCCAGGACTGGGGTTAATCTCTTTCTGGAGCTGCCATTATGTTTTTGATAGTTATGACTGATTTTTATCCATGCTATTGTATCGTACTGCTATGTTTATCATTGTTTTAATTATATATTTGGAAATGTTGTGAGCCATCCAGAGATTATGTAAATAATTGCCCTGTTGCTGGTTCCTAAGCTAGCCCAAGTTAGAAGGGTTTGCTTCTTTTAGTATCTAACTAAAAGTCGGGCTTGCTTGAGCTAAAAGCCTGCATCATCTCAGCCTCCGCAGTGAATTAATGGACTTCACCACCTGGCCCTCATCATCTGCCAAACAGCCTTTCTCGGATGGTGTTGCAATATCAGGGTTGGAAATGAGCTCTGCACGCTTTCCCAGTGAACGGTGCCCTGGGATGTTTTCACAATTGTAGGTCCTGAACTTGTAGCATGTGGGCATTGCACAATGCCTAGCATCTGCACGGTTTTATTTTCCAGCTGGCAAAATCCTCTGCAAAGCAGGCCCAGAAGATTATTGTAGATTCCTCCAGAAATGGTTAGCAAAATGCTCTTGGCTACCTCAGCAATTTGATCCTAGACCTAACAAGAAATTGGTCTAAGCTGTTAATATTTCTGCCTCGCTGAATTAGCCAAAATCACCCCTGGAGGCTGAGCTGTTCAGCTGTTGTTGTTCTGGTCAGGATTTCTTAACACCGGATAAATGGAAGATGATTGTCCCCCCTATCGGCTAGAATGGGGAAAGAGTACATGCAATTCTAGTCTGTGTTATTTTGGTATATGGCAAAAATGCAATGCTTTTAATTTCAGATTGCAATCCTTTCTTTTGGATGAGCTGAGTTTGCAGGGAAATACAACATATTACGCTTACTGCAAATTAGGTCTGAATTCTTCATTGCACTAGTAATTTGTACTCTCATTAGTATTATTATTAGAAAGGAATACTGCAGTGCAAAGGCACTGCAGCTGTTGTGGTACAGTGGTTAGAATGCAGGCTAATTGTAGGCTAATTCACTGCTCACTGATAGCAGTTCAATCCTCACTGGCTCAAGGTTGACTAAGCCTTCCAAGGTCTGTAAAATGAGGGCCCAGATTGTTGGGGGCAACATGCTGACTCTGTCAACTGCTTAGTGAGGGCTGTAAAGCAGCATGAAGCAGTACATAAGTCGAAGTGCTATTGCTACTTTTAAGACCTAGAATTACCACATGACCAAGTTGTGATGAGAGTCTGTAGCAAGGCTGGGGAAATAATGAAGCCAATTTGGTGTAGTGGTGAAAGTGCTGGTCTAGAGACTGGGAGTTCTAATCCTACTTTAAGCATGAAAGCTGGCTGGCTGACTTTGGGCCACTCCCCTCCATCTTAGCCCAACCAACATCACAGAGTTGTTGGTGTGCAGAAAGAGGAGGAGGAGGAAGGAGTTGTATGTATTACTTATAAAGTGATATAGGTGAGATTAAAAAATCTAATAAGTGAGGGGGTCATCAACAATAAAAGACAGAAGGTGAGTCTGAGGGTAGCTATTTTGTAAGTAGAACGCAGTCCTTGTGGAAAGAAACCTTGGAAAAAAAGCATTTCAGATCATTTCAAGAGATTCTCCCCAACTAAACTAGCTGTAAATGAAAGTTGGAAATTCCTTTTGGAGTCTCCAAGATTCTGTATTTACTCATTAGACTATCTGTGTCATTCTTGCTTCCTTAATCTTGTCCAGTTGAGTATCTTACTTATTTATTTTAAACTTTTATTTGGTCACCTATCTTATACCAAACACTGGGTGCCTCACAATTTAAGGATAAAAGCTATACAAACAGAAAAATAGCAGGGATTGACAGTTGCCTAATATGAACCATTAGATACAATGTCTGTAGAGATTCTCAGTCATCCAGGTCATGGTTGCCCCAAAGGTGCTTCTTAAAAACTTCCAGTGTTGGAGCATTCACAACTTCTGGAGGCAAGTTGTTCCACTGATTAATTGTTCTGTCAGGAAATTTGAGGGGATCCTACAAAAATGAGGGAGTTAATCTATTTTCCAAAGCACCAAAAGGCACAACAAGAAACAATGGATGGAAACTAACCAAAGAGAAAAGCAACCTAGGACTAAGGAGAAATTTCCTAAAGGTGAGTCCAATCAACCAATGAAATAGCTTATCTTCAGAAGTTGTGTGTGCCCCATCACTAGAGGGTTTCAAAAAGAGTGACGGAAGTACACTCTAAAAGGACAGTGTCAGGAGTCACTAAAACAATGCAGAAACCTTAAAATAGCCATTCCCCCTTTTTAAAAAAAGTCAACCCAAAGCAAACGCAGCAGCTGAGAAGCAGCTGAGAGGGGAACTAAGAGCAGCTGCTCATGCTAATTGAAAGCCTGGGCATGCTGCCAAAAGCCATTAACCCTTCCAACTCTATTATTCTGTGTTCTTTATGTTGTAAATTGCATGCTTCACAGCAGAAACAATACAGCTGGCTGGACCACACATGCATTAAATTCATGGCCTGTATGATCAAGCTGCATCATTGTCCACTTCTGTATCTTTTCCCCCAGGAAGAAACAAGAAGTAGCCAACACTGCAGCAGCTATAAGAGGTCTTAGGGAACTCCAGGGAGTATCATCTGATCACAGAAGTGTTACTTAATACTCTTTATAATGAAAATGTTTGTAATTTTGTCCCTCTTGATGAAGGGAAGAGGTTAATCCAATCCCTAGATGGATGATTGATGGATTTCCCTGCCCTAATCCTGTCAGTTTCTGTTGTTTATTGAGTTGATTCAGCATGTATCAGCTGCATTCCAGCTGTAACTGTTAAGTGGTTCTTGGCTGTCTGCTATTAACTGAAGGGAGAGAGAGAGAGAGAGAGAGAGAGAGAGAGAGAGAGAGAGAGAGAGAGAGAGAGCATAAGCAATTAACTAATGGTTCTGCTATTTCTGAGTCTGGATGTTTTTTCCGGAATTGTTGCATTCTTTTCAGATATCCTTATTAAGTTCCATTTGTAATATCTACAATGTATGTATACATGTACACAATACAAGACACACACACAAATGCACAAGGAGTTTATCATGCCTAATACTAGTAGTTCTCATTTAGCAACTGAGAGAGATACTGTGAAGGTCACAAATTGTGAGCAAATTACCTTTTTCCTCATAGTTATAACTTTGAATGGTGACTGCCCAAGTCAGTGGCTAAATGAGATATATCTGTACTCCTGTCCCTTTTTCCTTCTCCACAACATCAACCCTAGAAGGTGAGTTGAGCTGAGAGAAACTGACTGACCAAAGGTCACTCTCTCCCAGTTTCTGGAACACAGAGTCTCTCTGTTTCGAGGCTAGCGACCTTACCCACCACATCAAAGTTCCCCAACCTTTTTGGCTTTGCAGACTGATGGGGGAGGGAGGGGGAAGAGAGGGGTAGTTCTTTGCATGTGGCAGGCAAGCACACAAATGCACACTACTCACATGAGTAGGGGCTGTTACACTCATTCACCCTCCATTTCCATGGCCTGGTTCTGAAAGGCTCAAGACCCAGTAGTGGGCTGCAGCCCAGGGATGGCGACCCTGCATACACCAAACTTCGTGAGATGGAGGAGGTGTAGATAACTTTTTAAAGTTGATTGTGACACTATAAACATAATGCAGTTTAATGTATCTCTCACCCCCAATGGAGACATAGCATGGAGTAAAGCCAAACAGAGTTGGGGGGGAATAACTAGGACACAACAGAGTATGGAGACTTGTTCTGAAGAGTTAAGATGGCTGAAGTCGGTAAACAGTTGTTTTGAACTGAAGCCATGAAACATGGGTATGGGGGAAGCAGTGAGTGGGATGGACCAAGCTCAATATGCAGACCTGTCCTTCAGCACAGTGCAAAATTGCCCGAAGTTTCAGAAAGGCATTTCAATGTCAGGAAAGAATGTCTTAATGATAAGATGAATTTGATACAGTAATCAATTGCCTAGGAAAATGGTGGATTTCCCTCCCAGGATATCTTCAAGTTGGGGATGTATTCACAGGTTGGTCAATTTAGCTTCCAACTTTGTGAATGAGGCTGGGCTAGATGACATGCATGCTGCCTTCAATTATACACAAACATTTAACTGTCTGCTATGAATTGTGAGGAGGAGGAGGAGGAGGAGGAGGAGGAGGAGGAGGAGGAGGAGGACTATTCGGCGAGGGTGTGGGTTGTCATTGGTCAACCTGGAATCTTTGGCATACAAAGATATATTTGACCAGTGATGTTCAATGTTACAGGACTGCTGAGCATGACCAATTCTTATTGGAGCTTTTGGAAAATTCTGCTTCATTTTCATTTTTATTTTGCGGGGATGTGTGGTATTTCTGCAAACCTTAAGATTTCCTGGAAATTTCTTCCTCCTTTTTTTGTTTCCATTGTGTTGGTATCATTATCATAACAAGCACAAGTGTTCATGTTTAAACAAAACGATAAAGTAATCTCTTGATTTATCAAACCTTGATTTAGCAGACTTTGATTTTAAAAGACAAAACATCCTGGATCTGAATTTTGTTTTGACAATAACAGACTTTGCCCCAAATGAGCCGCAAAATTGACTGCTTCCTCCCAAATGGTTAACTATAAAAATTTGTCTGATGAACAAGGATGTCTGGCAGCTCAGAAAGATCACATTTGCCATTTAGAAGAAAATCAGCTTCACACTCTCTCCATCAATCCGCTAAATCAAGGGTTTATTGTAATGATGGAATTTCTATGCAGTGAACTCCATGTAGATAGAATAAGTGTCCAATGTTAGTGATAAATCTAACCTTTCCCACATTCCCCTGCATTTGGAAAGTTCTTTGCAGAGGCATGAATTTAACTGCCTCTTTGACATCAAGAACTGTACAGATTTTCGATATTATATATTCTGATGGCAGCAAGATTGCTTCATGCACAAAATTGGAAGGACGCTTTGATTCCCACGATGGACGAATGGCTGCAAAAATGGATGGAGTGAGCAGAGATGGCTAAATTGACTGCTTTGGTTAAAGAAAGAAAAAACACACACACAATTTACTTTTGTTTCTACTTGGAAACTGCTTCTGGACTTTGTCCTTCAAGTAGAAAAAAAAATGAAACTTTTATTTTGGTTTTTACAGATTGGATATGTTTGTTGTTATAGAAATGGCTAGTGTCTACTATTATGTAAAAGTAAAAAGTGGAAGTTTTGTTGCTATTATCTTATTCTACTGCCCCAAAGGGAGTTGGAAGCCAATGAATGACTATTCTTTCTTTTATTCCCTTTTCCCTACACTTTTCCAGTGGTGGGGCTGGTGGGGGTTTGGACTAGTTATAGTGAACTGGTAGTTCTGACAATTAGCTGGCCCTGCCCACCCGCACCCACCCTATCCTGTCTTATATTTCCATCTTTCTCAGCTCAGCTGATACATGCGGCATGGTAGATTTTGCATGCCTCAGCTGTTCAACTTACCGGGGCTGACCTATAGAGATTCAAATTGGTGTTTTTTGAATGCTGTGCACGCTCTCACAGAACCGTTTGTTAAATCGGTTGCAGCCCACCACTGCACTTTTCCCTTCCTTCTCCCTCCCTTATTTTCCTACAGTACTTTTGTATTTTATATTATAAATTAATTTAATAATAATAAAAAAGAATGGTATAGATTTTGAATCTAGGCAGTGCTTACAAACTACATAGACAGTACGTTCTTTGGCATTCATGAGGTCCTTTTACATTTATCCAGCTTTCTTGCATAAGCTGACAATGGTTTCTAACTATTGTTTTGCTGTTTTCATCACATTGTTATTAACCTTCTGTCCCATGTTAACATTCCAACACTGTGGTTAGATCTCTGGTATGACATGGTATTGCTCTACAAGAAATACTGCTAAGAGTTCATCTTGTTTTAATTGAAGAAAACTATAAAACCGAGTAGTCTGATTAATACATAAAAACAATTCTGTGTTTGCACTGAAAACAGCCAGAGTTCCCACTGTGTTGGGAGGAATCCTCTTAGCTTCTCTACGGCTGGGCTGAACATTTGTAGGTTTGGAGATAGCATGGAACTGAGCGTTCCATGAGTGCTTTATTGCTAGGGAAATAGTAGTTTCTGGGAAGGGGAACTATCTTTTGTGCTGTGTTAACCACATGGTTCCTTTTCATGCCCTGTGGTGCCCGATTCTCTTGGCTGGAACTATCTTTTCTTTCTCCTTCTTGGATTCATCACATGGATGATCACAGCTAATCAAGAATCTTTTTTTTATTTTTTATATAAAGCTTTTATTTTTTACAACAAACATACAAACAAGACATAAAAACATAAAACCATCTTTCAATTATATACATACAGTGTATCAGTTGGTTACAATCTTTTGTACTATCCTTTTTTTTGTCATTACTCACAAGTTGTATAAATTCTCACCTTATCAATCTAACATGTGTTTATGTATTATCAATCATTAATCATTCATTTGACTAAACTATTTTTCCATCATTCTATGTGAGATATTCTAAATTTCATTATAATTTAATCTTATACATTCATCCAATGGTTATATATTTTATAATGTATTCTGTATCAATCTATTAACTTTTTATTGTAAAGCTTCCTAATCTATATCTTTACCATGTCTTTTTATCTAACCATTGATAAAATAAATCCCATATCATATAAAATTGTTTATCTTCTTGTTCTCTAATTTCAAATGTCAATTTACTCATTTCAGCACAGTCCATGATTTTCTTAATAATTTCCTCCTGCATAGGTATTTTTTTCATTTTTCCAATTCTTAGCAAAACAGCCAATCAAGAATCTTGTAGGACAGTGGTGGCTAACCTTTTTCAGCTCCCGTGCCGAAACTTTTGTGTACCAGCACCTAGAAGGCAATGCACACTGGGGCCCCCATACCCCTGCGCATGCATAGGTGACTCCCTGTGTGCCAGGCATCTCTGTGCATGTATGCATTATTCTCCCTGTTCCCCACACATCTCTGCACATGCACGCGCATCTTCCATGCATCCCTGCCCCCCACGCATGCGCTCCAGATACCCGACAATTAGCTGGCGGGCGGCGCGCACACATGTACAGTGGGACTCTTCTGGGTGATTTCTCACATGCTGTCAGAAGTGGCTCTGTATGCCACTTCCGGCACGCATGCCATAGGTTCGCCATCATGGTTGTAAGGAATAATCTGACATAGCACAAGCATTATGAAGTGAGGCTGGCAGATGAGAAAGAAAAGCAAAACCCGCAAAAATAAATGATGAAAGATGGTTGTGCATGCCTTCAGAAAAGGTGCTTCAAAATTTTGTAGGATTTGCATGTGCAAAGCACCAATTTTTCAGGGCTACTAGATCTGGCCTGTAAAAATCCAGATGGCAATACAGCAGGTGACAGCAAAAGTTAAGAGTTTTCAGTATTATTTTGCTGCCATCTAACTAATTATCCAGATTTCCGAAGCCCCAATCTGTAGTTGTATCTTTTGTTACAATAGCCACACGGTTTCCTAATTTGCATGGATACTTTGCTTCCAGGTTTTGAATGGTTAAAATTTAGAACCATTAAAACTTTAAAGCTCATGCGACCCCTTCCGAAGATGCTTCCAGCTGCAGCTCTGGAGGCAGTTTCAGAAGCAGCTCTGACAGTTTGGAAAAATATATGGCTGCTTGGTGAGCATCACAAAGCCCTTCTTTCAAAGCCTCACAGACCTGTGAGTTTTAGCTCATAAGGTCATAAGACTGTCTAATCCATTAGTGTCATAACTTATTAAAAGAAGAAGTGACTTGGGTGCAGAATTATCTACTTTCGGTTGCTGGCATCTCCAGGTAGGAATGGCAAATGCTGTTAGCTGAAATGTTGAAAAGGTACACAGACAAGTACACAGACTCAATATTGAGGAGTTTCCTATACTCTATCACAGAAGAAATGGGGTCATAGAAAAAAGATTGGAGGTCCGATCAGAGGTGGGGCTGGAGTGTGTGTGTGTGTGTGTGTGTGTGTGTGTGTGTGTGTGTGTATACATACTGTGGAATCTCGGGTCACGAACGCTTCTGACCACGACCAAATCAGGTGACGAGCAAAAATTTCAGAATTTTTTTGCATTTGGTCATGAACACCTCCTTGGGTGAACACCTCCTTGGGCGATCAAAAACAGCCCCTTCCACACCATTTTTTTTTGTCTGTGCATGTGCAGTCAGTCTTGCTTCTGGTCACGACCAAACTGAGCTGCAACCAAAGTCCTGGAATCGATTACAGTCGTGACCGGAGGTTCCACTGTATATTGTATGCAGGTATTGTATGTGTGAGTATATATGTATATATATACACACACACACACACATAGATATGAAAGTACCTTCTTTGTTACCACCTTGGTTAACTATAGTTGTATTGCTGAAAAGGTTGGGAAGAAAATGTGGAAATAATTTCTACGTAAGCAGAAGTACAATGCAGAAGGGGAAAAACTCTGAAAGCTGATCTGCTATTCAGTCTGTTATCCAGATTTTTTTTTTCCCCAGTCATGGGTGGGTAATTCCAAGCTGGCCTCCTTCCATCTCTCTTTGTAGGTCTTATAATAATGACTTGGACTCGGACCTTGAAAGAGAAAGATTGCTTGGTCTTCAGATAGAGCATCTGGGGGTAGAGGAACAAAAGAAAATCAATAATGTTTACAATGCTTGTGCAAAACGTATATTAAGGGTGGGATATGTTCACACGTACAGGGACACCGCTTTGACTTTTTGAATTCCTGTACGAATACTCCTAGAATTTAGAATCAAATAAGAGCTGGAAGGGACCTTGGAGGTCTTCTAGTCCAGCCCGCTACTCAAGCAGGAGAACCTATACTATTTCAGACAAGTGGCTGTCTAGTCTCTTTTTAAAAACCTCCAGTGATGGAGCACCCACAATTTCTGGAGGGAAGCTGTTCCACTGGTTAATTATCTTCACTGTTAGGAAGTTTCTCCTTAATTCCAGGTTGCTTCCCTCTTTCATTGATTTCCAACCATTGATTTCCTGCTCTTTGGTGCTTTGTAGAATAAGTTGACACACACACACCCCTTTTCTTTGTGGCAGCCTCTCAAATACTGGAATTCTGCTATCATGTCACCCAGAGGTGGTATTCAGCAGGTTCTGACCAGTTCTGGAGAACCTGTAGCGGAAATTTTGAGTAGTTCAGAGAACCGGCAAATGCCACCTCTGACTGGAGATTTTACAGTATTCTTCCCCTGCCACACCCACCAAGCCACACCCACAGAACAGGTAGTAAAAATACTTGAATCCCACCACTGATGTCACATCTATTTCTTCTTTTCTTTATAGACTAGCCAAACCCAAGACCTGCAGCTGTTTTTTGTATGTTTTAGAATCCAGGTCTTTGATCCTCTTACTTGCTCTTCTTTTTCCAAGGTCTCAACATCTTTACAAAAGGAAAGAAAGCATCGGAATACAGGGCCTTGAAGCTGCCACCTCCACTGTATGAAATTCTCAAATTCTGAAAGTCTTCTCTGCCATGTGGGAGATGAGCTTTGTTTCAGCAAGAAGTTTAGATATCTAGAATCACAATATGCTATCCCACAGGGGAGGCACAGATCTGAATTGGGACAATTTTCAACAGAAACTTACCTAGATGGCATAATTTAATTTGACTTTAAGAAGCGGACGCATACAGATAGCAGTTACCTGTCAACCAGTCAGCTACTATAATCTATCATTGTTTAATTCCTTGTCCATTCTAATAGTTGATTGGTTGAAATAACCTGTAAATATTTTTATTCTAAGTCCGTTCATTTGCTAAATACTGTGATGTATCCCTTTCTTTTGTCATGACTGTGCCCAAACTCTAGAACTATCTTGATCTGAATGAAAGCTATGAGAAATACCAGAATCATGCCTTCTCCTCAATAGCCCACTTTCACTGTTCCTCCTGGACACTAACACTGTTAGTTTTGGAACATTTTAAAATGAGAAGGGGAACAGAACTGATTTAAATAACTAATACCCATCTCTTTTACCCCTTTAAGGAAATTTTAAAATGCTTCTTTATTGAAGACAGTATTTGTTTGATATTAGTATGCTCCGTTTTAAACTAAAACAATATATCTATCTCATTGTTATTTTATTTCTTATTTTAATCATTTCCATATTCCATTTATTGTTTATATATGACACACTTGATTCACTTTCACAGCTAAAGATACAACCTTCAACTTTTCAAAAAATTTGGCCACAAAAGTTTTTGAAATTCTTTAACTGAGATGAACATCCCAGTATCCCTACTGGTTCAGACCACAACTAGGATTATGTGATAAAATGAATCCTGTGTAACACAATGTGTTTTTTTTCTTCTTCAGTAAAAGTATGTCTGATGATCAGAGACTGCCTGGATATGTCTAGGTTTCTTGGCAAGATTTCTGTAGGGGCTTGCTAACACCTCCTTTCTAGGGCTGAGAGAAAGTGACTGGCCCAAGGTCACCCAGCTAGCTTTGTGCCCAAGACAGGACTAGCACTCACGTTTTCCTGATTTCTAAAGTGATACCTTAATCTCTACATCAAACTATCAAACTGGCTCTTAATGTAATGAAAATGTAGGCCTGCCTGCCTGCCTGTCTGCCTGCCTGCTTCCTCTCTCTCTCTCTCTCTCTCTCTCTAGGTACCAATCTCTTATGTCATCTATTTCTATTTAACCTTAAATACATATATATTTTGCTTAGAAAAATGCCTTCTCGGAGAGAAGGATTCTGTCCTTTCTGCCTGACAAACTAGATGATGTGTGTGAAGGATTTTTTTTCACCTACACATATTCTGCATTGTTAAGTCCTACCTGAAGTTAGAAATAATATGCACTTACAGAGAAACATTTTAATTGCACAGGGGGTTTTTCCGAAGATATTTCTTTATTACATTGATTTACTGTCCATCTCACTGTCACATATGTGATATGTCAGAATTCAATCCCCATTAAGTGTAGCAAGGATATTTTAGTCAAACACCCCCGGCCAACTAACTTTCAGGAGACCTACTGTAGATCTGGGTAGGATGTGCAACCTGAGAGTAACATGTGGCTTTAGTTTGTCATTGTTATATCCAGACTCCAAACATTCCCCCCCCCCCGCCAAAGGACTAGACTTGACCAGTTCCAATTTCATCAAAAATTAAGTCGATCAAGTTCCATTAATATAATTATTTCACCTGACTTTAATCATTTCTCCCTTCTGTGATATTAAATAATACAAGTCAGAGGCAGCTATTAAACAAATCCAAGCAGATACACATTCGTCTTAGTGGATTAAATTGTATGTTCCTACTTTAGATGGCAGGCTGGTGGCTTTTCCTAGGGGAGCTGTGCGTGTGCTTGTATGTATGCAAGTTTGTGAAGTGCTGAAAGCAAATATTAGGCACTGGAGAGATATAAAAACACCAGCCACACAACAGCAGTAGGATGAAAGACCTTGCGTTCTTGGGCGTCTCTTTTCTGTCTGAGAGCGCTGGTGAGATTATAACATCAGCAAGCAGAGAATGCCATGACAGTTCCATTTGCTGTCCAGAGCACACAAATCCAGAGTCAATTAGGTCTTCCTTTCTCTCGCTGCCCACCTCCATGTTTCCCCTCCCCTTCCCACCCCCAATTAAATGAAAATCCCTGTAATCCAACAGAAAAAAAGGTCATTACGCCATGGCGGGCAGCCACGGGAAGGGGGAGGAGGCATTGTGAATCCTCTCGGCTTTTGTCTCTCTCTGAAGGGCTATTAAGTGACCCGGGGTGGCTGTAGAGAGATACCTGCAAACAAAAGGATCAAGGCGAGGGAGCACAAAAGCCGGTCGTCCCCCCCCCCCCTTCACATACGTGGCTCCTGCAGGTGCAGGAGACATAGACCAGGTGGCTGAAAAGCTCCTTTTGTCTGAAGCTGTCAGGAAGGAGAAACCGATTCATCTCCTGCCCTAGACTCTCAGTTGTGTCAAGACATCCCTCACTCTTCATTTCCACCACCCCTCCTCCATGCCACCCACCCCAAATGGCCCAATCAGGAAGTTGGCAATGGCACGCCTATATACTAAGCTCCATTAATGTGGTCCAAGGTTTAAACACTTCACGTTAAAAGTGGATAATTGCTGTTGGTGAGGTTTAAAGGCTGACACAGGTGCCTTTGAAAAAAGGGTCAGAAGTCAAGTGTTTTTCTCCCGGAGAGACTCTTTCTGGCTTGGTGTCCTCCCACCCCCACCCCCTGCCTTTATTCCCACCCCCACCTCCTTTTTTTTTTTAAGAAAAGAGAGAGAGCAGCTTTCTTTTTATCATCAAGAGGCCCCTGCGGGGCTTGTAAAAACTGTTATTCATTTGGACGTGCATGTTCCGAATAAAAGAGAAAAACGATACCACATGTACACCCGGTCCCTTGAAAGAACACCCCTTCCTCAGTGAACTTGCACCATGGTGGTACAGATTGTCACCCCAGCACTCTGCAGGCCCTGCTAATTAAGTCATCCACTTTTCAGCCAAAGCAAAGATGGGAAGAGAGTTCATTTCAGGGTAAAAGGGCTCCCCAAAGCAGGGGGCGGAGAAGCAGCACTTTGAAAATCTCTGATGTTTCCTGGCAAGAAGAGACCCAAACCAGCAGCTGGTCGATTAATGTTTGCAACAGGTTGCATCGCCCAATGTCTGTTCTTTCATACCCCATGCTTAGATATCATAGGCCAAATCTGTCAAATTCTAGAAATTCAGAGTTTGAAGGAGCTGCACAGGATATCCAGGGAAGCATTTTGCTGGAGTTTATAACGAAGATAGGTAAGCAGGTACCTTCTAGACCTTTAGGAATACATTTCCCATGATCCTTTGCCTTTGACTATTTTGACTGGATCCAATGGGTGATGCCAACAAAACAATTAGAGAGTTGTTTAGCCCTGTCCTAGTGTTTCTGGGAGATAGCTATCCAACCTGTTAACTGTTTCCAGCAAAGAACTTCCTAGATAGTCTGTTCCCAACAGTGTCTAGACTTTGATTTTAATCTTTCCCTGTGATGCAGTATTAAAGATGTTCTGTGTGACTGCCTTTAAGCTATCTGAAGTCTGATATCAAATCCCTCTCCTTAATCCTTGGCCAAATCCTTTTTCCTTGGAACTTAGACCCAAGGATGGGATAGAACTTGCATTAGTCGCTCTAGTTCATCATGTCCCAATCCTGGGTAAATTACCCAACCTTGGGTAAAAGTGGTTGTTCTTTGGGAAATGACACAAGTATCCATTAGTCAACATGATAGAGACATTTAAATTGACTTAAAAATTGCCATGTGTGCAGGGGTGGGCTTCAAATATTTTAGCAACGGGTTCTCTGCCCGGTTGCTGGATGGCTGTGGCCATGGTGGCTGTGGCCTAGTTGGCCTCCTGCACCATGGCAGGGGAGGCTTTTTTGTCCTCCCTGGGCTCTGGAGGTTTTCCTTGAGCCTCCAGGAGGGCGAAATGGCCTCCCTGGGCTCCGGAGGCTCTCTGGAAGCTGGAAATGGGCCCATTTCCAGCGTTCTTGAACTTCTGGGTGGGCATTTTTCACCCTCCCTGAACCTCTGCGCATACCCTGCACTTACCTGCATTCAAAACAGGCCATGTGGGGACTCCTGGGAGGGGTGGGCCAGGAGTGGGATTTGGGGGTTCTCCAAACTGCACAGAATCTTAACTAGGGGCTCTCCCAAACCCCTGCAAACCCCCAGCAGCTCACCTCTGCATGTGTGCTAAAATCTATTCAAACTCTCACAAAGTATTCCTATTAAGATGAGAATTACCAATGGAAATTTGTTAAAATGGCACAAAGATCATTCAATGATACTGGGTTTTTTTTTTATAATGCGGGTAGTTCTCAAGTTGTGACCAATCAATCAATGACCATTCAAAGTTACAATGGTGCTGGAGGAAGGGACTTACAACTTGTCCTCAAAGTCCAGTAAGACTGATACGTGATTTTGGGTAATGAAGGGAAAAGTTTGGCAAGGTACTTTTATCAGGGTCTGAATGGGGAGAGCACTTCTCTCTCCATGGGGTTCTATTGGAGGAATCCTTGGTGTTCATATCCTATTTACCACGGTATTCATCTGGAGCACCTCTTTGGGAGGCAGGACATTAGCTCTTGAGTGGGTAGTTCTAACTGATAGTTATAGAGAAGGTCTATGGAGATTCACTGACCTCCATAGCTCCATAGACCTCCATATAAAGGAACGGCTGTTCTAGGGTACATTGCATAAATGGTATTCAGCAGGTTCTGACCAGTTCTGGAGAACCGGTAGCAGAAATTTTGAGTAGTTCGGAGAACTGGCAAATCCCACCGTGGCACCTTCCCCTGCCACGCCCACCAAGCCACACCCACAGAACCGGTACTGAAAATTTTTGAATCCCAGGGCTGGTACAATACTACAGAGTTTGGTTCTCTTCCCGATACTATATAATAGCTATACTGCAAACGGTCATCTGTCAATTCAGAATAAAGTATCATCAGTATGGCAACCATGTTCAATTGTCTCACCATCCCATGTCATCTTAGAGTTGCTGTGAACATCTTGAGCTAATGATTAGAGACTGTTAGAAAGTCGATGAGAAAAAAAAGTTCAGAATAAATCTGAGCAAGACAGAGTTGCTGGAAAATCCATTTCTTGGATCTCAGCTTCAGCATTAGTTCTAGACACAATTACCCTTCCCTGAAAAAGGTCCTCCTGCGCTCATGCCTGTTGCTAAAAGAAGGGGTGGAGGCAATGCACAATTACATCTCTTTACAGTCCAGGCAGCAAGTGACTTACCTTTATCTCTACATGTCTGGATTACTGCAACTTGCCCTACTTGGGTCTGCTCTTGAAGACAATTCAGAAGCTACCACTAATGCAGAATGCAGAGGTTAAGCTGTTTGATGGTTGAAACTGTTAGTGTAGAATGTCATCCATTTGTAGTTTCTACACGGGTTCCAGTGGGCTTTTAAGATAACCATGGTACTGGTTATTATTTATACATGGCATACTGCCGGGTTACATTAGGGACTGACTTGTCTAAAATCAGTTTATATCTCCTGTCATCTAGAGTGGATCTGCTGAAAGCTTCTCCATCATGGGAAGCAAGAATCTGCATGTGCGCCTGAAAGGCAAGTCTTCTCAATGATTGCTTCAACACTATGCAATATACTGTTCCAGAGATACAGTTTGCACCCTCGCTCTTGGCATTTAGGAAAGCAGTCAACACTTTTCATTAAATCAAGTCTTTTGATGTCAAGGCCCAGCTGGAAATATTAAGAAGCTTCTTCTTTATATTAAATAAATGGGTGGAAATGGGTCTTTGGAAGGGTTGTTATGTTTTATCTGCTGCCCAGAATCTTGTGAGGTATAAAAATCTTGTTAATAAATACATTGATATTTATTTATTGGCATGTTTTCTTCCATTTCCTTATAATTCTTAAATTTCAGATTCTTCCCCGTATTGTGTAAGCTTGGTTGCCCCTAGCAATCTATTTGTGAGGAGGGTTAGATTTTTTTTTTGTAAAGGCATTGCTTTGGTTAACACATTTTTGCCCTCAGAATTTTGGAAGCAATCGAAGAAGGAACACTTTGATCCTGAAATGGACCCAATTCAAATGTTCTGGAACCAGATCAACCACCAATTTTAGTGTTGGTCCACATACAGAACATTTGGAATGCCTGTTTCAAGATTGGAATCACATTTCCGTGATGAAACATTTCATACCCTTCTAGAAAAAGGTAGCCATTAAAAAAAAATCTTAATAGCTTTTTTTAACAAGTACCAGCAAAGAATCCATGTTTTACAGGAGATATTGAAAAGCTACTAGCACTTTTGAAGAATGTGCTATCTTGTAAACTTTGATCTCTATAACTAATAATTTGTGGACTTGGAAAGGTTAATTCCTCTAAGAAAACTGCATGAAAAAAAATGGGAAGCCTTTCAGATGAAGAGATTGTTCTTGCTTTCACTGGCTTGGCCATCCCTACTTCTAAATTTCCAACACATTTGTTTAGGACTTTGCATTTATCTCCTATTAACTTTGAAATACTAAGCTGGTACTCCTTAATGTCGAAAGCAGAGCCTGTGCTTGACATACTTATTGTGGAAAAAATTCCAAGCAACACTGCCAAAGTTTGGGCTGGCTAGTTGACATTATGTGAGGGAAAGAGTTTAGTCTAAGGAAAGTGATAGACCACCGAACGTCAGCTTCTGAAGAGACCTTGACAGAAGGGTCCATGGACACCTTCTCCCTCATCACATGGACATGTGGCTATTCAAGGAAGGATCATGAAGCAGTCTCTACTCTGTAAAAATTCAAGAGCTACTCAGATGCTGAACATCTTAAAAGTCTGGAGTGGTAAAAATAGAAGAGAGCCATTTTGCACATTTTAAAAGCTAAATGCTAGCTTTGCTCAATGGTCTTTACAGATTTTTTTTTTCCCCCAGGGGAACTACAAATACTAGTTGGACTTTCAATCAGGGGCCGGCTGCTGGGGGTTCGCAGGGGTTCAGGAGAGTCCCTAGCTAAGATTCTGTGCAGTTTGGATAACCTCCAAATCCCACTCCTGGCTGGCCCCACCCACCCCACCCCACCCCTTCCAGGAGTCCCCAGGCAGCCTGTTTTCGACGTGGGTAAGTGCAGGTTGCCCACAGAGGCTCGGGGAGGGCAAAAAATGGGCCTCAAAGAAGTTTGGGAAGGCTGGAAATGGGCCTGTTTCTGGCTTCCAGAGAGCCTCCGGAGCCCAGGGAGGCCATTTTCACCCTCCCAGAGGCTCAAGGAAAGCCTCCAGAGCCCAGGGAGGGCAAAAACACGCCCCTCCCCCATGGTGCAGAAGACCGTCTAGGCCAGGGGTAGGGAAACTTGGCTCTTTTATCACTTATGGACTTCAACTCCCAGAATTCCTGAGTGAGCCATAAAAGGTTCCCCATCCCTGGCCTACTGGTTTTTTTTCAGTTGTGGGGGAAATCAATTTTTGACTTGAATGGGACTGTTTAATATACAAATGTAGGACATATTCTTCATTTGTATATTAAACAGTCCCATTCAGGTCAAAAATTGATTTCCCCCACAACTGAAAAACCAGTAGGCCAAGGATGGGGAACCTTTTATGGCTCACTCAGGAATTCTGGGAGTTGAAGTCCATAAGTGATAAAAGAGCCAAGTTTCCCTACCCCTGGTCTAGGCCATGCCCACCATGGCCACGCCCACCCAGTAACTGGGCAGAGAACCTTTTGCTAAAAATTTTGAAGCCCACCCCTGCTTTCAATTCACCATGAATCTACAAGTGTAAGGAACTGAGATTCACGGTCTTAGCAGAATCCATGGTGAAATTCTCTGAGCATGGAGCCAAATAGCTGTGGCTTCTTTTTCCCTCTAAGACTTCTCAGTGAGGGAAAGCCATTTGATTAGATGTAGCATTCCTCCTAGTATTTTCCTTAAAGATTTTGCCTCGTTGCATGTTATTTTGCAATGTAACAGGAATGTAAGTTCTGGAAGAGGAAAAGGTTGGCCTGTGGCTTCTCTACTTGCTGTTGGTCCTGCCCCATGACAGATTGACATTAACCAGGCAGGATCCTGAATACCTTGATGGGCCACAACTTGCCAGACATCTAACCTACAGTCATATGTTTGTGTGGTACTGAGTTTGTCTGATCCCTTTAAATTAGTGCCACCTGGATGAGCCTCAAATGTAGCATTTGGCAGCATGTCAGAGAAACTCTCCTATTGTTTATGGTCCCTCTCTTCCAAATGGGAAGATAAAGTTTTCTGAGTTAAAGTGTCAAGTTCTGCCTTTAAGAAAGAAAGAAAAAAAAGGAGGCTCTCTTTGACAGATAAGACTCCCGCTCCAGGTTTCAAAAACATTTGACCATGTTTTCTGCCAGCACCTCATCTGTCTCATCCTTTTATCCATTATCTCACTTGTCTGCTTGCTCATCAGCTCTACTTGTTTGAACAGTCAGGCCTCAGAAAAGCTCTTTGGGTCAGATTCATGAGAGCTGCCGTGATGGAAAGTGGAAAACCTCTGCCACCTGAAACAGTCAATTGAAGTAGACAAATTGTACTGTGGTGATTATATGGTGGTCTCTATGGTACAGAGTCCTGATATTTTGTAGCCTGGATCTTTTGGCCACACATAGTCCTCCTTAAACTCCCAGAACTGTCCACAGGTTTCAACAAAATTATAATGTTAAGTAGGACAGAAAAGGATAACTATTAAGCCCAAGGGGACTTTTTATTTAATTAGTAGATGTATATCCCATGTTCTATTCAGAAGGTCAATACAATGTATACCAGGGTGTCAAACCCATGTTGTCATGGCAACATCACATAACGTATTGCGATTTTTTCCCTCTTCACTAAACTGGGCATGGGCATGGCCAGTCCATGATGCATCTGGTCTGCAGGGTTTGAGTTTGATAGCCCTGATCTATACCAAGGATCCCCAAACCTTGGGCCACAGACTAGTACCAGTCCCTGACCAGTTAGGAACCAGGCTACACAGCTGGAAATGAATGGCAGGTGAGCAAAACCAAAACTATCCCCCCCCTCCGGTCCATGGAAAAATTGTCTTCTACAAAACAGGTCCCTGATGCCCCAAAGTTTTGGGATCTCTGGTCTATATTACTTAGTAATTCTTCTTCCCATTTTTCCCTACAAGAATCCTATCAAGTAGATTGGGCTGAGAAAGAATGACTCACCCAAAGTCATTCATTATGCTTATGTGGTTGAAAGCAGAAGAGATACTGGTCTATCCTATCGCTACTCCAACACCTTAACTACTATTTTGTACTGGTTTTCCCTTTCCTTCGGAAATCATGTTAACTACAGTATATTTAATGAATTTAATTTCAATTTTCAATTTAATTGAACTTGGGGGTTATCTTGGACCCAGTTTGGAAAGATGTTTTGGAATGCAAACTGATCGTTAACTCATAAAATATTTCTATGGTCTTTTAGAGTTGCCAACAGAAGGGGAGGAGGGAGCAGTGCAGCAGCTTGCAAACCAATAGTTCATTCCATAAATGTGTTCAAAGATAGTAACTAGGTGACCGAAGTTTCTGCCATGCAAAATTCTAACTGGAGAGCATGATTGATGACTCTTGGCTATGGATGTGTCCCATTGGACAATATGAATTACGATACACCCAAGGGGTAGAGAAAAACCAGGATCAAGGGTGACAATGAATGATGTGTCTCAGTGTTGGCTATACCCAGGCAGTGCCGGACCTTTTAACTCCCAATAAATCCTTTTGAAGTTTTGGAAGTTTGGCTCAAGACTCATTATTTAAATGCCAGAATCCTGACACTGTACTTGAATTAAAGACCAAATGTGGCCATATGCATAAAAATGTTTTTTGCACTTCTAGGTGTAGATGTCTATGAATGTCTCAATTATCCAGGTCATGGTTATCCAAAAGGTGCTTTATCCAACAGGCAATTGAACTTTCTTGGGGCTTTATCCTTTAAAACATTTCACTTCTCATCCAAGAAACTCCTTCAGCTCACTTCAGAAGAAGCTTCTTGGATGAGAAGTGAAATGTTTTCAAGATAACAACAAGAAAATCCAGTTGCCTTTTGAAACCCTACCTGTAATCCTGTCCTCTCCCCAACTGGGGGAATTTCCAACATTAATTCTGCTTGTAGTATTTGCTATCATTTGTAGCTCCTTCACTATTCATAATTTCTCTCCCTCTCATACTAATGTGTTGTTGTAAAGGATATGTGCTGATGAGATTCCACATAAGAAGGTATTTGAATGTAATAGGAATGCCCAAAGATTGTTTCGGCAGATACATTTCCGGGGAGTGGGGGTGTCAACCTATTCTGCAAAACACCTGAAGGCAAGACAAGAAACAATGGATGGAAACTAATCTAGGAGAGAAACAACCTAGAAATAAAAAGTTTCCTGACACTTAGAACAATTTGATCAGTGGAATGATTTGCCTTCAGAAGTTGTGGGTACTCCAACACTGCAGATTTTAAAGAAAAGATTGGACATCCACTTGCCTGAAATGGTATAGATCAGGAGTCTCCAACCTAGGTCTCCAACCTAAAGTCTAGCAACTTTAAGACTTGTGGACTTCAACTCCCAGAATTCCTCAGCCAGCTTTGCTGGGAGTTGAAGCCCACAAGTCTTAAAGTTGCCAAGGTTGGAGACCCCTGGTATAGATTCTCCTGCTTGAGCAGGGGGTTGGACTAGAAGATATCCAAGGTTCCTTCCTGACTCTGTCATACTATTCTGATTTTGCACAGTACAAAAACATCACACCAAAAGAATCTTAAGGTATTCCCATATATGCAAGTGCACCAAACATTTAGCAAAGCAAGGTTTCATAATAATCCTATAGGGCATTCCATCTTAATTCTCAGCATTAAGGAGAAGAAGAAGAACAAAACAGTGATTGATCAGCATTTATCTTGGAGACCCAGTTGCACCTGCAGAAATCAGTTTCCAATGGCTTCTGGAAATACCGAAAGGAAAGAGAAAGTCTGAAGTACATTAAATCACGGGATCCATCATTCATTTCCTGGCATGGCTCTGGATTTTCTAAGCTTTTCTCCTCCTGTTGGAACCTTTTTAAAAAAAAAAAAAAAAGGTGGAGTTGAGGGTGGGAAAAATTAATCCCACTCCTTTCCAGCTCCTGCTTTGGCAGAATGAACTGGGTGGAGTTTGGATGTATTTATTGGATACTATTATTTTCCTTCAATGTATTTCAGAGTTGGCTATCCAGACAGAGGATAGACTGACAGTAGACTGTCAAGGAGTGGCATGGCATGGCATGGCATGGCATGGCATGGCATGGCATGACATAGCATAGCATAGCATAACATAGAATAGAATAATATTTTATTTGGCCAAGTGTGATTAGACACACAAGGAATTTATTTCCGGTACATAAGCTCTTAGATGTGTATTCACCAACTCACAATTGAGCACAAGAGCCCCATTCAACCTGAATCTCCCCCAAATATCCTTTTTATTTGTTTATTTATTAATAAATTTAATCATTCAATTTTGTAAAGTTTCAAAATATTAAATTAACATTTCTTTTTTTAAAGTAATCATTTCTGCTTTTGTACATAAAATACATAGCAATATAGTACAGTAATCCTCATATAATGACAATTGGAATAGGGAACTCCATCACTAAGTGACATGGACATTAAAGGGAATATCACATGACTGTGACTGACTTACCACAGTTCCATTGCAGTTACTAAATAAATCATGCACAATTGTTAAGCATAATATCACGATTGTGTACTTGCAACAAGCTGCTGGCTTCTCCATTAACTTGTTGGAAGTGTTGGAATACATGTTAGAATGTATTTTATATTGCAACAACTACAAACTTATTCAACCAGTAGATGGCAGTGTTTAGTTTGTATCCATGGTTATAATCTATGGTTCCTTTTATGTTCTGAGGAGAGTTTCCTGTGACAGTTGAAACAGTTAAGCAGCAAGTCCCATGCTGACCGTGTATACTGTACACGTTACTTGAACTATATGGCTAAGTAACCATCCTCTGCTACTAATCTGTATGGCTATATAATAAACCATTTCTATAAAATAAAGCAGAATTTCTTACAGGAAGCCAGCTGTGAAGCTCGCAAATGGCAATCATGTGAAGGTGGAATATTGCAACTGACATAAATGTGCACTGATTATAAAGTCCTCAAATGGTTATTACATGATAGCAACAGGCATAAATTTGAGGATTAGAGGTAAAGCTACTTTTTTAGTGTCATAAGTTTGAATAGTTGCTAGACAGGGCAGTGGTTATATGAGGATTACCTGTATAGTATCTCATAAAATTAATTTTTAAAAAGAAACTTAACTAGTTACTAAGAGAAAGTGAAGAGAAAAGCAATTAAAGAACAAACCATATGGTAAGAATTCCATGTATCTCAATGTATAGTCATGTTGGCTACATGACCACAGAAATGTCTTTGGACAATGCTGAATAGAAATAGAAATGAGCACCACCCTCTAGAGTTGGATACAACTGGGGAAACCTTCACCTTTTAGTAAGAATAAGCAGTCTTACAGATCAGCATTTAATAATGCAACCATGAAGTTTGTGGAAAAGATACTACGTTTTATGATGTGTCTATACCTACAAAAATCAGGATTATACAGACCATGGTATTCCCTGTAATACAAAAGCAAACATTGGACTTTGAAGAAGCAGGGTGGGAAAACTATTGAGGTTTTAAATGGTGCTGGAGAAGACTCCTGAAAATATTGTGAAAAACAAACCAACCAAACCAATGGATCATTAAATAAATCAGTCCAGAGTTCTCATTCAAGGCACAAGTGGCTAGGCTCAAATTTTTATACTTTAGACATATCAAAACCCAGCTCTCTGGAAAAAGCTCAAATGTGGGAAAGGCGGAAGGTGGAAGGAAGATAAAAGGATGACCAGTGGCAAGATCAATGGATTCAGTTGCAGCAGTGATGAGCACACCATTCAAGGATCTGAAAGACCAGGTTAGGGAAAGATCGTCATGGTGAAAATCTACCTATGTTTGTTCCAAGGAGCATAAAATGATTTGATAATCAATCAATCACAATAAAAGAAAACAAGAACAAAAAGTTAAGATTCATTGATTAATTGTTTTTATGTATAGACTCTGAGTAGCTTTCCAAATTAAAAGCCAGCCTTTCAGAAAGGTCTATGACATGGGTGTCAAACTCGCCACATCACATTGCCATCATGTGAGTTTCACTATGTGTGATGACCCAGGGCGTGGCACAAAAATAACCAGGTCACCAAAGCAGATAAATTCCCTTTAATGCCTCCAACTTGGTTATTCTTGGACACTGGGGGCCTTCCAAAAACAGTCTATGAAGGAAGAAATGCAGTCTGAACCCAAAGTAAAGATAATTAGAAATAAAAAAACCAGCACAAACCACACTGAAGGAATTAACACAACAGGCCAGGATGATAAATTGCAGACTTCCAAAAGATAACACAGCAGCCACAGTTGGGAGGACACCAAAACCCAGATAAGACTCAACAAAGATAATGCACACTTTGCTTCCAACAACTTTGCCATGCGCAGTTTGCCCTTTTAAATAATCTTCCCAGCCGCAATCCATGAAGGGGATCAAGGCCCTTTCCTCTCCCATAAGCCACTTTGCTTCCTTCTCCATTCTTTCCTGCATGCCCTAGGATGAAGAGGGGATGGCCCTGGGTCTTTCTCTAAATGCCCAGCTGAACTGTGCCCTTCCTCTGTTTCTTCCATAGCCACCCAATCCACACTCCCACTCCCTGTCAGCAGCTCAATCTCCCCCTCAGAATCAGACTCCAACAAGGGCATGACACTATGTTTTTCCCATTTGCAGAGCTGGGGTAGGCATGGCCTGCGAGTGATGCATCCAGCCCATGGGCTGCCAGTTTGACACCACCAGTCTATGACAATTCACCATGGCCAACTAGCTACAGCCAACTCATCACACATATCTTGTGGTGGGTGAGTTGTCCCACAGTGAGTTGGCTACAATGAGTTGTCCCATTTCAGTTTCAGAATGCCAGGAGCTGGAAAAAGTAGATTCCATGTCTACTTAAAAAATAATCAACAGATCACATCCGGACAGTCAGGTGTTACGCTCTCTCTTTTTAACAAAAACCTTTCAGGCTCTTTGGATTGTCAAGCTTGCTTTTTTCTTTGGCTTTCAGATTGGCTGTATAATTAGTCTACTGTTTTATTCTGACTTTATTCTAGATGGATGGATGGGATTTTTTCCTTTTTTTAAAAAAAGCTGTTCGTTTTAGTTTTTATTTATTGCCTTATAGAAAGACAGCTGGGAAATTATTATAAATTATTCTAATGTATAAATAAATTTCAATTTCCAGCATGCAATCATGCACAAAAGTGGAGAGTAGTTACTTTGCTTAAAACAGATTTCCTTCCCTCCTTCCCTCCTGTTCACATAGCAATAGAGGCCACGTGGCCGTAAAGAATGACTTCATTAAATGTAAACAAATGTAGACTTTTTTTTAATGAAACCATTCTTGGATCCTTTGCTTCCTTTACTATAGGTATGATAAAATATTTGCTTTTCTCCAAACTGTTCCTGCTTTCCTTGCATAATAACTTCAGCAGCTGTTCAAAAAATTGATGCAAAACCTGGATGAATTCAAATGCAGATGTGTGAAATGAAAGATGAGAAGTTAAGGTTATGTTAGAGAAATCAACTTATATTATACTTGGGCTCAGATTTTTTTTAAAAATCTAGCCTGTCTTCCTCTGTCTCTCCAAGTTATTGAGTCTCCAAGAAACAGCTTTTTTAATATGCAGATCAAAGCTGGATGGCTCTTCCTACACCCTCAGGTTTCTTCTATCTTCTCTGTTTTATTTATATCCTGAAATCAGACTATCCCATCTCCCTTTCCACCATCTCTCCCAAAATTGGTTTAACAGAAATGACTGTTTCTGTTGGAGATGATGTAAACTGAATTTTTTTGTGTCAAGGTAAAATTTTGGCTGGATTAATGGTAACAGACCACACACATACGCATACCATGCAGTGGACAGGAAAACGAGAGATACGTGTCCTCCAGCTCATACCCAAGTAATCATAAACTTGGATTATGCCTTTTTCTGTAATAGGGGAAATGATTCAGGGTGAACTC